>NC_133757.1:59786500-60108500 GCF_036562045.2 Rhinolophus sinicus
AGCAGAGGCCCAGTGGGGAACTGAGACTTCCACCCTTTGATACTGTAATGAGTCACCACAACATCCCCACCAGGGTGGTATCAGGGAAGGCCAAATAGGAAACTGAGACTTTAAACTCCACTGTCCTTTCAAGGGTATCCCCATGATGTCTACAGGATGTTCCTGAACGTACAAACTCAACCATAACAATTCATTGCAGTAATAAGGCACCCTTATCCCAATCCACTGGGGAACTGTCAGAAGAGACCTAATAAAGCTTTGGGACTTCCACCATTGCCCATTGATAATGAGGCCACCCTTATTGCAGTGCCAGTGGATACCATGTGAGGAGCCATGTCAACAGGAATGAGAAGAAGCCTGTGAAGCCAAATGGATAACCTAACCTCTCTTCTCTCTGAACCAAGATAGAAGGATAATAAATCAAGAGTCTCAAAAAGATAAAATAATAGTGTGTAAGTTTCAATGAAAAATCACTCATGTCAAGAACCAAGACGATCTCAAACTGAATGCAAAAAGATAATCAATAGATGCTAACACGAGATGATATAGGCATTTGAATTATCTGAAAAAGATTTTAAAGTGGCCAAAATAAAAATTCTTCAAGTAGGAATTATGAACATACTTGAAAAATATGAATTAAAAAACTCTCTGTTAAAAAAAAGATAAAAAGGATAAAAAAGAAACAAATGGAAAATTTAGAACTGAAAATGAAAATAACTGTTTTTTTTGTTTTTTGTTTTTTTTTTTTAAAAAAAACACAAGAAACACCTCAACTGATATACTCTACATCAGAATGGAATGGAGAGAGGAAAGAGCCAGTGAGCTTGAAGATAGAACAGTATAGAAAATGCTCAGTCTGAACAAAAGGAAGAAAATAGCCTGGAAAAAAAAAAAAGGATCTGTGGGACAGTAAAAAAAGGTCTCTAATATTTGTGTCATTAAAGTCTCAGAAGGCAAAGAGTAAGAGTTAAGATTGAAGAAGTATTAGAAGAAACAATGACTGGAAAGTTTCCAAAATTTGGCAAGAGATACAAACCAACTGATTTAAGAAGCTCTGCAAGCCCCAAATTGGGTAAATTCTCCCCCAGATTCATGCCAAACACATCATAACCAAACTTTTGAAGATTAAAGACAAAGAAAAAGGTCTAGAAAGCAGTCTGAAAACAACACATCTTACTTATGGGGGAAAAACACTTCAAATGACAGGATTTCTCATCAAAACTATGGAGGCTAGAAAGAAGAGGCAAGATATTTTTAACGTGTTGAGAGGAAATTATAGTCATCTCAGAATCCTGTACCCAGAAAACATATATTTTTAAGAATTAAAAACAAATAAAGATATTCTCAAATGAAGAAAAACTAAGAGATTTTGTCATTAGCAGATCTAATTTAAAAACAAGGCTAAAGGAAGTTCTCTAAACAAAAAGGAAATATTAAAGAAAGACATTAGAACATAGAGAAGGAATAAAGAACATATCAAACAAAAACATTGGTAAAAAACATGAGCTTTCAAACTCCACTTGAGTTTTCTTAATAATGGTTGATAGTGGAAGCAAAATTATAGCACCATTTGATGTAACTCTAAATGTATGAAGATAAAATACTTAAGATAATTAAATTATAAACAGGATATTAAAGGAACATAAAGTGAGTTAAGGTTTCTTTACTCAAACTATAAACTTATGGCATCAGTAGGCTGATATATAAAATATATATGTTTTATTTAATGTATAAACAATTATGATATATATTATATTGTAAACAAGATTTTATATATTATATAGTTAGTTATATATTATATAATAAGATTTTATATATATATATAAGATATATCTATAATATAAATTATATATAAATATATATAAATATATAATATATAAATATATAATATATATTATATTGTAAACAAGATTTTATATATATATATATATATATATATAAAATCTTGTTTAGTTTTTTTAGTGATGCTACTTTTGGTAATACTAATATTGCCTAGAGTATCACTAAAGAAACTAAACAAGATATATACTCAAACACACAGCCGATAAATTAAAATATAATTCTAAAAATGTCCAAGTCACTCACAGGAAGGTATGAAAAGAAAACAGAGAAATAAAAAGCAGAGAACGCACACATGAAACAAAAATAAAATGGCAGACAATTCCCAAGAAACCAATAATTACATTAAAGGCAAATTATTTAAATATACCAATTAAAAGACATGCTTTGTTACAGTGGATTAAAAACATGACCCAACTTTATGCTGTCTGCAAGAAACTCATTTCAAATATAATGATATAGATAGTTTGAAAATAGGAGGATGGAAAACGATATATCATACAAATCCAAATCCAAAGAAAGCAGGATTTGCTATATTATATAAGATAAAGTAGACTTCAGAGCAAAAGAAAATTTCCAGATACAGTTAGGGTTATTATAAAATGATGTGTCAGTACAGACATAGCAGTCATAGAAATGTATGCACCAAGTAATAGAGCTGCAAATTCTGTGAAGCAAAATAGATACAACTTAAAGGAGAAATAGATACATCCATGATTATAGTTGGAGACTTCAATACTCATCTCTCAACACTTGATTAAATAACTAGACAGAAAATCGCAAGGGTTTCGAAGAATTCAACAACACCATTAAGAATAAGATCTAGGAATAGAGAGAGTGGAAATATAATGGCTGTATGCGATGTCAGAGGGGTAGTGGATGGGGGAAAGGGATCACTGTGTGAGGGATATAAATGAGAAATGTTTATTACATTGTTTACATTGTTTTGTACACATGAAACTAATAAAAATGTTAAAAAAATAAATTAAAAATATAAAAAAATAAAATAAGCATATTGATTCATTCATTTACTTTCAAAAAAAATAAATAAGATCTAATCACCATTCTTTGAACAGTACACCCCAAAACAACAGAATGCAAATTATTTCCAAGTGTCTTCAGAACACGTACCAAGGTAGAACATATTATGGGCCATAAAACCAACCTCAACAAATTGAAAATAATTGAAACCATACAGAGTGTGTCCCCCAACCACAATAGAATCAACTAGGAATCAGTAACAAAAAAAATTAAAGCAATGTCTTTACATTTTGGAAACTAAACAACATACTTCTGAATAAGCTATAGATCAGAAAGCAAGTCTCAAGAAATATAAAAAAAAGTACATTGAATTATGAAAATAAAAATACAATATGATAAAATTTTTATAACACAGGTAAAGCAATAATGACAGGGACATTTATAGCACCAAACACACATATTCGAAAATAGAAAATCTTTCAAAGCAGTAATTGAAACTCCTACCTCAAGAACCAAGAAAAAGAACAAAATAAACCTAAAACAAGTGACAGGAAGAAAAAATAATGATAAGAGGATACAGTACTGAAATGTAAAACACTACAGAAAATCAATAAATCAAAGATCTAGTCTTTGAAAAGATTAATACAATTGATAAACATCTTTAAGATGGAGAGAGGAAGAGAGAGAGAGAGAGAGAGAGAGAGAGAGAGAGAAAGAGAGAAAGAGAGAAAGAGAGAAAGAGAGAGAGAGAGACAGCACAGCTATCAACATCAGGGACGACAAATGGATACTACAGACCATGCATATATCGAAAGGATAGTAAGTTGTGGTGGGCTGAATAGTGGCCTCAATGGTAACAGGTCTTTATCCCTAGGACCTATAAATGTTACCGTATTTGGGAAAAAATCTTTCCATATGCGATTAAATTAACGATCTTGATCTTGGGGTGGAGAAATTATTCTGGATCATCCATGTGGACCATAAATGTCATCACTTGTATTTTCAAG
This sequence comes from Rhinolophus sinicus, assembly GCF_036562045.2. Taxonomy (NCBI): domain Eukaryota; kingdom Metazoa; phylum Chordata; class Mammalia; order Chiroptera; family Rhinolophidae; genus Rhinolophus; species Rhinolophus sinicus. The sequence goes on from NC_133757.1 coordinate 59,790,328, forward strand.
AGGGAAGCAGAAGTATATTGGATACACATAGAAGAGGAATAGGCAATGTGACCACAGAGGCAGAGAGCAGAGGATGTGGACATAAGTCAGGCAATGTCATTAAAAGCTGGGAAAGGCAAAGGATAGATTCTTTCCTAGAGCTGCCAGAGTGAGCATGGTACTGCTGACAGCTTATTTTGGTCAAGTGAAACTGCTGTTGAACTAATGTTGTCTAGAGGTATTAAAAAATTAATTTTTGTTGTTTTAAGACACTAAGTTTGTGGTATTTTGTCACAGCAGCCATATTAAACTAACACATATGGACATACTGTGAACAACTCACACACATAAATGTGACAACTTAAATAAAAAGGACCAGTTCCTAGAAAAGCACAAACTTCCACACTTCATCCAAATGTGAAATCAATAGTTTTATTAACCCTATTAACTATTAAGGAAATTAGTGGCCTAATTCTAAAGTTCTCTAAACAGCAATCTTGATAGTCAGATGGTTACACTGGATAATTCTATCAAATATTTAAAAGAATTAACACCATTTCTACACAATGTGTTTCATAAAATAGAAAAAGGGAAAAACACTTCCAAATATATTTTGTAAAGCTAATATTAATCCGATAACAATACCAGATGAGAACAGTACGAAAGAAGAAAACTAAAATCTGATATTCTTCATGAACATAGATGCACACATCTTTAGCAACACATTAGAAAATAGAATTAAGTAATATATAAAAAGAATTACATACTATGCCCAAATGGGGTTTGTTTGTGGATGCAAAGCTAGCTGAACATTAAAAAACAAACAAACAATGTAATCTACCATAGCAACACAAAGATTATTCTAAAATTTATATGGAAAGGCAAAGGAATTAGACTAGGTAAAATATTTTGCAAAGAAAGCAAAGTGGAAAGAATAAGTCTACCCAATTTCAAGTCTTATTACATAACTACAATAATAAAGACAAAGTGGTTTTAGCAGAGAAATGGATACATAAATTCATGGAACAGAATAAGAACCAAAAACTAGATCCACACAAATATGCTTAACCAATTTTCTGACAAAGATAAAAAAAAAATCAAAGCAATAGATTAAGAGAGCTTTTACAACAAATGGTACTGGAATAATTGGACATTCATAGACAAACAACAACAACAACAACAACAAAACACCTCAATTTAAGCCTCACACCATATGCAAAAATTAATTATAAAAAGATCTTGAACTTCATAAGCTTAAATATGAAATATAAAAGTATAAAAGTTGAAAAAAACAAAACAAAACAGAATGTCTTCAGGTCCTAGGATTAGTAAAAGAACTCTTAGCGTTGACGCCAAAAGCACAATCAATAAAAGAAAAAAAAAAGTGATAAATTGGATTTCATGAAAATTAAAGACTTTCATTCAGCAAAAGATCCTGTGAAATGATGGAAAGAAAAGCTAAACTCTGGAAGAAAATATTTGGAACCCACATGCATCAAAGGACTAATATCTAGAAATTAAAAAGAACACTCAAATTTCAACAGTAAAAAGCCAACCATCCAATTAAAAAATGGGCACAATACATGAAGAGACATTTCATTGAAGAGGAAGTACAGATGACAAATTAGCACAGAAAATATGTTCAACATCATTAGCCATTAGGAAAATGAAATTAAAACCATGGGGCATCACTGTGTACTAATAAGAATGTACATATATATATATATATATATATATATATATATATATATATATACATATACATATACATATACATATACATATACATATATATATATATATATAGAGAGAGAGAGAGAGAGAGAGAGAAGTGGAAACATCAAATGCTGATGAGGATGCAAAGAAATTGGATCACTCCTACATTGCTCACAGGAATACAGAATGGTCCAGATACTCTGGGATACAATTTGGAAGTTTTGCTAAAATTAAACTAAACATACAACTTACCATGTGGCCCATAAATCACACTCCTGGATGTTTCTCCCAGAGAAATAAAAACTTTTGTTTACACAAAAAATATACATGTATATTTATAGTAATTTTATTTGTAATAGCTTAAAACTGTAAACAAACAAGATGTCTTTCAGTGGGTGAGTGGATAAACAAAATGTGGTGCATCCATACCAAAGAAAATTCACTTTACAGAACAAAAAACAATCATATTTGTATGGAATCATAGAAGACACTGAATTGCCAAAGCAATCCTGAGGAAAAAAACCCCACAAAAACAACAACAACAAAAAACAATGCTGGAGTTTCCACACTCCCTGACTTTAAATTATACTACAAAGCAAACATAATCAAAACAGCATGGTATTGGCAAACAAACAAACAACAACAACAAAAAACAGACACAGAGGCCAATGGAACAGAATTGAGAATCCAGAAATAAACTCATATATGGGCACATAGTTTTTAACAAAGGAGCCAAAAACATATAATGGAAAAATAGATCCTTTTCAGAAAGTGGTGCGAGGAAAATTGTAAAGCCACATGCAAAAGAATGAAACTAGACTACTATCTGTTAACTCAAAATGGATTGAAGACATAAATATAAGACCTAAAACAATAAATTGCATAGGAGAAAGCATAGGTACTAAATTTATTGACCTTGGGTTCAGAGAGGATTTTTACAAATCTTACCTCAAAGATAAGGGACATAAAAGCAAAAATAAATGAATAGGACTATATAATACAAAAAAACTCTGCACAGCAAAAGAAGCCATCAACAAAACAAAGAGGCAACCAAATGAATGGGAGAAAATATTTGCAAAAAACCCCTTTGATAAGGGGCTAATATCCAAAATATATAAAGAACTCATACAACTCAATATCAAAAAACAATTCAATTTGAAAAATGGGCAGAGGACCTGAACAGACACTTCTTCCAAAAAGATATACAAAGGACTAACAGATATATGAAAAACTGCTCAACTTCGCTAGCTATTAAGAAAATGCAAATCAAAACCACAATGAGATATTACCTCACACCTGTTAGAATGTCTGTTATCAACAAAACAAATAATAACAAGTGTTGGAGAGGATGTGGAGAAAGGGGAGCTCTTGCACACTGTTGGTGGGAATGTAAATTGGTGCAGCCACTATGGAAAACACTATGGAGGTTCCTCAAAAAATTAAGAATAGAATTACCGTATGACCCAGCAATCCCTCTTTTGGGTATCTAGAAAAAAAAATCTGAAAAACGTTTATCCATAAAGATATAGTACCCCTGTGTTCATTGCAGCATTACTCACAATGGCCAAGACATAGAAACAACAAAAGTATTCTTTGATAGCTGATTGAATTAGGAAGATGTACATATATACAATGGAATATTATTCAGCCATAAGAAAAGATGAAATACTGCCATTTGTGATAATATGGATGAATTTTGAGATTATCATGCTAAGTGAAATAAGTCAGTAAAAGTCAAGAACCATGTGACTTCACTCATATGTGGCATATAAAACTGAAAGCAACAAATGAATAAGACAAATAAAGGAACAAGAACTTATAGACACAGATACAGTTTACTAGTAACCAGAGGGTAAGGGGAGAGGGAGGGTGGTAGAAGATGGTAAAGGGGGTCAAATATATGGTGATGGAAGGAAAACTGATTCTGTGTGGTGAACACACAATGCATTATATAGCTGATGTATTATAGAAATGTATACTTGAAAGCTATACAATTTTATTAACCAGTGTCACCCCAATAAATTTAATTCAAATAAAAGAAAAAGAACCGTATAAAGGAACCAGTCTGAAGAGAAGAATACAATAACTAAAACAAAGAATACACTAGAAGTAATCACCAGCACACTAGATGAAGCAAAAGACACCAAAGAACAGATCTTCCAGGTAGAATATCAACTAGGAAACAGAGGTCTTAAATGATGCACGATACCAGGTGGATTTAATTGATAGTCTTAGATCATTTCACCCCAAAGCAACAGAATATACATTCTTTTCAAGTGCACATAGAACATTTTCCAATATAGAGCCCATGTTAGGTCACAAAACAGGTCTCAATAAATTGAAATCGTATCAAGCGTCTTCTCTGACTATAATGGTATGACACTACAATCAATTACAAGAAAAAAAAGAACACACACACACACACACACGAAGGCTAAATAACATGCTACTAAATAATGCATGGGTCAACAATGAGAATAAGGACGAAATCAAAAGATTACTTGAGAGAAATGAAAGCACAATGACCCCAAATCTATGGCACCCAGCAAAAGTAATACTAAGTGGAAAATTTATAGCAATACAGGCCTACTCCAAGAAACAAGAAAAGTCTCAAATAAACAATCTAACCTTAAACACTTAAAGAAACTAGCAAAAGACCAGCAAACAAAAACCAAAGTGAGTAGAAGAAAGGAAATAATAAAGATCAGAGAGGAAATAAATGAAATAACATGTAAAAAAAGATACAAAAGATCAAAGAAGCCAAGTGTTGTTTCTTTGAAAAGAAACAAAATTGATAAGTCTTTAACCAGACTCCTCAAGAAAAAGAGAGGACCCAAATAAATAAAATTAGAAATGAAACAGGAGAAGTGACAACTGACACCACAGAAACATAAAAAATTAAATAAAATATTATGAAAAATTGTATGCCAACAAATTGGACAAACTGGAAGAAATGCATAAACTCCTGGAAGCATACAATCCTCCAAGGCTGAATCAAGAAGAAACAGAAAATCTAAACTGAAAATTACTAATAATCTGAAATCAAATCTTTAATAATAATAAAAAAAACTCCCAACAAACAAAAACCTTTGATCAGATGGATTCACAGGAGAATTTTACCAAACATTCAAAAAAAAAACTTAACACTTATTCTCAAACTATTCCAAAAAATTTTCCCAGAGGAGGGAAAGCTCCCAAGCTCATTTTACAAGGCCATTACCTTGATTCCAAAACCAGATGAAGACTTACAAAAAAGAAGAAAATTATAGGCCATATTCCTGGTGAACATGGTACAAAAATCCTCAACAAAATATTAGCAAACTGAATTCAGCAATACATTTAAAAGATTACACACCATGATCAGGTGGGATTTATTTCTGGGATGCAAGTTTGGTTCAATATCCACAAATCAAGTAATGTGATACACTATATAAACAATATGAAAGATAAAAATCATATATCAATAGATGTAGAAAAAGAGTTTGACAAAATTATACATCTATGATAAAAACTCAGCAAAGTGGTAATAGAGGGGACATATCTCAATATAGTAAAAGCCATGTACAACAAAACGCACAGCTATCATCATATTCAATGGGGGAAAGCTAAAAGCATTCTCCTTAAGATCGGGAACGAGACCAGGTTGTCCACTTTCACCACTTTTATTCAACATAATATTGGAAGTCTTAGCTACATCAATCATTCAAGAAAAAGAAATAAAACACATCCATATTGGAAAGGAAGAAGTAAAACTGTCATTATTTCCAAATGATATGATACTACATACAAAGAACCCTAAAGATTCCACCAAAAAAATATTAGAACTGGTAAATGAATTCACTAAAGTATCAGGATACAAAATTAATATTCAGAAATCAGCTGCATTTTTATAGTCCAATAATAACCTCTCAGAAAGAGAAATTAGGAAAACAATCCCATTTACAATTCTATGAAAAACAAAAGTCCTAGGAGTAAATTTAATGAAGGAGGTAAAAGACCTGTACTCAGAAAACTATTCAGACACTGAAGAAAGACATTGAAAAGATCAAATAAGTAGAAGCATATACCGTGCTCATGGATAGGAAGACTTAACATCATTAAAATGTCCATGCTACCCAAAGCAATCTATAGATTTAATGCAATCCCTATTAAAATGTCAATGGCATTTTTCACAGAACTAGAACAAATAATCTTAATATTTATTAGGAACGAAAAAAGACCCTGAATAGCCATTGCAATCTTGAGAAAGAAGACAAATTTAGAGATATCACACTACCTGACATCAAACTATAGTACAAGGCCATAATAATCAAAACTACATGGCACTGGTATAAAAACAGACACATAGATCAAGGGAACAGAACAGAGAGCCCAGAAATAAGCCTATGTCTATATGGTCATTTAATCTACGACAAAGCAGCGAAGACTATACAGTGGGGCAAAGAGAGTTTATTCAATTAAATGGTATTGGGAAAACTGGATATACACATGCAAAAATTGAAACTACACTACCTTCTTACACCATATATAAGAATAAACTCAAAATGGATTAAAGACTTAAATGTAAGACCCAAAACCATAAAACTCCTAGAGGAAATCATAGGCATTAAACTCTCTGACATTGTTCTTAGTAATATTTTTTTCTGATCTGTCTCCTTGAGCAAGGAAAACAAAAGAAATATAAAGAAATGGGACCACATCAAACTGAAAAGTTTTTGCATAGCAAAGGAAGCCATCAACAAAATGAAAAGACAGTCTACTGAATGGGAGAAGATATTCACCATTGATAAATGTGATCAGGAATTAATATCCAAAATTTATAAAGAACTCATACCACTCAATACCCAAAAGGCAAATAATCCAATTAAAAAGAAATGGACAGAGAACCTGTATGTCCACCAAAGTGGACATACAGATGGCCAACAGACATATGAACAGATGTTCAATGTCACTCACTATTCATCAGAAAAATGCAAATTAAAACCGCAATGAGATTTCACCTCAAACTATCAGAATGGCTATCATCAATAAATCAAACAAGAGTTGGTGAAGATGCTGACAAAAGGAAACCCTCATGTACTGTTAATGGGATTGCAAAATCGTGCATGCACTGTGGAAAATGGTTTGGAGGTTCCTCAAAAAATTAAAAATTGAAGTACCTTATGACTCAGCAATTCTACTTCTTGGTGTTTGTGCAAAGAAATCCAAAATACTAATTTAAAAAGTTATATGCACCCCTATGTTCACCACAGAACTATTTACAATGGCCAAGATGTGGAAGCAACCCAAGTGCCCATCAAAAATGATTGGATATAGAAGTGGTACATATATACAATGGAATATTACTTGGCCACTAAAAAGAATGAAATCTTGTCATTTGCAACAACCAATGAAGTGTGACCTATGAAATGTGATAAAAAATACAGTGAATGTTTAAATAAAAAAGTATAACAGTAATTTTTTACATTATTACATTAATTATTACATTAACCCCCCTCAAAAATACTCCCCCTTGCTGCAAGCACACTTATCCCATCATTCTTGCCACTTTCTGAGGCAGTTCTGGAAGTCCTATTTCCTGAATGTCTTTATTTCATCCTCCATCATGACAACACTTCATGTCACACATCACTTCTAGTATGGCAACATCTATGAAATAAGAACATTACGGTGTGTCCTCATCCACCTTATTCACCGGATCTGGCAACAGGCGACTTCTGGTTCTTCCCCAAAGTCAAAATGACCATGAAAGGAAAACGTTTTGAATTGATACAGGACATGGAGGCAGCCATGACAATATAACTAAAGACACTTATGAAAGAGGACTTCCAGAACTGCTTCAGAAAGTGGGAAGAACGATGGGATAAATGTGTTCAAAGCGAAGGGGAGTATTTTGAGGGGGATTAATGGCAATGTGTCTTTTGCTGTAATACATTTTTATTTAAACATTCACCGTATTTTTTTATCACACTTCATAGAAGTTATTATGCTAAGTGAAATAAGTGGAACTGTAGAAGACAAAAAGCATATGATCTCACTTATATGTGGAATCTAAAGAACAAAATAAATGAACAAACAAAACAGAAATAGACTCATAGAAACAGAGAGTACCGATGGTTGACAGAAGAGAGGGATTTGGGGAACTGGGTGAAAAAAGTGAAGTGACTAAGAAATACAAATTTGTAGTTACAAAATAGTCACGGGGAGGTAAAGTACAGGATAGGGAATATAGTCAATAATGGTACAATAGCTATGTATAGTGGCTAATTGGAGCCATCAATGCATAAATTATATAATGTCTAACCACTATGCTGTACACCTGAAACTAATATTAAATAACATTAAATGCCAACTGTAACTGAAAAAAAAAATATATATATATATATATTTTTTTTTTTAAAAGAAGGCTGAGTTATAATGAGAACCTATATCATTACTAGTTCGCAGGAAAGACTGACACATCCAGTGTGTGCCGTTGACTTCACTGTATGCCTGGAGTAGTGGGAGGAAACTGGCAGATCTACAGGCAAAGGTGTTGGTGGGAAGATGAGAGAGAGAGAGGAGTGAGTGTGCAGTGCTTAATCACAGGGAGAAGCCAATAATTGTAAACCATGATCAGGAAGGGGCTCTGCAAGTTCAGGACTTTTATCAGTAGGTTTTTGAAATACCAGCGAAGTCTTGTCAAGAGAACAGGTGTATGTGTGTGCGTGTGTGTGTGTGTGTGTGTGTGTGTGTGTGTGTGTGTGTGTTGGAAGTACAGAGCAGACTGACAAGAGGATTGAACAGAACAAGATAATGTCAAAATGATTCTACCTTGGCTTCACTTGCCCTTACCAGCTGAGATGGCTCAGCATGTGGGCCTGTTACCAAAAAACTGCTGCTCGTAGTCTACCCTGACATACAGAGTGTTCCAAAGCAACCTGGACTGTCTCCATTTTAAAGTCTGATTACCCCCTAGGAAAAAATAATCATCAGTTTTCTCCTTTGCAAAAGTGTGAGGCTGAGGGTGTGGTGATATCAAGGTGGATAGGCAATATTAGTAGCATATTTTAAGAGGAAACTCTTAAAATCTCATCACTTCTGGCATTTATTCTTTATCTTTATTGAGATATAATTGACATAACATGGTGGCATTTTTAGGTGTACAACATGGTAATACATCTATATATTGCAGGTGATACATCTATATATTGCAAAATGATTATCTCAATAAATTTGGTTAACATTTATCACCACACATAGTTATAGGTTTTTTTGTGTTTTTTTTTCACATGATGAGAAGTTAAAGATTTACTCTCTTAACTGCTTCACATATAGAACACAGTATTGTTAATTATAGTCACCATGCTGCATATTACATCCCTGGGACTTAATTATCTCCTAACTGGAAGTTTGGACCTTTTGACCACCTTCATCTTTTTCACCATTCCTTCTTTATTTCATTCTATACTTCATTTATCCTTCTTTCTTAAGAGAGTTCTAAGATGTTCTCAGGAACAAAAGGGAGGCACTTTAGTGGAAGATGGCTGGGGGAATTGTACTGGGGAGACCCCACTATTCCTCTTCTAATTTTTGGATCTATTCACTTTGCAAGTATTTTCTTCTGTTTACTCTTTATTAGGTATGTTCTTGTTTCCCTAAGAAATGGACCTCTGAATGCCTCCCTTTCCAAAGGAACCCACATCTATCATCAAGAAGTAACCAGAGTGGGGTTGAAAGGAAAGCATCATTAGGCAAGCTACTCACACAGATACTTGCCCATGACATGATATGAACTAGAGGATCCGTGACGGTCGTATGGTTTTAGCACCATGCAGGAGAACAGACTGACACTTGAAAACAGTGGCTAAAAAGGGCATTGTCCATTGTGTGCTCTGAGTAGTAAGGGTAGATTACCTCACAGAGGCCATTTGAGGATTGAGAACATTAGTGTTCCAGGCATCCCATTTCCACCTTGGGGTACAATTAATGGGGTCTCTGAGGGGGTGTGGGACAACCTGTATAGAGTATACGAAGGAAGCCCTAGGGTTCTTTTACCTGATGTTCTTGTAGCTTTAATATAAACTAAGTCAGATGTCTCAAGCAGCAGTGATGGTACATTGGAGGCTAATGCAGAAGGGGGAATGTTACTTCTGCAAAGCACCAGTATAGGAGGGAGTGTATTCCTGTAATATATTCAAATTTTCTCAGAGACTGTAAAAAGAGAAAAACTGTTGGTATGGTCCAAGGACTTTTGTTGATTGACAGTGCCTTCTGGAGTCTATGCTTCTGGCATGTTTCCCGATGCCTCACAATCACCTGAAGATCATGCCCTAGAGAACTGCACAGCCCCATTACCCACCATTGTGTCCAGATGGCTTTTGTGTTTGGTTCATGAGTAGGTAGCTGTGTGGAGATGACACTGACTAGTAAGCTGGATGCTGTGAGAACCTGCCTTTCTGCTACAGTGGATGATAGATAGTTGTTTATGTAGGAGAATGTCCCCCTCTTAAGAGACCCTTCTTTATCTCTCTATCATCTCTCTCTCTCTCTCTTTCTCTCTCTCTATCAGTCTATCTATCTATCTGTCTATCTATCTATCTATCTATCTATCTATCTATCTATCTATCTATCATCTATCTATCTATATCTATATCTATCTATCATCTACCACATTTTTCTAAATGCCTCCAACTATCATATCATTATCCATGACTTTCTATCAATAAGTTGAGACTTGGATGATCATTATATAGATTATATTATGTAGATATATATTGTGTAGTATTATATAGATACATTATGAAATAGATTATAAGGTTGGAAGCCAGGGGCCTCATAAGTTTAAGCAATTGTTATTAGGTTGCATAGCTCAGTAAAGTGGAAACGTGGAGCAAATCCCAGACCTTCTGGCTCCAAGGGATTGCATCCAACAGACATGACAATTCTATTTTCACAACGTCTGGCACATTGTTGGTGCTCGTATTGTTGAGTAAATGAATAAATGTCTAGAAGTCTTTGGGTCATGACCTGATTACCTCATTCTTTTTTCTTTGTTTTGATCTGCTGTGTCAGCCTAGGCAGATACTCAATTTTTCTCATGACAAAGTCGCTCAGTCACCTTTTGCCCCCTTGGGACTTTCTATAGATTCTCCATCAAGCTCTTTACTAGCCAGCCCTGCCAAGGAGCAAATGTTTTTATTGGAACAGCATGAAATGTGACATTACTCATAGATTCTGGCAGAAAATTAGTGGTAGTGAAAACTAGCTCAGCACAGCTGGGTGAGATTGCACCTCCTCTCTGGAAGCAGTAAGCTGAGGGACTGCAGGGAGTCATAATGGTGTAATGATGGCTAATGGTGAGGAAATGATGGACCCGAGGCCCATAAATCAATCTGAGCACAGGGATGGCTAATGAAACACTCAGGGGATGCTTCAGCTCATCTGAGCATTGTTCGTGGGTTTGTGTCTCTTACTGAATTATTGCATTTTGTTAGATAAAGGGAAAGTATAACAAATTGTATATAGGAAGTCTCAGAAGGCTAAGATATTTGCAAGTTGACAAACAGGGAGGTATGAGGCCCATCTTTAGGCTCCAGAGCTTCGAGATAATTCCTTCATGGTTTGGGGCTTAGTCCCCATTTTAATTATTTGCCAAAATTTTAGACTTGGTCTATTTTTTTTTATATACAATGAACATTGAGGCACAATATTTAAGATAACAAAGTACTAGAGTTTCATCAAAGGTTTAGACAATTGCCTTTGCATTTTCCAGTCCAACCAATATTACGAACAGTTCCAATATCACAACATTGGTTTCAGTCCTCTCTATACTGCAAGATTGTTTTGTTTCAAATCTTTACCCCTGAGGAAGAAACAAAATGGAAAGTTTGACTATAACCATAGAAAACTTCAAAGTTGAGAAATTTTCAACGCTTTTAATAGTTTCCTCTGGAGCAGAAATGATTGGCAAAAATAGTGTGCAGTGAAAACTCCATAAGTCACTTGAGGCAGATTCAGGTACAACCCTTTCTTTCTGTTCTTTCATAGAAATATTAAACAAGGAGTTTCAGAATAGTAGGACAATCATTCCACAGCTTGTAAGCAGACATTTCTAATGTGAACTTTACAAGCACAACATGTTATGTTTGTAGCAATAATATAAAACAATTTCTGGAAAAAGAAGCACATATACCTTGAGGCTATTTGCTTGAGAATAATTGTTAACAGTCACGACTTATTATTTTTATTTTTTCCCAAAATACATGTTTTCTTCTTCTTTGGAAGTATATCATGACAGGCAGAAAGCTTCAGGACTATGATGGGGTATTTGCCCAAGGGACTCTTGGAAGATGCCCACATATAAAATTATAACAACGACCTTTCTCTCACCGAAGATGATGCTGAGGTGTCTATGGGAGACTCCATTCAAACCTTCTTGTGACCTCTGCCTTGGTAGGAGTCTTTTGTGAGGTGTGGTTGTCTGTGTCCCTAGGGGAAGGTACCTCTGGATAAGCTTCCACAGAGATTGCAATGGGAAGAGGAAACTGCCTGGGATAATTATATAACTCTTCCAGTTGCTAGAGTAATCTATTTTTTTTCAGACAGAGGCATACTGAACAGTAGTTCTCTTTCCTCAATAGCAAAACACAATCTTTGTTATAATTTACTTGAAGGGAGTGTAGATGTGACTTGCAGCTGTGGATGTTAAGACTACAGGTAGAACAAGGTCGTGACAGCAAGGAAAGGGCCATGACTTACAAAGCAGAAAAGCAAACCAAATCTATGCCAGAAACAAAAATAAGGCAGCGGTTTCTGCAAAATCCCATTCTCACAGCAATAATGATTAGGGAGTCTGACCCTAATGTTTTTGGCAAAGATTGCTGCAGAAAGGGCCTTTTCATTTTTATCAGCCCTACCTTCTGTACTTCAACTCAGAATCATCTGTTCTGTCAACTTGTTTTGTCTTGAGCCTTATTCATGCCCAACAGTTTAGCCTAAACCCCACCGAGAATATCATGCCATTCTGAATGACTATACGTCTTCCTTTAAACTAGAGGAAGCAATGGCTTGCTCTAGTCCAGGGTTTTGCTCTGTTTTCTCTCTTAATACTTCAAAGCCACCCCATTATCATCAGAGATAAAAGTAGATAAAAATTCAAAGGGGGTATAGCCAAGATTTTTCACTACTAGGGCTCTAACTTCTGGCATGACATTGTCCCAGGAAGAGAGCTTCTGATTATACTATTATGGAATTATATTGAAAATGCTTTTGCCCAGATCTGGCCGAGGCCTTCCAAGGGTAAATGACTTCCAAGGTGGTCAGGGCTGAATGAGTGCTTCCTGTCTCCTTCTCAAATCAGTGTCTCCTTAGAAAGTTCAACAGATGTTTGGTCTCCTTGCATGTCGTTCACTCATTGTGGGGGTCAAAATTAGGGAAAATGCCGTGACCTGCACCATGACTTAAAGGAGGGTGCTGGTTACTAAAGACATTTTAATACAACTTTTATGTGGAATGATTGGCCTGCTATTCTGAAACAAAATGGAGTGTGAATCTGAGAGGTACTTCCTGGATCTAATAATGGGTATTCATCTTCCCTCACAGAAGGGTGGGTTTTACTAGACGGGACTATTGTCCAAGGTCTTCCCTGAAACTTGGATGAAATCAAAGAGTGAGAACTGAGTAAGCAAATTTTCAAATGAAAAAGCCTTACCTTAGGTAAACAAGTATTTCTGTTTATTGACTCATTATTCAAATGGCTAGATAGACGGTGTCAATAATAAATGTTCCCTCTTCTTCCAGCTGATAAACAAATGCCTCATTTGTGTTATTTACTTAGAAAGAAATAACTAATATTTTTATCAAAGTGAAGTTGTCATGTTTTAACATATGCCAAGATCATAAGCCAAATAGAGTCAGAATCTTTTACCCTACCCCAAATTCCCACTTCTGGGAGACCTGGGCCATACTCTGAGAAATGTCTGGCAAAGTTAACTAATCACTGGAGGTCATAAATAAAGACATTGCCACTTGCTGTGACACGTAGCACCTTCCTGGAGTAGCTGGGAATTGGTGATAACAAACCACAATAACCCTGAGCTTAGAAATGGATTTGAATTTTGTTATTATACATTTTGCAATTTTGGCAGTTTTGAAGGTAAAAATGTGTCAAAGGATAATATGCCTCAAGGACAGTCAGTGTTAAATCAATATTAATTAAATAGGCTTATTCTTATTTAACAAAGCACTGAAGTGTGGAGGAAAGGATATGCTGTGACCATTTTCTTTAATTTTCTTTTGCCATCTGTCAGGTAAGACTTGAAATTCTCATACATCAGCATTTTAAATATATAGCCAATTTTCAGCTCAGGTTGCTTACCTAATGATGTATTTACTATGTCTTTGTTATGATTTACCAGAGATAAAACTGCATTATTAAGCAGAAAAGAACTAGGAGGTGCACCTATGAAAACAACAGAAGTTTTGAAACAAGAAAAAAGTTCAGGTTACTTGTTTTCATCAAATCAGTAACCTCAAAGTGTATGACAGCACATAGGATTGAAATAATAAGTACTATCTTTGCTGAGAAACATAGAAAGAATCATTTGTCAGCCAACTGAATTATGGAAAGTCAGTCTTTGCCCATCCATTTCATATCTATTAAGGACCTAACTTAGCAATATATAAAGCAAAAAGTGGGAGAGCAGGTATTCCTTGAAAGGAAAAGGCCATCCTGTCAGTTAGTCATATCCTTTCAAGAGTGTAGCTGTCCTCATGGAGTGGTCAGTAAGATCTGTGTATCCGATGATGTTATTAAAATCTTGTAATGTGGGATGGGGGAAGAGCAGGGAGGACGGATCCCAACAGTCATAAACATATGAGTTCCTTTTACCAACCATGGAACATCAGAACATCATTCTGAAGTCCTTACCGATAAAAGCTCATCTCAAATATTATTAGAACCACCCCAGCGGTGCTATCCATGATATTGAAGTACTGGTGTTAATCCCTTGTCTCAATTGAGAAGTCAGAAGCTCTTACCTCAGGGCCAGACTTCCAACCCTATCTCTATCTCCTTTCACCTTTTGCTTGCAAAGTCAAATGCATGCCAATTTTGAACTCCACTGTATAACTTTAGAAATTTACATATGTTTGGAAGAATCCAGGAACTATCTTTACATCCTAACTCCTACCACCATAGCAAAGAGCAATAAGATATTGTCCTTATCATCAATGACATTATTATCTAACAGGTTGTATCAGTTAAACAAATAAATATAAGCACTTTGGTGGTTACATGTATATAATAGTCTGTGACCTCAGAAGGAAGAATTTTTTCTGGTGTGGAAAGAAGGAAACACAACCTTAACCATTATTTTTTACCTGTGTAGGGTTTAAGACACTTCTGAGTTAGACTTAACATTGAATTAGGCCATGGATAGAGTGGTTCCTGTCAAGGCATTAGGTTTCACAACTGAAAAAATAATTGTATAGGGATACCAATTTTTGGCATGGATCTGTCTATGACTTTCTGAGGGTGGGTTGTTTAGTGACAAAAAAATAAATAAATAAATAAATATGTGCATTTGTACCACCACCATCACCACCCCATCTTTACTTTATGCTACAGAGAGTCTCTGACATGTAGTTTGATTCTTTAGATTTAGATGAATAAATTATTTCAATTATAGTAGTTATTTTATCCCATTTCTACCTAAAATAACCCACTTTAATGATCAAAGGTAGTTGCCGATTCTGGAGGGTCACAACACTCCATGCTAGAATTTATCAGTTCCTGATTTATGCCTAATATTTACAAATCATACTGAATCCTATGTAAGTGATAAGAGACATGATATCTTGTACCACATGCATACACAGCTATAGGAACGCCTTTCAAGGAGATTTAGGGGCACAGAAGTTTTACCTCAGGATAGATGAGTGAACCACAATGATGCAATTATATGGGATTTCCCACCCCAACATTTTGGAAAATTTAAATCCTCCCTCTCCCTTTCTTGATGATAAACCAGGAAAAAGAGCTTTGAAATGCTGATGGAAACTAATCTTGTTCTTACATTTCCTTTAACATTAAACACTTTACAGATAGAAAAAGATAAGAAAGCCAAAAAGCTGATGGTTTTCTGAATATTTGAATATTTTGTATTTTGCTGACATTAAGAAACCATTCCGGATATAGTAAGAATCCAGAGAAATACATTTACTTGTATTAAGAAATAGTATGATCATGAGAACAAATATTTAGCTGACAATAGTCAAATTAAGTTATCTATTGTGTTCAATTAAAGGCCTAGATATACTGAATAATCAGAAATGTTCAAACCACCACGAGAATCCCTTTTATTATGTTACTTTGTGCTATAGGCTTAATTATGTGTTCCCCAAATTCTTATGTTGAGGCCTTAACCCCAAATGTGACTGCATTTGGAGATAAGATTTTTAAGAGGTAATTACAGTTAAATAGGGTTATAAGTGTGAGATCCTGATCCTATAGGATTGATGGGAGTGCAAGGAGAGAAATCCTTCTCTCTCTTTCTCTCTCTCTCTCTCTCTCTCTCTCTCTCTCTCCCCCCCCCCACCATGTGCACTAACAAAGAAGAAAGACCACGTGAGCACACAGCAAGAAAGTTACCATCTGTAAGCCAGAAGGAGAACCCTCACTAGAACCTTACTATGCTGGCACCCTGATCTTGAACTTCCAGCTTTCAGAATTGTGAGAAAATAAATTTCTGTTGGTTAAGTCATGTAGACTAAGGTATCTTGTTATGACAGCGTGAAATGACTATCACACCTCATATTAAGAAACACAAATCCCTTCTGAGGAAACACACTCACACCTGAAATTTGATTATTTTAGTAATTGCTAATCCAATTCCATGGTGTAAATTGGCTTTCTTAAAGCAACACTCCCCTGTAACCCTACTGTAGCCGTGGGAGACTGTTATTCACCCTTCATTGACCTGACAACAGCTCAGAAGTCTTGAATTTATAAAGTTTGTCCCTGACTACTCCCTGTCCATGAATAACCATTAAGAGGTAAACAAAGTCTTCAGAGTCTTATACAATGTCTGACAATTAAGTTTGTGAATTTGCTGCAACAATGTTGCTAACCTTTTTTGATATCAGAGGGATTATTCATTATGAATTTGTACCAACTGGACAAACATTTAACCAAGTTTACTATTTGGAAGTGCTGAAAGGACTGCGGGAAAAAGTTAGACGAACTGAATTTTTCGCCAACAATTCATGGCTCTTGCATCACGACAATGCATCAGCTCACACGGCACTGTCTGTGAGGGAGTTTTTAGCGAGTAAACAAATAATTGTATTGGAACA
Organism: Rhinolophus sinicus; assembly: GCF_036562045.2. Taxonomy (NCBI): domain Eukaryota; kingdom Metazoa; phylum Chordata; class Mammalia; order Chiroptera; family Rhinolophidae; genus Rhinolophus; species Rhinolophus sinicus. The sequence goes on from NC_133757.1 coordinate 59,807,359, forward strand.
TCTTCCCTACTCACCTGATCTGGCCCTCAATGACTTCTTTCTTTACCTGAAGATAAAGGAAATATTGAAAGGAAGTCATATTGATGACATTCAGGAGAGCAAGTATAATACGACAACAGCTCTGATGGCCATTCTAGAAAGAGTCCCCAAATCGCTCTGAAGGGTGGACTGGCATCAGCGCATAGCTTCCCAAGGGAAGTACTTTGAATGTGACCATAGTGATATTCAGCAATGAGGTATGTAGCACTCTTCTTTCTTGTTTTTTTTTTTAATTAAAGTTTATTGGGGTGACAATTGTTGGTAAAGTTACGTAGATTTCAGGTGAACAATTCTGTATTACATCATCTATAAATCCCATTGTGTGTTCACCACCCAGAGTCAGTTCTCCTTCCATCACCATATATTTGATCCTCCTTACCCTCATCTCCCACCCCCCTCCTCCCTTACCCTCCGGTAACTACTAAACTATTGTCTGTGCCTATGAGTTTTTGTTTCTCTTTTATTTGTTTTGTTCTTTTGTTGTTTTTGGTTTATATACCACATATCAGTGAAATCATATGGTTCTCTGCTTTTTTCTGTTTGACTTATTTCGCTTAGCATTCTATTCTCAAGATCCATCCATGTTGTCGCAAATGGTCCTATTTCATCTTTTCTTATCGCCGAATAGTATTCCATTGGGTATATATACCACAACTTCTTTATCCATTCATCTATCGAAGGACATTTTGGTTGTTTCCATGTCTTGGCCACTGTAAATAAAGCTGCAATGAACATTGGAGCACAAGTGTCTTTATGGATAAATGTTTTCAGGTTTTTTTGGTAGATACCCAGGAGAGGGATTTCTGGGTCATACAGTAATTCTATTCGTAATTTTTTGAGGAACCTCCACACTGCCTTCCATAGTGGCTGCACCAGTCTGCATGCCCACCAACAGTGTATGAGGGTTCCTTTTTCTCCACAGCCTCTCCAACACTTGTTACTATTTGTCTTGTTGATGATAGCCATTCTAACCAGTGTTAGGTGATATCTCATTTTGGTTTTTATTTGCATTTCTCTGATGATTAGTTGTAGCACTTTTCTTGAATGAGTTCATGAACTTAATTTTCTGACCTCGAATCTGCACTCCAATATTCATTGTAGCATTATTCACAATAGCCAAGCTATGGAAACAAACTATGTGTCCATCAATGGGTAAATTAATAAAGAAAATGTGAGCTATATGGATATTATTCAGCTATGAGAAAGAAGGCATCCTGCCACTTGCAGCAACATGTATGGACCTTGAGTCCATTTTGCTAAATGAAATAAGCCAGAGAGAAAAAAGACAAATACTATATAGTATCACTTATACATAAAGGCTAAAACAAAACAAAACTAAATCTGAACAAAAAGTTGAACTCATAGAAATGGAGTAGAAAAATGGTTTTGAAGGACTGGGAGATAGAGATAATAAGGAGAAGTTAGTAAAAGGGTACAAATTTTCAGCTATAAGATGAATAAGTTCTGAGGTTCTAATGTTAACCATGGTGAATGTAAAACACACTGTATTGTATAACTGAAATTTGTTGACAGTAGCACTTTAATGTTCTCACACACAAAAAAAAGATAAACGTGTGAGGTGATACATGTATAAATTAACTAGACAGGGAAATCCTTTCATGGTATATACAGAGGGTGCCAAACAAATGTATACACGTTTTAAGATAACATCTCTTAAAATGTGTATACATTTTTTTGGCAACCTGGTACGTATATCAAACCACCATGATACACACTTTGAATCTTCCATTTTCATCAATTATACCTCAATAAAGCTGAAATGTAAACAAATAAATAAATAAATAAATAAATAAATAAAATGGCAGTGAAAGAAGAATATGATTTAGAGTTTTATTTGATTTAAAATGTTTAATTAGATCATTTTTGGTTGAAGAGATTACTGATTTATCAGCTGAGGATACTATTTTTCCTGGGACTATAACTGATATAAATATACCTCTCTAACACTACTAAGAATCTTTAACTTAAGACATACTAATTATCTTTAAATCTACATTTTTAGTTTTAATTACATCCAGGAAATAACCTGGAATGTGAAAAGGAGTGAGTTAAGGAGATGTCAACTGGGAAGGTTCTAATGAATTTGAGTAATCCCAAGGGTCTACTCGAGGAGACCAGTGGGGCATTTAAGTAATGAGGTCAACATTAATCTGTGGTTAACTAGCATTGAGGTTCACAACTAAACAGATGATTTTCTCTGTGGTGCTGTGTTTTCTTTGTCTGAGTTTCTATCCTCAAGGAATTATCTACCTCATTTTTCATCTAGCGTATTTATTCAAACAAGAAACTTGTCAGTCTTAAAATCTCAATCATCACAGAAATCAGTCCCCAAATCTTTTTTATTCCATATTTGAAACAGTTCTCAAATCTGTCTGCTGGTCTTATCTACTCTTTACAACCCAACTCCAAGCCTCCATTATCTCTTGTTCTGCATCAGTTCCTTACTACAGTGTTTGTGTCTGCTCTTGCCCCCTCCACTCTAGTCTCTAACTCTGAGCCACAGGGGAGCAGTATTACTGAGCAGATGAGTCCCATGCTTAAAGTCTTTCAATGTCATCTGGGTCCTCTTAGGTTAAAATGCAAAATTCTTGACTTAGCTTACTAAACCCAGAGTATCTGACTGATTTATGTATCTCACTAGCATAATTTCAAGTCCCTTTAAAATTTTGTCACGGTGATCCAGTCAAACTGGCTTTGATTGTCAAGTTCTTGAAGAGGCTACTGTTCTTTGTGACTCAGGCTCTGTGTGTAAATTTTTCCCTCTGTGAATGTCTCAACCACCCCTGTACCCTTTGGTAACAATGCCTTAATTATTCTTCCAATTTAAAATCAATATTGTCTAAGGGAAGCATTCACTGAATCTCCAGAATAATACTAAGCAGTTAAAATTTAGTATCCTGAGTCTGTTGCAGCAATATCCTGAGCCTGTTGCAGCAATATATAATTATAATAAAATATTTTTATAATTTAATACAGTTAACCCTTGAAAAACACAGGCCTGAACTGTGCAGGTCTATTTATATATGGATTTTTTTCAATAAATACTTGAACTGTTTTTGATCTGTGGTTGGAAGGGTGAGCTGTATGCATTGATGTAGGCCATTTCATACAGGGGACTTGAGTATCCATGGATTTTGGTATCTGGGGGGATTCTGGAGCCAGTCTCCCACACATGCCAAGGGACTACTAAGTTTTGGGTGAGTAAAAGTTATGCACAGATTTCTGACTGCATGGGGTGGGGTTGGTTCCCATAATCCCAGCATTGTTCAAGGGTAAACTATAGTTACAATTAACATTCAAGCATGTAGTATAATATTTTTCATGTAGTAGGAGCTAATTAAACACATATTGATCAAATGAGGTTTTGTTTTATTGTTTTGTTGTCAAACTGATTTTGAAGGACTCCACTCTAACTCAAAATGGAGTCAAATTCTCACTTTTGGTATGTGGGCAAATGGAGCCCACGGATCTGTCATCAAAAGTCTGTCATTTTTATAAACAGATGGTGCTTCATATGATATTGAGACCCAGAGTCAGGAATGAGGTTGGTGTCCAATTCATAGGGTTATATGGTATTCTAAGCAAGCAGGTTTTGTCTAAGGAAAGTTCTGCTTTTGTCTATGAGAGAAATCTTCTCAAAAGGCAGCTATCTTTCCTCTGAATGTCCTTTGCTGAAGGATCCTAGGCCCAGCCAGTTCTCCATGGCTCTTACAGTTACACCCCACTACACTTAGTGGGGACATTTTAGTAGTTGATTCAACCCATGCCATGTGTTTATAAAGGGGGAAAACTTTACATCTGTACTTATGTTTTGCCACATAGGGTGATCAAATCACTTATTGCCCCATGTGGTAGCAATATAGCAATGTTGTAATAGCTATTACTGGAAGGAAAGAGTTGTGTTCAACTTTCTAAGAGCATGGAACATTCTTATATCTATTCCCACCCTCAATCAACTCTTTCAATGTGTTATTTAATCGGCTAAGAAAATAAAGATAAGTAAAAAGTACAACTTTTATAAAATATAAAGTTAACTAGATATAATAATTTTAAAAGAAAGAAATCAAGACAAAAGCTTGGGCCCCAACCAAGTCTTAGATGAATCAAAATGAACAAACAGGAAATGTGGCAGAATAAAACATGGAGAGTGTTGACTTAAAGACAATAAGAGTTCAGAGCTAGCTATTTATGAGAATGAGCATCATTAGAGAGAAGTTAGTAGAGAGTATATCTTAAGTATTCTCACCACACGTGCACACAAAAACGTAACTATAGGTGATGGAAATGTTAAGCTTGATTATGATGCTATTTCACAATGTATGTATGTATCAAAATATCACTATGTACACCCATAAAGTATGCAGTTTTTATTGCTAACTATACCTCAATAAAGCTGGAATAGAAAAGAGAAGTAAATATTGTAAACCATTACAAAAAATATTAATAATATAAGGCATGGAACTTGAGAGAAACTTGGGGAAAAGTATAGGGGACCTAATTTCGGTATCTTTCATAGTAGGGAGATAAACACTGTCTCAGATTTAAACATGATTGATATTAACAAATGAGTAATGATTTCAACTTTTTCCTTTTTCCAAAATATTATATCTTTAACCAAAAAGGAAGCTTTTGTAAAATAATATTATTTGGGTGATAAAATATTTACATGAAGTTTGGCAAGCCCTTTGATTTCATATTAGCATATTTTTCCTATTAAATTAAAGTACAAAAAGAAATTTTCTTTTGGTCTTTATGTTTATGCAAATAGACATCAGGAGTGATAGGAAACTAATATATATTTTTTTTTTTTTTAGGGGACACAATTGTAGTTAGCTCTTGCAAAAGGAATAGAAATGGACAGATAACAGCTTTTACTTTTTATTTTCTAGTTTTCTATACTGTTTGAATGTTCTAATGTTCATAGTACATGAATATTGTCAACAGGGGTTATCTGAGCAGAGATCATAGCCCACTTTTTATTTTTGTATTTATATAATTCATCATATTTGCATATACCAATAGGTCATATTTGGATTTGGATACTTTTAAAAATAAGTAATTGTAAATATGGAATATAATAAAAATAAAAGTAATACAACTAAAATTAATAATAAAATAAATATCCAGAAGTTTAAAATAAAATGTAGGCACAGTAACATGGATCTTATATGGTTAAAGAGAATGAGTGGAGAACTGACTTAAAAAAAACCCATTTTTTTTTTAAGGAGGTCGCATCTCACAGTGGCCCATGTGGGTATCAAACCAGCAACCTTGGTGCTACCAGCACCATGCTCTAACCAACTGAGCTAACCAGCCACCCTGAGAACTGACATTTTTGAGTATTCAATATATTTTAAGTATGTAAAAATTTCAAATCTCTTTTAAGTTACTGATAAATAAATAAAATGATCCAAGTGCATAAATACGAGTATGTAATGTAAAAATGACATGTAAAAGCAGATGTATAATTAAAATGCACTAAAACTAATATTCAAATTCAAAATGAGGTAAGAGAAATTAAGACAAAATGAGACAAAAACTCTAAGGGATTGAGAAATTTAAAGGAATAAAGAGTTAAGATAACCTAAAACATGTAAAAGGAGAAATATTAACCCAAAGTACATTACATATTTACACAAAGAGAAAATTAAATGTATTTAAAATAAAACAGAAAAGTTTTTAAAACTGAAAAATTACTAATAAATATAAAGCAAATACTAGATCAATATAGAATATGCTAATGAAAATATTAAAATTATGAAATAGCATAAAAGAGTGATTGAGAAAAAAATTAAAAAGGAAAATATAAAATAAAAATAGTGCCAGGTTACATTTTCTATTAGTTGTTAAAGTTAAATACAAGGGAACAGGATGCCCAAATGCCCAGTGTGTGCATGTGTAGACGCTAAACATGCTAGCTGTTTGTTTTTCATAATGATAATAAAATTAGGGCAAATTCAATCTGTACACTTGCTTCTGTCACAGTTATTCCAAAATACAAACAAACAAACACACAGTAAATACATATATGGGAGTAAAATTTTAAAGCAAAAACTAAAAAAATAAAAATCGATGATTGCTTTTATGATAATTCTGGTAGTCCTGATTCAGGTTATAATCAATACTCTCACTAAAGGAGAAAAAGGGAAGCCTGCATAAGAAAAATAAAATGATATTTTAAAAATTGGTAGCATGATAAAGTATTGCAGAATGTAAAAAATTAAATTCCAAAGAAATGAGATAATAACAATAACAAAAAGTAAGCTAAATATTACTAAAATCAAATAATAATAAGTAACAAGCTCTTAAAAATAAATAGGCAACAGGTGGTTGAAAGTAAAACATTAAATCAGGCAGCTGGGCAATGTCTAAATTGTAACAGCTTCCTAGTATGAAAATAACAAGACAAAGAAAGTGTTATTTTCATTTCCCTTTATTTCTGTAGCAGTTAATGGAAGTCATGGATATGGACTCTCGGGATTGGGGGTGAGCTACCACACAAAAGTTTCTTAAAACAAAAAAAGGGGTAACGAAGAACAGTGAAGATCACAGCATGAGGATTAGAGTTGCAAGGTTGGGGTTTCTAATAGCTGGAGTTCCAAACGCTAGCAGCCGAGAAAAGGATTTGAGGGAGAACAGATTTGTCTGCTGTTGGGTATTCTTAAATTATATGTTTTGTGGTGTGAAATGGAATCCACTTGTCTTCACCTTGAATACACACACACACACACACACACACACACACATCACTAATGATTTGGATAATGATTTTGTTTGGAGATCGTTTTTGAGCACTCGGTATTCATTTTATCTTCACTTCAGCCCAGAGGAGGTAGGGATCATTATTTCTCATTTCACAAATGAGGTAACTGAGTCATAGGGAGGTTAAGTAATGTGTCCAGGATTATAGAATTGGAGAGTGGCAGAACCATGCTGCAAACCCATGTAGTTTTTGCCAAACTCTATAGTGGTCTGTGATTGGGAAGGTTAAAAATCAGAGGCTTCCTGTGGGAAACCAATCATATTAAGCTTATATTTAAGAATTTGAAGATCCCTCTACTCTATTTTCCCTTGAACCTCAAACAAACGAGTCCTATCCCTGTTTTAAATCAAAGATCAAATGATAAGCTATTCAACGGCTCCTTGAAAATATTTGTACTAAGACTTTGATCAAAACATTTAGAGAACTCAGAGTTTGTGTTTTCTTTTCCTCTTGGCTTCCTCCTTCATCCTGGGATAGGCAATGTACCACCTTTCTGGGATCCTGTGACATGGCTTGTCACAGCAGGGATCATCTTAACAGCTGGAAGTGTTCCCTTCTTTGAAAGGATGATGAAACAAAAGACTAGTTTGCTTCTTCACTTGGCATCTGCCAAAGCCTTTAACGAGAGTTTAACTAATCAGCCAGGATTGTAAAACCTCCAATGATTTGGTGACTCATTTCATTTCAGATCAACACCTCTCTATGGTTGAAAGTCACTTGCCCAAAACTTACCCACTCATTGGCTGAAGAGATGGATGTCTCCCTCTGTAGGGAAGTGAGTTTGCTTTCCACCCTGATGGCTGGTTCTTTGACCTGCTGACTGGGTACTAAGTGACTGTTGTCTCTGTAGATCCCCAGGCCCTGCTCACTTGTTTCGTGTTTATGTTTAACAAGGTATGTAAAGGCAAAGTTAAGGAGAAACAAATTGCACAGGAGAATACAGCAAATGATGTGGCATAGGGAGATCGTTCTAAGTCCTGTCTCGTCACAGTCCCTCTTAATCACAGCTCAGTACCCCACACCTGCCACTGCTCATAAGTCAAAATGTGGATTGTTCATCTCGGCCTGCCATGGCGCTGCACGGCCTTGGGGATCTTCCACCATCCTTTCCACGGCACCTCCTGATGATCACACTTTTCTCTATAAATGAGATGGGAAGCTTTCGATCTCTGGATTTCCCCCACCTATTCCACATCTCTGCTTTCACCCTGTGCCCCTGACATGAGCCCCTGTGTGTCCTGTCCTGGGCTCACATGTATCTACCTGTGTTTCAGGGCCAATGAAGCCCCAGAAATGCAGTTAGCAATTATCTTGGACAAGGGTGGTGGTGGTAGAGAAATAAGCACTTCTAAACTGTTAATTTGGAAACTGGTATCTCACTCTCTTGCTCTGTGGTCCCGTAATGTGGTGAGCGGGACCATCAGCCAGGAGGACCCAGCTATACGTTCTAGGCGCAGCCTCCCTTGTGAGGGCCTGAGTGGCACACTGAATGCAAACCTGTGCACAGAAAACTTATGTCCATTTTAGAATGAATTTCCCTTTAATGGGGAATGCAACTAAGCTTCCAGAAACAGAACTGAACCATACTCTGAGTGTCTTATACTTTTTTTCTTTTTCCTTTTTCCTTTTACACTCATGACCTTCTCATTCTGTTAAGAGGACTTGCTGAGCTTCTGTTTGGCAGAACAATGGAACATATCCATTTTAACTGTGACACTTTCTCACTTGGCAGTGACAACACCCACTCCTTTCCCACCAGTGGCAGGGCCACCAACCCAAGCTCCAGAACCCAACTGAGTGATGGGAGTAGAACCGTGGTTGATGTAGTGAGAATCAACATACAGTCAAGGCACTAGGATTTTTAAAATAATAAGTCATGAAAGATTTTACACATATAAAACTTTAAGGAAAACATAATAAACACCTATGCACAGTACATCCAAGAAGTAGAAAATTAGTTGAGGCCCCAGCATACCACTTATGAATTGTGTTGTTTGGAGGCCCTCCCTCTAAAATGTGCCTCATATACCGATCAGCTGTTATCATACCCGTATATTTCATTGTGCTGTGACTACCCATCTAACTATTCCTAAAGAATATATGGCATTTATTTGCATGTTTTCAAACTTTACGTAAATTGTACTGTGCTGAAAATACTATTCTGCAATTTGCTTTTCTTTTTCTCAACACCCTGTTCATAAGATTTATTTACTTATGTTGATTTCCATCTCTGTTCACTTACTTTCAGTACTATATGTGAATATATTACAATATACTTCATTACATGAATATATCACAATTTAGTTATCTATAATGCTTTGAACATTTTTGTATACAGCTCCTTATGACACAATTTTAAGATGGCATATATATTCCATAGGAATATATATGCTCGTATGGAGTTGCTGGGTAACAGGGTTTCTAAATTTTCAACTTGATTAGGTATTTACAAATAGCTTCTAAAGTGGTTGTACCAGTTTATATTCCCACCAATAGTGTAATACACATCTTCACATCTCTACACTTTCATCATTACTAGGAATTGTCATGCTTCTAAATTTTGCCAATTTGCTGGTATAGAACAATATTGTACGTGGTTCAATTTTAATTAAGACCAGTGAGGTTGGGTGTCTTTTGTGTGTTTCATGGCCATTTCAATTTTCTTTCTTGCAAATTCCTAACAGTACTAGTTTTTTGTCCCTGTCTTTGCCCTCAAGTACCTCTCTCCATTTGCATTTGGACAGGAGCCTGAAGCCTATCAATACCCCCAAATTTGCTTCATTTTGTCTCTCTGACAGGGCAGTAGGGTCTTTGCCCCAGTGGCTGATGTTTTTCATATAATCATTAGCACAGAAATTGGAAAGGTGAGAAGGATGGGAGTACCAGGGTCTCTGGCATGCTCAGGACTGAATAGTGCTGGTGTTTTTATTAGAATGTAGAAGGGACAAAGGCCGATGAAACATGAAATGACTAATCATGAAATGACTTTATGTTTCCATAAATAGTTATTTTTCATGACAATCTAAATTGAGTTGTCTTAATCAGATAATTTTATAGAATATGAAAAAGGAAATAGAATATCTGAGACTAAGAGGGAGAAGTGAAATGTCTTAATCAGCAAGCAAAGATTCCCTCCCCTGCCCCAACTTCAGTGTTCCTATGATGTACCTGTATCTGCAGGAGAAGAGCACAGGTCACCAGAAAGAAACACAACTCTCTTATCCATTTTCTCACTCCTTCTATGTTACCTTTGGGCTGGTATTTGGGAGAGAAGTCAGAAGTGCTTAGCCAGAAAATCCATATCAATAAAAACATGAAGGAGCTGGGAGGTGGGTATTTAAAGGAGGAAAAGAAAGAGGGATGAACAGCCATCTGGTGAGTTCAGGGTGAGGTGGGATGGGATGCTGGGAGCATGGCACGGATGCTGTGCCAGGCTAGCTGTGGGCTGTGGGACTTCTGGGGCAGAGGTTCCCTGGGTTCACTCGAGGCACTGCTGGGAAGTATTACTTGGATCCTTATTTGTGTTCCTTTGAGAGCTGCAAAGGAGAATATGGAATCACTTTTGTAATTAGTTTGATTATTTATGAACTTCAGAAAAAGGCAGATCTTATAGGAGTCTGACAGTTGTTAGGATTACATAACTATCCTAAAGTCATACCACCCAGGACCTCTTTAAATTCTGACTTCTTATCCTGGAAACCTAGGGACTATATATTGAAACTTCTCATTAAAGTTTAATTGTAGTCCATTAAAGCTTTAAATTTCTGTACTTTCAAATTTAAGATGCAGTCTGTTATCATGGAACAAGCACTGGATTGATTTATAATTAAAAAAAACCCTTTGGTGTCCGATCTTTTTTACCTATTAGCATATGGGGTGAACTTAGCCTCTTTGAAGATGCCTTTGCCTGTGTAACATGATACAAATCAGCCCCTCCCTGCCAACCTGATGGGGTTGTTGTGAAGATCAACAACTGAAAATATTTGTACAAACTTGAAAACTATACAGCAATACCACAGTATTGGGCTACTTACTATTTTTTTTACACTATTAACAATGTTAATTGTTGACTGACTGTGCCTTGTGACTCTTGTATTTTGCTGCACTAATAGGGGAATGTATATGCTGGTAGCCCATAACTACTCTATCCTCCGATAGACACTGCACAAAAATGAGACAACAGGAAAAATTGAAAAAAGGAAACCACCTACATATGCTACTATTTTGTGCACTGATTTGGAAGTTTATTACAAGAGACTATTCTGGGAACATTTCTGAGGAGACTTGGTAAAGGCTTCATCCTCCCATTTAGACAGCTATTGTACTCGGAGAACTGCTGTAAATTACTAAGGGTGACAGAGGGACCAGTGAGAAACATGGACTCAAGTGGCTGCCCCTCTTGTGGGCATCTTCTGCCTGGCAGCAAATGTCTTCCAGAGGATGAGGGGCTTGCAAGCTGGGGCAGACATACTGTTGTGCCAGGGAGGAATATGACAAATGTGAGATTGGTTCATTTAAAACAAAACCTGCCTTGGTGGAGGTGTCTCCTGTTCTCGGGACACAGAAGAGATAAGTATACAGATTCTATTGCCATTGATACTCCCAGAATGAGAAATAAAACAATTTGCGTCAGCAGGTGTGTTTGCATGCAGATAAATGGAAAGCCTGGAGAGGGGCACAAGAAATGGGGGAAAAGAAATTCAAGTGGAGCAACAGAAAAATAAAAAAATCGTCATGGCTCCCTAACTCCCAAGGACAGAGACAACTGGTAAACCTCATAAACTGCCAAACAATGGATGTCCAAATGTGCTTTGGGGAATTACCTTTAGGCTTCTGGTTGCTTAGCACTTTGTGTTTCAAAACTCTTTGAGAAATTGCTAAAAACTATGAAATTTTTCCACATGGAAGGTAATGCAGATGTCCATACAGGCCAAGTATGTTGCGTAACATCCGTAGGGTTGAGGGTTCCTAAGATCCATCCGTGTACGTCTCCCAGGACTTGGTGCTGACCTTCTTCTTCATCTGTGTGATGTGACATGATATGATATGTGATATGACAGAACATGCTATATGATATGCTGTGATAACAGGGATCCATCGACTTGTTTGAAGACGTAACTCTAAAGTGCACGGGTACAGGAAGGTGCAGACTTTCTGGGGGGAGACCTTATTCTGGGACAATTGTCTTTACTGAGTCTTGGTCCTTTTCTTGTTTATAATTAGGAAAGAATATATTTTAGAGGACACATCTATTACTCTGCAGTATCCAAATATCAGGCATGAGTGTCTGCCCTGAGTTCAAAACACTGAGTTACCCTAGGGAGTCCTGCAGGCAGTGAGCATCAGTAATTCCAGGAACACCATTCAAATAGATTTTAATATGAATGGTGGTCCCTGGAGTAGTTCTGGCCTGCACAGTAGTTCTCCTCTTGGTTGACCTTATTACCATTACAGTCAGACTGCAGCATTACAAAGACCTAGAAGTAATTGCTGAGGCCTTCTGTCCATTCTTCAGCTGTAGGCTGGAGCAAGTCAGCATGCCATCACGCAGAGATATCCAAACCAGAGGGTGGCTTCTCCCGTAAAACAAAAACCACACACAGATCTTTTGAGCACTCACAAGGAAGAAAAACACCTTTGTGCTGGAGCCATTGGAATGGTCAGAGTGAGTGCGTATGTGGCTTTGGGGCTTGTATTTCCATATCTGGGGATTATTGGTTGAGAAAAAGCATATGGACCGATTTACAGTATAGAAGCTGCTGAACAATCAATGCTAGACCTTTTCCCTTCCCTCAGTGTTCCTGTCAGAGGAGCATCAGGACATGTATGGGCTCTGTGCCAGGACTTCCGAGTGAGGGAAAGCCCCCTAGTTCCAGCCTGAAGTACAATATCTATGAAAACCTATCAGAAAGCAGTTAGTTTAGGGTTCTTGTCTTTCTGAAAAAGTTTTGCTTCAGTCTACAGAAGTAGTCAGGGTGGAACCAGCCAGAAATCATAAGGTGAATGAATTGACTTCTCATTTCTTCTAACTATTGAATCACTTTGGGCTAATGTCATGATTCTGGAGTGAAAGTTGTCACCTCTAGATTTCTGGAGCTGCTAGGATTCCAATAACTGCTTTTTTCTGCCACCAAAAGTAAATGCATTACACATGTTAGAACAGCTGGGTTTGGGTTCTACTATCCAAAAACTCTTGAGGACAAGAGAAGACAAATGAGCACTTACTGACCACCTGCTGAGTATGGTTTGTGCTGCCTAACACTGCTTTATCATAGTTGTTAGAAGCGTAATTCTTCATCATTTCTTCATAAACTAAATGCTTTAAACCTAACCAGCCTCTCTCTGTTTAGGAGCATTTATTGGAATTCAAACTTACATGTCAGCTTAATTGTGGAGAACAATTTAGAACAGAAAATGAATTTCAAAGAGAAGTGGGCAGTTTGGGTGTTTGTGACAGTGACATAGTTGTATAAAATGTTAGATTTATGTCAAGGCTCTGTGGTACCAGAGCCTTAAGGTAGCTATTGCTGTTTGCTATTCCACAAAATGGATTTTATGTCCATTTTCCATTGCTACCCAGAGAATAATAACAGGGAACTAGAAGTTACCCTAGCAACAGCTAGGTCACCAAATGCAAGCCTTCCTCTGAGAGTGGCCAGAGTATGGGACTCGGGGCTGCTCTTTCACCCACACTGCACTGTAGTTTCTGTTGAGTACCCATGACTCCTTTCACTCACCCATTCACTCTGTCAGTGAGACAACATTTCTTGAGTGCTGTAAACCCCAAATTTGGAGACAAATATGATGAGCATGCTGTCCTCTAGTAGTTTCTTATCCATGGGCATGGACGTAAAAAATGACTGTACAAAGAAACAAAAATGCAGTGAAAGAATAAGATTGTGTGACTACTCTGAGGGATCAGGGAAGACTTCCAGAGGAGGTCACATGTGAGTTGTCATGATGACAGAGGGAGAGTTTTCCTTGTGGAAAAAGTGAGGTAAGAGGACACAACGGGCAAGAGCAGCATGAGAAGAGGCTGGAGACATAGGGCTGCCTGGAAGTTCAGGGTTTGTGATCACGGACAGCAGGAGGTAATACCTGGGTAGACTATGGGGAGGCACATCAGAGAGCCCTATGTTTTATTCTGTAGCTTTCGTTACTTTGTTGTTGCCTCTTGGATCAAACCCCACATCTTATCATGAAGGAAAGGTAGACAAACATGGGGAGGCAGGGAAAGAGTCTATTATCAGAGAGACTGGTGTAGCTGAAGAGAGTGCTAGAGTGAGGAGTCTTGCTTTGTTTGAGAGAAGATGGCTCAGGGTTGCAGCTCTCTGATCAACAACATTAAACAAACCAAGATATAATTTGTGGTAGACAAGAGAAAGAACTTCTAAATAGAAGGAGTATATAATCTGGAATATCATAAGTCAAGGAAAGAGTTTTTCTATGAATGGAAATTGAAAGTTTACTTCTCTGTATTATTTTTAAATGAGACCTCTACTAAGGTATAATTCCAATAGAACCTGTACAGATTCTTCAATTTTTATTAGTACAATCATGTATATCTAAATTGTAAGGTATGAACATTGACTTCACAGCAATAATTCCGTTATTGTAAAGAATAAGCAAATTGCATAAGAAAGTGGTTATCACAGGGTCTGGCACATAAGACAGAATCAGAAAATATGCTTTCTTTTATTCCCCTTCCCTCCCTTCTTTCTTCCTTTCCAATTCTTCTTTCTTTGATTATTTTGATGGCTAAGGAAGATATCACTGTAGATGTAGCTAGGGTTTTTCACAAGCAAGCTGTTGAATTTATATCTACCAAACCCGTGCATTGAAATAGCAGTGACAGGTTCTTTCAAGTTTTTCAGCTCATTTTCACCCTTGTGATTGTTGACGGTAAACCCTTGAACCAGAAATATGTTTCCTGACCATATTTTCCCTTCCTGTCACACATGGAGGCCCTTATTTACTGTGAGAACGTGTTCCTAAGTCTATTACTGAGAGGGCTGATGACAATGTTGGAAAACAAGCACAAGCCTCTTTCCTTTGGAAATAAAAGGAAGCATGTGGTAGCGAAGTCTTCAGAGACCTGGGAACTCAGTATGTAATCATAGAGTCATGATTTTTTTTTCCTTTTTTGCATTGTTTATCGTATTCTATGTCACTAGAGTCTTGACATGAGTTTGTTTTCCTTTGGGCCTCTGTGTGACCCCTGGTATAGGACTGTGTGATTCTCCCAAGCCTAGCAACAGACAATGGATAGAACCAGATGCTGTACAGAGAACTGAAATCGCGACCAAAGAGATTGCATTTTCAAAGGGTCACTTCATTAAACACAGGAATGCAAGAAACTCAGAAAATATGAGTATTTCAAGAGATTGAACTCTAACCATGTGGCATTATCCCAAGAAAGCCCCTGCCAGAGTTGTTTTAAAACATGTCTGATTATGTCATGCTCGTGTGCACAAACCTTTTTTAATTGCCCATTGACTTCAACATAAAATTTTAAATCTCTTTTCATGGATTAGTGAAACTCAGGCATTTATTGTTAATTCTAAGAACCTAAGACATAAGAGTTAATTACCAATTTTCACTCCCGTTAATCGTCACTGGGTCTCTAAGATATCCCGCAAAGCTGAAGCTAGAAATGGAATCTTTGGTGACTCTAAGAGAAGGATTTCTGAAGAGGAGAATTGTTCTCATGTCATCGTGAGTGTTTTTCTTGTGGTTGACTCGTGAGAGTGACCTGTGAGGACTTTCAGACATTCTGCAGCGCTTGGTGTGAGTTTCTTTTATTTTCCTTTCTCTCTCTCTCTCTCTCTCTCTCTTTTTCTTATTAGTTTCGGGTGCACAATGCAGGTGTGAGGTTCTTAGGGCCCCAGGGAACTGGGATTCAGGCTTGGGCATGGCCTCCCTCCCTCAGGCCCTGCTCTGAGAACAAGGCTGGCCAGCCAGCTGGTGTCTAGTTCCCTGTTTACTAGCTACTGGTCCGCTGACCTCAAAGGTACATTATTACCACCTCTTTTCATTCCCTGCACAAGTGCAGGGTAATAAATTGTGAGTAGAGAAGTCAAAACAGTCCTTTGGGTCCTGGTCTTCCAAATATACTACCGGTACCTAGGAGAAAAGATACATTTTTCATACCGGATGCTGGGTCATAAGTGAATTACAAACATATATTTTCAGCCCTGAACACTTTTCACAATAGATATCATGGAGGAATGAAAGAAGCAGAGCCATTGTTTAAAAGCTAGAAGGGGGCAGTGGATCAGTCAGGAATCAGTGGAAGATAAAACAATATTTTCTTCTCAGTCCGTGAAACACCTAGTGAGAAACACTGTCTTTGACCAGTGGTTTCCCAAATGGGTTATGCACACTCAGGGACTGTCAAGATCATCCATTACAATGTGAATACAAAATATTAGAGCTTATACTTCTATATTTTATCAAAAAAGAATGAAATTTTACTAAATTTTAATATATGGATCGACTCTGGGATCTTCACTTGCTCCACGTGTTAGATGGTCCCACCTCAAGTTTAGCTGATGAAGCAATCAGGGTTCAAAAATAGGGACTAGTTGACAGTGGTGCCTTATACTTCATTCACTTTTGGTACGTGGTTGCATTTTGCAGTTTCTGTCTGCCTGGTTATATGGATTCATCACTTATCTAGTTTTAACTAAACATAACGGATAAATGGCTGTAAAAATTCCTGCAAAGGAACTGCAGGCAAAGTACAGGGTAAAGTACTACTTAGAATGCAAGCAAAAGAGAATGGTGATAAAATGGCACCATGGACATTTCCACTCATAGAATGAGCTCTTTATTATCAACAGTAAGAGGTAAATGGAGTGACAATATAATACGATATGAAAAGAATCAGCCCCCCAAATCAAAATTATCCAGAAGGTTACTTGAAACATGTTTAAAAACAATATGATCTGGGGAAGCTTTACCCTAAGTCTATATTTAGTCTTTAATGTATTAGCTAGTGACAACACAAAGCTCACATCATAAACAAAATATTTAAAAATATAGTTTATTTCATCTTAAGTTAGCCTTTTAAAATTTGCATTCTGTGTATATTTCATAAGTCACAGCATTCTAGTATAGAAATGTATTACATACATGTGTATGAAGCTAAAATACAGACATATGCATGTTGGAAAACTGCTCAAATAATTTTACTGATGAGGAACATTATCAACACATTGCTCTAGGAAATTATGATAATCAGAGGAAAACCATCCCAATGTCAATGAGTTTTAATTCTTGTTAGCCCACCGATCTATCCACCTGTCACTGTATCATGAAATGGTGATGGAGATTATTTTAATCACTTCCTTTACAAAATATCACAAAAGCAAAGTTTCATAATTGAGTAAATTCATCTTCTCCAAATGGAAAATATGGACTAGTTATGATGTTTTGGTACATTGGATTATGTTTGGCACAGAACTTTATTCACCACTTGCTGAAGGCAGACCAGTCTTCCGTCCATGCTAAGAGAAGCAGGTGAATCTCACAGCAAATAGGAGCTTCCATTGACATGTGTCAATGGGACTCTTGCCAACATGCTCTGTTGGAGAGAGGCCTGAGAGAAGGGAGGGAAGGGGAATAAAGTGAAGTCCTGGAGATTTCAGGACTTGTTACCTTCTCTGGAGACTGTTCTGGTTGAGAGAAGAGGAAATAATGAGCTTTTCTGTGGATGAGTGGAAGGTGTTATGTCTAACAATCCATATTAAACTGCCATTAATCAGGGAGCTCAGAGCTATTAGTTTAATCAGGGGTGAGACATGGGACTCACACTTAGAGAAGGTTCTGTGGCAACATTAGTTTGATGTGCTGGTTTAGTCACAAAGGCCAGTAAAATGTGAGGTATTGTCAAGGGGGGGATTGAAAACAACAGCTTCTGCCATTAAATGTATATTCCACAAATCTTAGATTGGACACCTGCTATATTTTTGTATATTGTAATGATACAGGACTGCTTACTGCAATTTAAAATAGATTCAGAAATTAGAAAACACCTGAAAAAAAGTAACCAGTATACGGGGGTGGGGGAATTGGAGGAAGATGGTCAAAAAGTTTAAACTTACAGTTACAAGATAAATAAGTACCTGGAATGTAATGTACAGCATGATGACTATAGTTAACACAGCTGCATGATACATTGGAAAGTTAAGACAGTAAATTCTAAGAGTTCTCATCCAAAGAAAATAAAGTTTTCTTTCTATTTTCTTCTTTCTTTTCTTTGTATTGTATCTATATGAGATGATGGATGTTAGCCGAACCTACTGTAGTGATCATTTCACGATAAGTGTAAATGAAACCATAAAAAGAGGAATAGTGTAACTATTGAAAACCACCAAATGAAGACAGAATATAAATAATTCTAATTTCTTAGAAAGATGAATGAAGGAGGATGGTTCTTATTAGTACCACTTTTTTTCCTGTTTCTTATTTTTTCTTTGTTAATAAGAACAAACAACAAAGTGGAGGGTAGGATAGAGAAGAGATGTAGACCAGTTGAACCAACTATGTGTCCATGGGTACAATGATAGATTACCTACACAAATAGCCCAAGATCACATTGATGAACAGATAGGATGTCCACAGCAAGACTCCAACTCTACACCCCCAGAAGAGTTAATGAAATCCCCACATGTGTCTTCTCTTCCTTCTAATAGCTTATTTTTCCTAAACAATTCCCCCCCACCCTCATCCCAGTAGTATCCTTTTTCCGGATGGGCTTGGTCAGGAAAACAGAAAACACTATAAGATTCTAAGCCCGGAGATATTTCACATAGAAAACTAGATTAGATGGTCTTGGAAAATGATAGGAAAAGCTTCTTATGGCTTCTAGGAAATCAGTATGTGATAGAATAAACAGAAAGCACCTCAGCTGCACGTAGCACCAAAGTGGGTGATACACTAAAATATGCTTCAACCCCCTGGCATACCTCTACCATCTGCTGGAACCCATGCAACTGCCCGTATTTGTCACAAACACAATATGACTTCAACTTTTCTTCCACCTTCCTTCACTCACATGGGTGCCTCTCATTGGCAGAATCTAAACCAGAAACCGGTGGTTGGGAAATGTAGTTTCTAAGCTTGCAGCCTTTGTAATATAGGAGAACACAGAAGAAGGCAAATGGTGTTAAATTTCCAACAGATGATCTAGCAGTCATGCTTTCTCATTGGTAATAATTAACATCTTTCTGCTCCACTGGTATTCCTGAAGGTGTTTCAGTATCATGTCAGTTAATATACAAAATTATTTAATATGATATAGAGAGAGTATATCACTAATAAACTAATGTAGGCTGGTATTACATTTTTAATTGAGTTAAAGTCTAAGAAGAAAAGTCTCCCTCTCTTGCTCTAGGTGGGACTTCCACATACTCTATGCTGATGTCATATCACCATCCCAAAGATATTTTTATTGCTCTTATCCTGGAACTTACTCTCTGCAGACTCCCTTGTGCTTCCTCATTGTTTTGCTTTCCATTACCATGAGGTTTCTGCTGTCCTTCTGAAATGAAATGTAGCACTCTCTTCTACCAGGCATACACTTCTGTCACTAGGCCATGTGGTAGGCTTTGTACTCAGACTTTTAGAGTGAAAAACTAAGAATTACACTATTGCATTTGTTTTAGTCTTTTAGATTATCCCTGAGAACTTGGGACACCTTCCTTTAGGACTGAAGACACTAAGAAAGAAAATGCCCTGGCTAAAGTCCCAAATTACTGATAATGGACAAGACTGGTTTTCTAGAACTTACTCCCCAGGCAAAGGTAGTAAGTGTAGTACCTCTACCATCTGCTGGAACCCATGCAACTCCCTGTATTTGTCACAAACACAATATGACTTCAACTTTTCATATTGGGTAAGGCCAGTTTTCTCCTGTTTACTTTAGTGTCTGGACTTAAGAGAAAGGTGTTTCCTTGCGGCAGTATCATGGGCTTCTCCTCGTCAGCCATTGTAGATTATCAGCCCCCAGACCAATGGGCAGGGATAAGGAAATGCCCTGGATTGTCACATTCCGCCTCTGTAAGTCTCTTCATAGAGTGCTGATGTGTAATATTGATCCAGGAGGCACTGGTCAAAACTGATATTTTCTTCCACTAAATTAAAAGAATAAGAGAGAATTTTGATTAATTGAACAAAGTCTAGCTGCTCTATCTTACACTGACATTTTGATTTTTTAAAGAAATATATTTTCTAACTATATCCTGCAGATAGATAATGCCATTATTCCACTCATTTGTTGGAATTGTAGGAAAAATGATCAAACTTACCAGCATGCTCAAGTCTTATATTTTGTAATTTGTCATAATTCACACAGGCTCTACCACACAGCCTGCTGGAATGACAAGAAGAGGAGCACAGAGGGAAGAAAGCAAGGCCAAAATGGGCAAGTTTAAACCCCAGGTATTCATCTGTTTACTAGAACTAATTCCCAGAGACAGTGACCAGTAGTTAGAATTGGAATGTCCGAATTGGTGACCCAAAAGCCATAACATAATATCCTAAGACATTGACCTAGAGGCTGCATTATTATTTCCATGTTGGATGGTCATGAGACTATATTATCATATCTAAACTATCAGTCAGAAAGCCAGTTTCCGGTTTGTAATGTTATGACAGGGTAAGTAGAGCAGATCATGAAACTACATTATAAAGTCCAAAGTTAGTATCTAAATGGCATTACAGACTGGGGAGGAATATGTTCATGGAGTCAAATAATAATTTCGAAGGGCAGAAGTAATATTGTGATAATCAAGACGATACCCAGTGGCTGTGCATTATAATGTCTTGAATTGTGACCAACAAAATTTATTTTTTTCTAATGGCCAATTGGTTGGCTAGCTGATTACAGTATAGTCTCAAGGATTGGGAGGTATTGAGATACCCTCTAAGTTTTTTGGTCTGTGGATAAAGGTAGAGAAGCAAAGATCTGTGAATGCCAGGGGTGAAATCACTTGCTAGTCTAAGGGGGGACTTGTTTGGGTTGAAACATCACCTTTATAATGTACTTCCAGAGTCTTACAATGTGGGGCTGAATGAAAGAGGCAAGGGCTGACAGAAGATCTGGTGACAAATCTCAGAAGCCATGTATATTAGTCTTCTTGGTTGCCATAACAAAAATATCACAGGCTGGGTGGCTTAAACAACAAACATTTATTTTTTCACAGCTCTAGAGGCTGGAAGTACAACATCAAGGTGTCACAGGTCTTGTTTCTGGTGAGGCCTTTCTTCCCAAACTTGTCGTTGGCCATCTTCTTGCTGTGTTCACACATAGTCTTTCCTCTGTGCTCTCATGGGGCGGGGGAGGGGGAAGGGAGGAGAGAGAGAGAGAGAGAGAGAGAGAGAGAGAGAGAGAGAGAGGAAAGGACACCATTCCTATCAGATTAGAGTCCACACTTATGACCTCATTTATCCATAATTACCTCCTAAAGACCCTATCTCCAAATATAGCCTAGGACTTCAACATATAAATTTGGGAAGGGGAGGCACAATTCAATCTATAACACTGTGTATCACTGACTCTTCGTATGTTACTCAGTCTTTGGTTGGCCATGTTGGAAACTGGTCTTACTAACCCTCCCACAATGTAGGAGAACCAATTCTCTCTGGAGAAGACATTCTAAGAAGGATTTGAATACAGGGACACGTATACTTCTGCTCTGATTCATAATATTTTGGTTCAAACTTTGTATAACAGTTCTTCTAAGTCTTAATCTAGGAAGTTACAATATATAGTTATATTCATAATTGTTTTTATACACATACTTTTCTGGTTGTTTTCTTTCCAGATCTATTCTCTCTTCTCCAACCTATTTTCTGCCTCAGAAAGCTATTATGTATATTTACCTTCTCCTCCTATGGGTTTGAGTGTCCTAGCTGGAAATAAGAAGGCAGAAGAAAAATAATTCCAGGACACTAATCCCTGTTGCTCCCTCCCAGGAATGTTTCCTAAGGCCACCTGTATTCTTCAACTGAAGGGCTCTGCTCCTTTCAAAGAGGTTTTTTCTATATGATTGTCTTTACTTTGGGTTTAGTAGCTACTTTCTCCCCTCATTTTCTTGGGACTAGCAGTGGGCCTAGTCTCTCTGCCACTAATCCTACACTCTCTCTTTAAACCCAGCTGACACATTGGTGATTTGCTTACTTGTTAACAGACCTTCAAACTATCTCAAATATGCTATTTGTTTCATTTGGAGGCACTGACTCATAATAAATGCATTGGTAAGCCAGCTTTCCATTCTTGCTTATTGTTCTCAAGTCAATTTACATGCACATAACTTCCAAGGAAAATTACTTGTATTGACTGGGATGATACCACAATTCAGAGACACTTAGCTACAAATCATTCTAGGAGCTCAGTGGTATGTAGAGACATAGAGGGGATGATGGGATGACTGAAGGGACTAGTCTTCACTGGGAGAAGTTCAAATCCTAGTGTCCAGAAGTATGTTTTGAACTTGAGTGCCATCCGTGCTATGACTGAGACGCCAGGGTATAATAACTGCTTCTGAAATCCATCCATTTCAAGACAACAGATTAAAAAGAAGCCTCTAGTATTCATATATATTAAGGTAAAAATGTTTCAGTGATGATAAATATATGTATTTCCCCCACAGGATTCAGTAACAATTTCTTTATTTTGAATTATTAATGAATGCTCTCCGTAAGATCTGTTTGTTTGCCAAAGTTGCCCATACTGATTCTAAGCAGTTTTGTTAATCGAGAACAGTCACCACATCATGATCTAAAGCTTGATTTCTAGGGGCAGAAAGAGTTACACTCAAATAAACTACAGTCTCTGTATTAGTAGCTGTGCAATCTTAGTCAAATTATATTGCCTGTCTAAACATTAATTTTCTCATCTATAACTAAGGATACTCTTAGTATGGATCTTGAAGGGTTGTTGTGAGATGATAATAAGTTTCTTTCGTAGAATGATTACCACAGTTCCTTGCATAGAGGAAGCTCTGGCATAGACTCTGGCCACCATCTTCCTCCTTAGCATCCAGCAGGGTATCCTTCAGAGTGCTGGGCTGCCAACCTGCCCTAGGAGCCTTCTCAGCTCATACGGGCTAGCACAAAGGAAGAGGTTCAACATACACAGAAAGGAGATGGAAAGAGCTGTGCAGAATAGTAGCAGCATCAAATGGGGCTGGAACCCAGATGTAGCAAAGTTCCAGAAGGAGGTTTGGATTGGGAAACTGAGGATGGCAGGCCACCTCAGGAGGCCCAAGGGGTAATGATCTGTAATAACATGGTTAAAGCATGGCTACCCATGCAGGCCAAGATTTGTTCTGGAACTAAGAGCAGGGGCATCATGGCTAGCCCTGGGGGCTGGGTGGGGGGCCATAAACTTGACAGCCAAGAAATTTGGGTAAAATTTCCCAGCTCTAATATCCTTTTCAGTGAGTAGTGGTAGAGTGAGTATAGTGAGAAGGGATGATCTCAGAGCCTGCAGGAGAAAACACAAACTTATTAATCAAAAAGGCAGATGTTGACCTATGATTAGATGTTTTCTACTTGACATTAAAATGTATTGGAAATAATTTTGTTTTTTTTAGTCCCAATCAATACTATTAACAATAATAGCTGGGACATGTTGAGTACATACTATGTGGCCAGTCATTGTGCCATCTTGTTTTTTTTTTTCACAACTTCATTACAAGATAACCATGGCTATTATTCCAGTTTGGGATGAAGAAACAGGCACAGAAAAGATAAATAAATTGCTAATTTTGTCTTAGCAAGTAAACATGAGGGACAGCATTAAACCCAAGTCAGCTCTTATTAATTATAAGACTTCAACTTGTAGATGTAGAGAATGACTTAGTAGGCAGACAACTAGACCAACTAGACCAACTCCTTATCTATCTACTTCTATCTCAGAAGCCACTATTTTAGACAGACCAGTGGAGCTGGATTTCTACTCCTGGCTTTTCACTTTCTAGCTGTGTTACCTTAGGCAAGTGACACCATTTCTCTGGCCTCAATGTCCTCACTGTTAAACTGGGAAAATAATACCCAGCTCATGGATGCAGGAGTTAAATGATATAAGATATGAAAAGTCTTAGCATAGAAATGATGTGAATTTGTGACCATTCTTAGTTTTCTTTTCTCTTCTCACATTCCATTCCAAAAGGTCATCCATCATCTTGGATACCTGGGACTCTTATTCTGGTCCATTATAGAACAGCCATGATTATTAGAGAGTTAGCCTTTTATAATGAGATGCTTGCCTGAGGTCAGTTCTCTGAGATGACATAGACTAAGTATAATCCTATTTCACATCACTGGCCTTTTCATATTATAAAGATAACGCTCATGGCCTCCTAAGTTTTTTTCTTCTCCAAAGTAAACACCAATAGTAACTTCAACCCTTTCTAAAGTGAGAAGTCTGTGAATTCTATCGCCAGACTTCTCATCTCTTTGATAGTGACATTTGTCAATTTCTCCTTTCATTTTTTTTTAAATTTCCCAAGAAGCAAATGTTCACTATAGAAAAAAGAAAAAAATACAGACTCAATGCAATGAAACTAATGATTTCTGATGCAATGTTTGCTTTCTCACATCCACCCAGGGGATCTTCACTCTTTCGCTATCGGGACTTATCTGCAGTCTCTACTCTGACATGACACTGGTACTATCTCGATAGGATAGCTCTCCCAGCCTGATGTTAGGTGACAAAATATAAATCTTCTTCTTTTTTTTTTTAATTAAATTTATTGGAGTGACAATTGTTAGTAAAATTACATAGATTTCAGGCGTACAATTCTGTATTACATCATCTATAAATCCCATTGTGTGTTCATCACCCAGAGTCAGTTCTCCTTCCATCACCATATATTTGATCCCCCTTCTTAAGTTATTTATTAGAGATAATTGAGAAATGGATGAAGAAAGCAGCGCTAAACCTTCTGGAAGAGGCAGATACCTCATTAGTCTTCGCCATTTGGTACTACTATTACCTCAAAACACAAATGCTGCCTGCGCAGAAACTTCAAGAAATTGGAGGGGAGCGGTATAATTTGGTCCAGAATATCCATTCCCCAAATCTTGGGTGATAAGAATCATAACCTCTTTAAGGTCAGGTAATCAGTCAGTTTGTCCAGTTGGCATTTCCCATGACAATTTTATCTCTAGAATTTCTATGGGTACCCTAGGAATTGTCTTGTTGAGGAGTGAACTGAAATCATAACTTTTTTTTTACTTGTCCTAGTGCTTAAAATTCCAAGTTTAATAATTTCCCAGCTCCTAATTCCAAGTCCTTTTAAGGTTTCAAATACCTAAAGTATCTTGGCTATTTAGAAAGAAAAGCTTATGTAGCCGGTGTGTTCTAGGAAGATGGTCATTCCCAAATGCTGAAGAAATAGCTTTCCAGATTTCATGCACTATGTATGGTTTATACAGTCTTACATGTATTCTCTATAATGTCAGTACACAATCTGGAGTAGGAAAACGTGCCTGGTCTCTATTAGTGTCTTAGCAACCTGATTGCACACACATGAAACACACAATGAAATCAAACTGAAAGAATTGGTTCCCTCAATGCTGAATCATCTCCTGTACTTTCTAATCTCATATCCTCCTTTTAGTGAACCTAAGCATCACCTTTCCTCACAGCTAGTGGCCCTGATTCTAAGTGGCCACTGAGTTGGTGATAAAGTTTCAAATTTGTAGCTGACAAGTGGGATAGTCCTCTCCCCACCAGATATGTAAGCTCCAGCATTTGTCAGCTCTGCAGTTCACAATGTAAAGTGACAAGGACTAAATGGGAGATCCCAGATTAAAATCAGAG
This sequence comes from Rhinolophus sinicus, assembly GCF_036562045.2. NCBI lineage: Eukaryota > Metazoa > Chordata > Mammalia > Chiroptera > Rhinolophidae > Rhinolophus > Rhinolophus sinicus. The sequence continues at coordinate 59,833,017 of NC_133757.1, forward strand.
TCAGAAGCTCTTGGGTATTTAGGATTAGATTCCAAATCACGGAATAGGATTTTCCTCCTGGATTTTTTTGTTTGTTGTTCTTCTTAGAAAAGGTATGGAAGTGAAGAGGAATTTGGATCCCTGGAAGGTAGGCATTATGAGAAATCCACAAACCTTGGCAATATAAATCCAAACTACTGTTAGACCATAAGTTCTACAGAGGCAGTAGCTTCTGTACAACTCACCATCGTATCTCCAGCTCCTGGCACTTCGTGAGTGTTCACTAAATGCTTGTTGGATAAATAAAGGGTTGACTAAAGAATGAAAGCTGTATGACACTTTTGCTTTGTGGCATTTCCATGTTTGTTTTCTTTTTATTGTCTTCTTTCTGAGGGTTTGCAAAGTGGTTTTGGAAATTCTGTGCTGTTTCCTATGCTTAGGTTTTAGAAAACTTGTATCAATAGTTGGGCTAAAGGTGACATGGGAAGTGACGTATCCTTGGAGCCATTAAGGTGGTGGGGTGGGCAGAAGTGGGGATGGAAGAAAGAGAAGGACGCACCTGTGAGGTCAAATCCAAAGAATTTTAATCTTTGTTTTAAATCAGATGCCGATTTCCTTTATACACAGGACATTCTGCAAAGTTCTCTTTGTTTCTTTAAGTGAAAAATCAGAGGCAGAGTGAAGATTGTTGAAAACTAAGCTGCCTGGAATCTGAGGTTGATAAAAGGGTGAAAAGTCAGAAAGTTTCATGTGAAGAGAAGGAAACCACTTCAGGAAGAACCACACTTGGGACCACCTTTCAACTTGCTGACCCTACACTCGATCAGCCTGAATCCAGAAAACACTCTGCTTTCTGAATTTTAAAACCACAGTTTGCAAAGGATTGGCCCTCTAGGATTCAATGACTAACACTGGAAAAACACCTCAGAAAAGAATAAATGAGATTTGCCTTAAATCTAACTTACCTATTTTATCCAAAAAGAAAATATATATATATATTTTTTTTCTTTTATGAGACTGTCATCTGAGTGTTGACTAGGTTGATGAAAACTATACTTTTCATGTAGTTTTCAGAAGCTCCCACTCTAGGCACAAAAACAGATACTGGACTTGGTAACCTAGACTCTGCCTGAGATCTCAACTGTTCACTCTTAGACCTAAAATATTCTTCTTCTATCTTGGCACAGAAGATCATCCGAAGGGTACTGGTTGCTGAAGGACAGAGCAGGCACCGCAAAAATCAATTTGCCAAGGATTTTCCTTCCTTGCCCCCCTGCCACCTAATCTCAGTGTTCTTCAATCCCTTACCCATTCCCCACCCCACATATGCTATAAGGCCCCATTGTATTGATTAATTCCAGACTTGTATCCACGGACACAATCATAGTCTTGTCCATTGGCAGAGATGTAAATGAGTGTGAATAGTATTTCCTTCCCTGGTAGATGACTTTGTGGTTACAGTTTAGCTCTTTGGGAGACTTTCCACACTTTCTAGGGGAAAATACTCATATGGACTCCCTACGCGGTTAGAAGAGTAGCTGGTGTGCACTGTCTACCTGTGCCCAGCGTTTCCCCAGCAACATATGCATGCTGCTCTTATAAGAAGGGAGAGGTCAGGCGAATGGTGCCACAGCCCTGCAGGCCTGGAAGAGATTCTCCTAGAGGTGAACATCCACTCTTCTAAAGTGTGTTAAGGGAGAGCAAAGAAAAGTACACAGTCAGAATTAAAGTGAAATTCCTTGGATAGTCCGCATGAAAGGTAAAGGATTTGTGAAAGATTTCTTAGGTCTTTCTTTTTTGAAAAAAATAACAGCCTTTAATGTAAGTAAGACTTTCTTCAAGTTCTAAGAAACCCGATGATCTCACTTTGAGCTTTGAGTGATAACACCCCTGTTGCTTATTTCAATAGAGGTCTTCTATTGAATGCATTAACTGAAGGGGAGGGACATAGCATGGGGGAAGAAGAAAGGGAAGAAGAGGGGGCATAATAGACCCCAAAATAACTCAACATAATTTATTCATCCTGATGTAACTGCTTCATCTATGATAGTTCAGGGAGTCAGTTTTTGAATCATAAAATGTCACTGTTATATTGCTCAGCCAAGTGAAAAAATAAATAAAAGTAATAATCATGGGAGAAAGAGAAACTGAAATACTAAGTGCCATTACTATTACTGTCACATCAGACGAGTTCATCCCTTGGCCCCACACCAAACATTTTTGCTTTGTTTCCTCTGTGCTCACGGAGCTCTTGGCCATGCAAGTCCCCTGGTCCTGGGGGATGTAGGGTACATGTTAAAGTATAGGAAGCCTCCAGACACACCTGGGCCATTCACAGACTGACTGGTGGTGCAGTGAGTAGATTCAAACAACAGAGTTGATTGCTTATTATAAGATATGAGTTGTTATAGTGAAGGTAGGTGAGAGAGAGAAAAAGAAAGAGAAAGGAGATTTTATTGCAATTTGACAAGAGCCTAATTTCTACAGTCTCATCTACAGTTGGCATGCTACAGAGCTTGCTCCCCTATGTTGATAGGCTTAAACTAGGTGACAAGATATCCTAGTTTCTGATAGCCAAAATATCCTCTTTCTTTACTTCATTATACCAATACTTCAAAAAGCCATGGCAACTAGAAAACTGATGCTGGAGAAAAGTTATTAAAGTAAAGTGATTCCAGAAATTCTGTCAGAGATAAATGTGGTATCCCACAAACTTCCTAGTCAGAATGTTTCTCTGCTTGGCAGTTGGAAATATTTCCCAGTCTTAAAATCTTTACCTTCTGTCCTATTTTCCTCATATTGCAAGTCTCACAACAGACAAAGAGAGAACAAACTCAAATGTGAAATTTTACTTAAGTAGGTGAGAGACATCGAGTGAGTGCAAGAGAGTTCTTGGTTTTTACTCAGGGTTTTAAATTACAGAGTGAGGTAGTTATAGGTTGCTCAGGGGTGCATCCCTCAGCTGCACAGACCAGACCACTTGCTTGGACACAGTGTGTGTGTGTCTGAGGGTGGGAGTGGGGGCGGGGGAAAAAGATGATTAAGATGTTCAGGCTTAGACCTGAAGGTTTTTGAACCTGAGCTCAAGGTGTCCTTTTCTAGCTGCACTTCATATTATGTGATGTAGGACAGGACACTTTTTTTCTGTCTGTTGTATAAGATACACAGGCATGTTACAGAGGATGCAAGATCTTTCCAGAAGAAATCATTCCTCCTTCATGTGTGGGACTTGCTTGGTAGATATTGAAAGACACAGCTAATTTTGCAAAGGTTTCCAGCCATTTCTCTCTATGGTGGGCTTTCTTCTGTGACACATCATCATGAGTCCACCCCACTCCAGCAATGAGCAAAGCCTGACATGCATGCAGAAACATTCTTCTAAATTTGAGGTAAGGAAGGATTTCTTAACTAGGGCACAAAAAACACAGATCATAAAAATAAAGTGGTAATTTTGATAACATTATAATTAATTTTTGTTTATTAAGAAATACACACATATACAATGAAAATTTAAAATTATTTGCAACAATATAAATGCCTCCCCCCAAAAAGAAATAATATAAAGAATAATACAAAATTCTACAAAGCACTAAGAAAACAAATAAGCTGGGTGGGGAAGGGGATCAGTAAAACTGTAAACAGAAAATTCACAGAAGAAAATTGAATAACCAGTAGAGATACAACAAAATGCTCTGTCATTAGTAAGCATGGAAATTCAAATTTAAACCACAAATTTCACATAATAAGAATGCCAAGAGTTTAAAAGTCTGATGATTTCATGTTGGCAAGGATGCAAAGTCACAGGGATGCTATACTTTGCTGGTTAATATGTATGTTGGTACAGGTTTCATTGAAAAGCAATTTGAGGGGGATGGGTGACAAAGGTGAAGGGATTAGGAAGTACAAATTGGCAGTCACAAAATAGTCACAGGGATGTGAAAATACAGTATGGGCAATATAATCAATAATGTTGTAAAGACTATTTTGGATGTCAGATGGGTATTGGACTTATCAGGGGGGATCACTTCAAGATTATATATATGCCTAACCACTGCACTGTACACCTGAAATTAATGTAAAATAAATGTCAACTATAATTAAATGTAATATATATATATATATTCATGGGATGTAAAGTACAGCATAGGGAATCTAGTCAATGGTATTGTAATAGTTATGTATGCTGTCAGAGGGGTAGTAGACTTGGTGGATTATCACTTTGTGAGGGGTGTAAGTGTCTAATCATTATGTTGTTTTGTACACCTGAAACTAATTAAAAAATAAATACAAGAAAATAAAAGAAGAAAGAAAGAAAAACAATTTAACCATAACCAATAAAGTCAAAGTTGCCCAAATCCTTGAGCTGGTGATTCCACTTTTTGCTGTGTACCACAAAGTGTTCTTGAATGTGTATGCTAGCATGCATGTAGACAAGCATCAATAACAACATTGTTCCTGATAGCAAGATCTGGAGCCAGTGCAATATCCATAATCTGGAGAATGGATAATTCAATTATGAGGTATTCAAGCATCAAAAATTGGAATAATAAAATGAAAGAACTAAAGCTACATATATCAAACATAATTGAGAAAAAAAATTGTAACAACATATGACTAAATATATAAGAACTATGTATTTTATATAAGAAACATATTTATACATTAAAAAAACCTTGAAAAACATGTTACGTGGAGATTCATGAAAAACTTAGTTAAAATATGAATACAGGCATAAAAGTAAAATCACTAAATTCAGGATAGTGTTTTTCTTCAAAAGGAAGAATAGCAACTGGGGAGAGATCTAAAAGGGTATTTGGATGTGTTTTATTACTGCTGACAATGTTTTATTCCTTATTAGGATGTGTATGCACAAATATTAGATGTATAAATATGTAAATATTACTGTAATATCTATTTGTATGTCTTGAATACAGTAAATCAACTTTTTAAAAAAGAAGTCATAGTATTTTGTGGTGTATGCTAAGGCTTTTATTCCATTTCCCTCAAAGCAAAAGGTCACTCTCAACACATTCCCCACACTTTCCCCAAAGCTATATAATTCACTCAAAGAAGTAACAAGGGAAGAGAACTGGCAAAACAGACAACAAACAAAAAACCTATTTCACGACAGGAAGATGTTATGCCATTGCTAAGTAAACCTACCTTTCATATAAAGAGGACATTCATTTTTGTCATGCGCGTGTTTAACCACCTTCCATCCTTCTTTCCTTCTTGTTAAATATCTTCATTTCCCTCTGAAGGACTCTCCCTCCTTCATTCACAACCCATGTGTTTGCACAGATCTCTGTGGAGGATGCAGGGTAAGTCAAAGCTAATCACCTGGCCATAGGCTATAGCGATTGATTTAACAATCTATTGTCCAGTAAAAATCAATGAAATTGAAAACATTTTGCAGGGAGTCATTGGAAAGGGACTCTTGCCACTTTTCTCTCCACTAGCTGAGACCAAGAGAGAATGTAAGCTCCAAAGTTGCTTCAGGTTCTTTGTGACTAGGAGACTTTCCAGCTAGTCTTAGCATGAAAGACTGTGAGGAAGAAATCCAAGTGAATAAACAGAGTGGGAGAAATTGGGTTCTGATGGATTTATCAAACCTTCCAATCAAGCTGTGTTTGACACCAACCCTGCCTCTGAGCTCTTCAGAACTGAAGGTCAGTACACTCTCTTTATGAATATGATTTGATTTTTTTTTCCTTTCTTGAAACCAAAATGATCTTAACTGATGACAAATCTTTCATTAGCAGTAAAACATCAAAATAAACCCTCCGTAGTAATATAAGCAATCACAATTTTGGCTGAAAGCAGAGTACTCAGTCCTCTATGCCCACCCATCTCCCACCTGCCAGGTCATTAGTTCCCCTGAAACCATTTCCTAACTACCTCAGCAGCTAATAAAGGAAACCCAGTTGGCTCCACTTAGATCCAATACCTAGGGGTTTTTTTCGTTGTTGTTTGCTTTTGTGTTTTTGGTCACAGAATTGCCTAATTAAAACAACTATAATTGCTTTCCCAGAAATTAAACCCTTCTTTTGACTAGAGATACTTATCCCAGCCAAAAACAGTGGATGAAGATTCAGTGAGGGGTCATTGTTATCCTCACTTTGAACCCCTGAGTAAAAAGAAGGAAAGGAGACAAGTCCATGAAGAGATAATTTGTTTCTTCTGTCAGATGTTTCACAACACAGGTGATGGTCTAAATTTAAAGAGTCTTTAAACAACATGTACCTAGACTAATGAAAATCAAAGTTCAAGGGCTTGTTTCAATTCTGATGAACATTCCACCTATTTGTAAGGATTTATTGACTAGCTGGGGAATATTTAAAATTTGCATTTCACTTGCCACTTAGGATTTTTTCCAAGAACATTTAATCTTCTTTCCTCTTTCTCTGTTCTTGAAAAGGTCTTCACTTGTTATTCTTAAATGAAATTATTCTTGTCTGCTTCCTCTTCAGTTAAATGAAACCAACTTTAAATAACTCACCTAGATGGCTGAGTTTTTAAACGTTTTGAGTAAATAGTTTCTCTCAAAGTCCCTATATATTGTGATGTGTTCTATTTTATCCTATTCCATTCCATTCCATTTTAAAATATCTTGGTTAAGACTCACTAAATTGGCTAGTGCTGAAATGATTTTTCCCATCCAGAGTTGTTCGATATTTGTTTAGAAAAATCTTTGAATTGGCAAAGCCATTTGTTTTCTTTAACTTCTTTCATCTTCTATCTAATCTAAGAATATTTTCAATCAGTGAAGGAAGGTAATGAGACCTGGGAGTCTTGGGAGTTCTGTCAATTTCCCTGCACTTGGCTGCAAAAGAAATTTTCTAGTCATTTGCCTTTAGCACTTAGGTGCATTTAAGCATGCTTCCTCCGCTTTGCACACAGAAGACTGATCCTACATTTCTCAGGCTCTTTTCCCAACTACCTGTTAGGTTGATCTAATGGATGCATTGGAAAATAAGTGGCAGACACTTTTTGGTACTGGCTATGTCTGCCACGTGATTCCCATCCTTATCAGCAGCCTCTGTTCTGATTCTGGTCTGTTGTTTGTTTGGTTCTGGTGCCTATCTGATTGACTTGGTTCCTAACATCTCCAAATACCTCATCACATGGTTCTCCAGTCCTAGGAGTAGAAGTAGCTTTCTGTTGTTGCAAGTCTTGGGATTGCTTTCCCATCTCCTATTTGGCTTTGTGATGCTTCCAATATTTTTTTAAATAGATCTCATACTAAATTCCATCCACAGAACTCCCTGGCATTCACTCTTTCTTTAGACTACACATTAGGCTGATACATGTTATTAAATTGACCCACATCTTGAATTTTAGTGTTGGAAATGGATGGATTTGAGGGAGCAAAATTCTGGACAGAAGGGTATAATAGAAAAATGAGCTCAACATTATGCATGAAGTTTTCTCTTAAGGAATTTGCAAATTCATAAGAAGCTGAGAAACCACAGGTATTTAACACATTAAAAAGCTAAGCACAGATTTCCATAATCTCAAGGTATGAGAGAGAAACAAGCCATCTTAATTCCTGATTAAATCAAGGTCGTCTACCCAAAATAGTCTGTCAGAAGAAACTTAAATTCTATCTGGAGGAATATAAATCATCCAAACCCTCTATATTTTAAAAATATACAATAAAACTAACTAAATATGACTGAAAATCAAGAGAGCAAAGAAAAACAGAACAGAGCTACAATCTAATAAAACTCCAGATGCTCAATGTAACTCCAGTATTTGGAGTTATCTGGCAGGCACTTTTAAGAAAGTATAGTTCAAATGTTTAGGAAAATTAATGAAAAATTTCAGTGGAGAACTGGAATCTATAAAAAGAATAAAATGGAAATTCTAGAACTGAAATAATTCCAACAGGTAGTTTCAACAGAAGTTTGCAACAGAACTAATAGTAAATTAAAACAGTGAACTAAAGTATACAGTGGAAAATATGTAGACTGACTCACAAAGAGAAAATATAAAAGAAAAAAATAGTGCATACCAAAAATATGAATATGTATAATTGAAGTCTCATGAAGAAAGGAGAGAAAGAAAAAAGAAAAAGAAAAAAAGAAGGGCAGAAGAGATATTAGAAGAGTTATAGGCTAACGATTTCACAAAATCTAATCCACGACCTCAAGACTGAATTCAAGAGGTTCTGCAACCATAAGCAGAATAAATACAAAGAAATCTAAACTTGAACATATTATAGTAAAACTGCTATAACCAAAGTCAAGGTGGAAATCTTAAAAGCAACCAGAGGAAAAGAAGGCTCATTAGATTCAAACGATATAAAACTGAAAGCAAAAAGCAAACAAGACAAACAAGCAAAAAGTAATAGAAAAAGACAACAGTTTAGTGCTGGAAATGGATGGATTTCCAGAGGGTAAGGGGAGAAAGGGGAGGTAGAAAAGGGTAAAGGGCGTCAAATATATGGTGATGGAAGGAGATCTGACTTTGGGTGGTGAGCACACAATGCAATATATAGATAACGTGTTATAGAAAAGTACATTTGAAAACTATACAATTTTGTTAACCAATATTACCACAACAAATTTAATAATAAAACAAGATTGACACAAACAACATAAGATAAAACAAGACCAAGTTCTGAAAGAAAATATTTGCTAAACTGGAGTTCTATATTTTAAAAAATGACGGTAAAATACTTTTCAGACAAACAAAAAAGAGAATTTATTGCAGTAGTCATTACATAAAATAAAGACCAAAAAAACATAAAGAGAGGCATGCCATAAAAATTAAAGGCATTATTCAAATTATAAAGACATAAATTTGTCTGCACATAATAAGATTAATAGCATAAATTTAAATATACATGTCAGGTAAAATTATATGTGTAAAAGGATATCAGCAAATCCAAAATAATACTTGCAGATTTTACCATCTCTCTCACAGTAACTGATAATAAAAGAAAATACTAAATCAGTGGAGCTATAGAAAGCTTTCATAATACAAGAAACAAATATAATCTAAGATATATATATGAAAGACATCAAGCAATAGATTTAAGAAGCATTCAAATCTAACCAGAATAAACATGAAACTACACCAGAACACATGACAGCAAATCTGTTGAAAACAAAGGAAAATATGAGAATTAAAAAGACCCATTACCTTCAAGGGAATGACAGTAAGAATGACTGCTGACTTCAAATGTATGGTAATACTGTTCTAAATATTCCAAGGGCAAAACAAGAAATCACAGAGGAAAATTTAAAAAATATATATTTTGAGCAAAATGATAATAAAAGTAGGTATATGAAGATTTATGGTTTATAAAAGCTGTGATTACTAGACGATGTATAGCCATAAATACATGTAATAAATGCTTTTAATTCATGCATTTAATTTATATATTTATGAATACATGTATTTTAATATAGTTATGTATTTCATATTTTAACAGATGTATTTCAATGAATGATACGTAAAATTTTCAATATTTGTATTAAAAATGAATCTTTACCCCTACTTCACATCATTTACAATAATTAATTTCAGATAGATTATACAAGTTCAAGAACTTGTTGCAATGATGTTGCTAACCTTTTTTGGTATCAGAGGGATTATTCATTATGAATTTGTATCAACTGGACAAACACTTAACCACATTACTATTGGAAGTGCTGAAAAGGCTACATGAAAAAGTTAGATGAAAACAACCTGAACTTTTCGCCAACAATTCATGGCTCTTTCATCACTACAATGCACCAGCTCACACGGCACTGTCTGTGAGGAAGTTTTTAACCAGTAAACAAATCACTGTATTGGAACACCCTCCTTACTCAACTGATCTGGCCCTAATGACTACTTTCTTTACCCAAAGATAAAGGAAATATTGAAAGGATGACATTTTGATGACATTCAAGGGTAATGCATTGACAGCTCTGATGGCCATTCCAGAAAGAGTTCCAAAATTGCTTTGAAGGGTGGATTAGGCACTGGCATCAGTGCATAGCCTCCCAAGGGGAGTACTTTGAAGATGACTGGAGTGATATTCAGCAGTGCAGCATGTAACACTTTTTCTACGATGAGTTCACTAACTTAATTGTCTGACCTCGTATATTTTTAGAAAATTCTTTGCAATCAACACCTCACCTATAGCTTCTACCTCCTTCTCTCTCATCTCTTTCTAGGATGACAATTACACATATATCAAACCTTTTCACTTTTACTGTATGTTGCTTATTCTCTTTGTTTTCCATCCTCTTGAATAGTACTGCACCAATTATTATATTTTCTTTTGTACCTATCTTTCTTTCCCCTAATTTAATATTTAATTGCATTTAATTTGATGGTAGTTCTACTTGTTGAGTTCATGATTTTATTTCATATATTTTGTGTCTGATTTTTGTTTGATGGCTTTTTAACATTACCAATCGATTATCTATCAATACTTTCCATCTTGCCCTTTAATTTCTAGACTATGCTATGTTAATTATTATAAAATATTTGTCTAATAACACTCACATTAGAATATTGTGTCTTTAATCACTTGGTTTGATGCCAAGAAATTACTTTTTTTGGATACCACATTATTTTTTATGTAGAGTCAGTCATTATACATGAAAACTTGGAACAATAACATGAGGATTTAGCTGATATGTTCTTCTTTTCCTTTATGTCCTTCTCTACTCTCTGGATTATTGAAATAGCAAAACTTAATTGTCTTGGTAATGGTTTCATTTCATCAAGCAGATTCTTAAAAATTTAGTCAAGATTTTCTAGTTGTTCTGGATGGAAGTATTGCTCCAAAGGCAGCTAATTCCCTATTGCTTGTAACAGAAGTAAGTTGATCTATTTTAAAAAACTGGGTCTAGCTCTTTTTTAAAAAACTAATTTAGGTTTTTTTTTATTTCAAAAAATATTATTTTAATTATTATTTGTTTATAATATGCTTGTGTAGTAGATGGCAAAAATGACTATGAACTTTTCCTCTGTATTCATGATTTTTTAAAATGTGACTTTTAAGCTCTTCTACCCAGATATGAAATATATTTCTACATCCTTGAATCTGGGTTTGGCCATTTCTTTGACTAGTGGGACATTAGGACACATATGTAAACAGAGATTTGAAAAGCACTTAGGCATTGTAACTTTCTTTTGTTACTATGATTATTCACCACTTGATTGGGTCTGTGATCTTTTGCTGCATAATTAGAGATATGGCATGTATCACCCTAGGTGCCATTGAGCCACATACCAGGTATTTGAATGAGAACATTTTTGTCCATACAGTCCTGACTATGTAACTAAGGATTTCATGGAAACAATACATGTTTGTTGTTTTAAGCCATTAGGTTTCAGGGCGTTTATTATTCAACAAAAGCTGACTTTTACAGAAATCTGTGCCTACAAATGGGAGGCTACAATAATACAAATATAAAACATTTAATATTACCTTTGAGAGGCTATAATAATACAAATATAAAATATTTAGTATTAACTTTGAGACTGGGTGATAGATGGAGACTAAACAAAGTGATATGAAGGTAGGAAAGACTGGAAAAGTTGTGAATAAACCATTAGGGAATATCGGGGGAAAACATAGTGAGAAATGGCTATAGCAATATAAAGGAAGTTGATACGGGTTATGTAGCAGCTTTAAGAATTGTCAAAATTATCATTTTGGGTAATTAGAAGATAGGAGATATACTTGATGAAATTTAGGTATATGCTATTGGTGAGTCAGAATGTGAAAAGAGTAAATTAGCTTATTTTAGATGCAGAAGATAAGTTATGGGGGCAGAGAGATAAGCTAAGAAATGAACTAGCCTCTTTGCAAGAATTTAGAGGAAATGTAGAACTCTTGCTGGATTTGAAAATAAAACTGTTTCTGATTTCCAGTCTCTCAGGCAACAAAATATTGTCTAGGTGAGAAAATATCTCAATGTAAAGAGCATATATTAAGATCTTAGATATTAGATGTCTGGTGATTCTCTCAGCTATACCAAAGAGCTTCCAAGATTTGTTACAGTGTTGTACAAGACTCTGATTTACCAAAGAATAGAGAAGCCAGTCTCAAAAAGAATTGTGGGTGCAGTTTTACTAAATATGGTGGTTTCAAGTCAGACATATAAGAAACCCACACATTTGTTAAAATAGTTATAGTAGGCAAAGCACTGACATTTTGAACTAAAAGTGATTGTGATTGTTCAAATTACAAAAACACCTCTGGGCTTTCAATTTTCTACAGGTATCAAGAAAGCGAAAAACCCATTTAACTACAAATAGAGGCCATTATATATAAAAGGAAAGACCTTTCAGACCAGAGCCAAAAGATGAGGTGAACAATGGACTCCAAGAGAAAACAGAGTATATTGGAAAGGGGAGCTGCTCCCAGGGTGTAGAACTGGGCTCTTTCAGTTACACTTCTCCTTCAGAGATCCACTAACTCCTCTAATCTCATCATATTCCTTTCATCCCTCTTCAATACCTAATCAACCTTAGGTCCATGAGGCTTTTGGTGGGAGACCACTATCTCCCATCACATTTCTTCCATAAATCATGCTATGCACAGACACCAACCACCCTACTACCTAGGAACAAGTGCTATTGCAAATCCAAAGCAAGGCTTTGGCCCTACTTCACTCCCCGCTTATAATCCCATCACATTCTTTTCCCGAGGCAGTGGACAACAGACTCAAATTCTTGCCTGAACAGGGGAAGAAAAAGTGAATTACCTGGAGGAAAGAAAAAGTTATTACTATCTCAAAATTATTTTTTAGTCAAAATTGCTTGTCACTGCCTATTTTCAATTCCTGTTTTATATCTTCCAAATATTCTTGGAGTTAACATATAGAGTTTATCAAATTTTTTATACTTCTAAATAAAGTTCTAGCTGTCTAATTGACAGTAGATTGTCCTTAATATGATTTATGGTTGTGATCAAGAACTTTTTAGATGAAGATGCCATCTGAAAACCACTTGCCAACAACATAAATAATATTTGGAAAATCATATTTAAACATGAGACAGGATAGATATTTCGATAATTCATCCTTGCAGACTCAATAATTTTTTGTTTATTGCAGGAGATTTTATACATATTTCAATGGGATTTAAAGAACAATATTAATGGCATGTATTAAGCCCATGGTTTCTGGTTGCTTTCCTAAATGGTATTGTCCTACTTCTCCACAATTAAGAAGTCTCAGTACTATTAAAACTTTCCTACCAAGAAACATTTTTAAAATGCCTTGAATTTAAAACATAAATCCACTTACTCTGGCCTACTTCTGTTTATTATTGTAGAATTATTCTTTTTCTGTGGGTTAATTAGAAATGTAATTTGGGTTTGCTGTTATGATCCATTCATGCTGTAGGTCAAATTGTGTACTTAACTTTAATAGGAGCAGTACAACACAATTCTCATTTTCTACCTCAGTGTTTTAGCCTCTTGGGTCCTTAGAGTTAAGATGGTATGGTGATTTCATTACTCAGATGGACATTAACTCTACAAAATCTTTATTCCCCATGTCTGTTACTTTTTAATGTCTCCCAGGTGCCAGACAGCAGCCTGCACTTAGACGTGAGGAAGGCTCACGGATCCTTCCCTCCTGACATACAGCCACAAAAAGGATGTGGGAAGATGCCGTTTTGTCACCTTTAAAGGATAAAACTTGGTTTCTTCTTTAACTATCCCAGTAGCCTCTCTGGTGACATTCTACATAGCTGAATAGCAATGCCAAGGGATATTTGAGTCTTCAAACCACAGTAACCAACTTTCAAGGACTTTGGACCAATGCCTTCTGAAGGGAGGAAGTCAGATAGTCATCTTAATAAAGGAAAAAAGGATTTTCTCTCAAAAATGGATAGTAATGTTCTTGAATATCTTGTCTAATCTACATTCCAACAAACATACTTTCACTATGGCCATACATATTTCATATATCCAATGGCAGCTCAAATATAAAAGTTTAATTCCAGCCATATGATAGATTAATCTATTTAAAAAATCTATTTAAGTTTAAGAAATCTATTTAATTTTCCCTGGAGCATAGGATACAAAAAAATGGAGTTAATCCAGATAAACAGATGTGCTAGAAAAATCTGTTTACTATGGCCCATCCAAGATTATTCTAATTACTACTGCTGCATAACAAATTACCCTAACTTAGTAATTTAAAAACATTTTTTTTTATTTTGCTCACAATCTTGTGGATCAGAAATTTGGAAAGGGCTCATATTACTTAGGTTCTGTCATATAATTGCAGTCAAATATTGGCTGGTACTACAGAATTGTGTAAGTTTGACAGGCTGGACATGTAAAACAACTTACTCACAAGACTGGTATTTATTGTTGGTTTTCACCTTGGAACTCATATAGGCTATTAAACTGGTCTGCCTATACATGGCTTTCCCATTATGTTGGCCTCAGGGTGGTTGGACATTTTACACCATCACATGGGACTCCAAAAGTGAGTTTTCCAGCTCATTAAATAGAGGCTGCATCACCTTTTATGATTTAGCCTTAGAAATCACATAGAATCACTCTGCCATATTCTATTGGTTCCATGTGAGTCACATTCCCGCCCAGATCCACAGGAAAAGGAATTAGACTCTACCTCTGAATGGCAAGATCAGGGAAGAGGATGTGGGATGAAAGTGTTGCAATTGACTTTGGAAAATATAATCTACCTGGAAGATAACACAAGATTGGAATCTTTAGGTGGGCCAAGAGATGCCAGAAAAGCCATTGCTGAATGTATAACTGAAGAAAGCAGCTGGCACTTCAAGAAACAAACACAGAGGCAAAGTGGAAGCTGAACATGGGACCAGGAAGTTGGCTGAGGCTTCCATGTGGGTGTTTTCTCTTTCAAAAGGACATGGATACCAAGTGGTCAAAAAGTTTCCTTTGACTCCCACTTCTAGTCACCCTTGAGTATCTGACCAACAAAGCTTTAAGTCAAGTATTGAGAGACAGGTAAAATCATTCGTTTTTATTACCAGTAGATTCATAAAGAAATACTGATTAAAGTTGGGATCTATCATACAAACTAGAGGAAAGATTGTGTTTGTGAATACTCTAGAAATTAATGAGAAATGGGTAGATCTGTCATCAGGTGGCCAGTGACTATCACTCTGAGTGGAGAGAGGGAAAATAAGCCTTGTGACAAAGTTGCCCAGTCATGGGGTTATAGGGTTTCATTTGTGTTTTCTTTTCAGAGGCTATCCTACTAAGTAGTATTTTAACACTCTGAAGAGTCGGTTTCTCTGCCATGTGAGGGCATATTTTTGTAGTGCTTTAGAGACCCACCTCATTGGGTTACTGCACAAGCAGGAGTGGAAATTTCTTGAGGGACCTTTACACATTCTACAACTGGAGATGAAAACTGAGGTTTGGAGACTATAGGAATGTTATTAATGGTGTTTTTTGACTGAGACACTATTTTGGATGTACTACTATCTCATTTTATACTCAAAACAATCATGAAATGATAACAGTATTATTCTCCCTTGACAGATGAGTGTATGCTCACCTTTAAAGGACAAATTCTGAGTAAGGTTTTCACAGTTAGTGCTCTATGAATCATAATTTTAAAAAGATGTGCCAAAAGCCAAACTCTGGTCTCCTCACTGCTCTTTAATGCTTTTTAGTACCCCAGTGAAGTTCAGAGGCATCAGTTGCTGTTCATATTTTTGTTCTTCTTGGTCTTCTCTAGAGTTCTTTTTTTATAATTAAAGTTTATTGGGGTGACAATTTTTAGTAAAGTTACATAGATTTCAGGTGTACAATTCTGTAATACATCATCTATATCTCACATTATGTGTTCACCACCCAGAGTCAATTCTGCTTCCATCACCATATATTTGATTGCTTTTACTCTCATCTACCACTCCCCTCCCTCCTTACTCTCTAGTAATCACTGAACTGCTGTGTGTGTGTCTATGAGGTTTTATTTCTTCATTTGTTTGTCTTGTTGCTTTGTAGAGTGCTATTTTGATTTTCTCCAACTCACAGAGGAAACTTCAACATACCAGTAAATAAAAACAAAGCCTGTGCCAGAAGGGAAGCTATAGGCATTTCCCCTTGTAATCATGCTGGAATCCAAAACTGGCAGTCAAATTGTGTCCTCAAAGACAATCTTAAGGCAGTCTTAAGACAATTTGAATAAGAGAGGGCTAAAGCTACACTTCTAAGACTCCAGTTGAGAGGCAAAACAGAAAGAAAGGCCTTAGGCCCCTTTACAGGTATTTCTCTTGTGTGTAATAGAAGAAGCAAGGGACAGCACGTGACAAATGAGGTTAACCCAAAGCTCAGTGGATAAAACAATTTCAGACCTGAGATGGCAGAGAATAGAAAGAGAACATTCCAGGATTCCCTGCATCTTTACTCATATATAGATTAATAATAATCACAAAATTAAATGTAAGAAAACAGGATTTGATTTAGTACTACCTATTATTTTATTTGTTCACTAATTTGTTCCTACATCTAAACATTTGTACTGAAATTCTATTATATGCCAAGTATTAAGAATGTATTGGTACATAAAAAAGGCATGATCTTTGTCCCCATGGATAGTCTAGTTGGGAAAGCATACAACGCACAATTAAAGAAAATTACTGTAAAGTTACCAGTTTTGATAAGTGCTATGTGAGGAACTCATAAAGTGTGATGACGATGGGAATTAATGTGACCTACTCCAGAAGGGTCAGCAGTGAGGCTGACACCTGAGTGGTATGAAGATCCATGAGAAGAATGATCTTGGTAGACATACGAGGTCATGGGCATGAAAGTCCAGAAGCGGGGAGGTGTGTAAAGAACTAGTAAAGGTGATTGTGTCAGATCATGGAGACAAGGAGAACGCAACAAGAGTGGGCTGGAGGGGATAAATCAGGACTGGAGCATGGAGTGCCTGTGAGCCATGTGCAGTTTTGATTTTATTCTTAACGTGGCATGTAGCTGTTGGAGGATCCTTGAGAAAAGTGTGCCACGATCTGATTTCCTTTTTTTTTTTTTTTTTTTAAATTAAATTTATTGGGGTGACAATTGTTAGTAAAATTACATAGATTTCAGGTGTACAATTCTGTATTACATCATCTATAAATCCCATTGTGTGTTCATCACCCAGAGTCAGTTCTTCCATCACCATATATTTGATCCCCTTTACCCTCACCCCCCCCACCACCACCCTTACCCTCTGGCAACCACTAAACTATTGTCCGTGTCTATGAGTTTCTGTTTCTCATTTGTTTGTCTTGTTCTTTTGTTGTTTTTGGTTTATATTTAAATGGTTGTTTGTGGATGAGTATCTGATCCTCAGCAGTTTTCTGAAGGCTTAAATGATAAAGAAACGTACTGGTGTTGTTTTCCAGAGAGCCAATGATGGAATATTGCCTATTTCCTTTTGTTTCTTCCACATTCATTTAAATTCCTAATGAGCAAGGTAACAGAAAAGGAGTCCTTGGTTACCAATCAACTCAAGTTCTGATGCGCAGTGCTGCTATAAACAGCACTAGTCCAACCACCTGGTGTGATGGAGTGTCCTCAAAACAGAATGTAGTGAGCTGAGCTTAGATAGGTGGGGACTGAGGCAAAATAAAACTGAGAGGGTGTTGGAGAGGAGAGAACACACAAATCCTAATTCAAGTTTAGAGATATCGGAGTTAGCACATGAGAAGAATGATCTATTCGGGAGGTCACTTGTTTAATACAAGAGCAGTTCTCAGTGCTGGTGGTCTCTTGAATCCAGAGAGAACTGTCTATGCATTTGGTATCCTATGTAAAATCCATTCCTGGATAGCAGTAGCTGGCAAGGCCAAAGATGCCACTGGCTAGATGAGTGTTTATGTCAAGACTTACAGCCCAGTGAGTGCTGCAATGAATACAGGATCAGGGCAGAGAGCCGTTCTGGTAGATGGATCCCTCCTCTCATGGTTTTGCATTTTGGGACAGCTACAACATCAAATTCAAGCAGATGCTACTCCCGCTGACTGGTGAAGAGGGAGCTCTCCATCTATGTCTAAGCCAAAGTCGGCTTGGGTCAAGGTTGGGCCCAGACTGAGTCTGCAGGTGGTGCGTTCAGCCTTGTTGGCAGCTGGGTGGGGCTGGTAGGATTTGGAAGTGTTCCCCAGCATTTGCCCCTTAGGAGGGTCTTACTGCTATCAAGTAAGTGAAGATAATGATGCTGGGGTGTATCAGTGGAAGTTATAATAGCACTGTGGTTGACTTAGATGTTATGGGTATTTTATTTTTAATTTTAAATAATCATCTTCTTTCTCCTCCCTTTGTTTTTTCTGCTTCTTTTTCTTCCCCTTCCCCTCCGCTCACCACTTTCCCCCCTCTTTCCTTCCTATTTTCCTTCCTGTTCTTCTCCTTCCCGTCCTCCTCCTCTTTCATATTCTTCTTCTTGTACTTCTCCTCTCCCTCCTCCTTCTCTATCTTCCTCTTCCCTTCCTCTTCTTCCTTTTTTCCTCCTCCTCCCCATCTTCTCCCTCCTCTTCCTCCCTCTTCCTCTTCTTTTTCTTTAATAGTATGTTATCTCAAATAGTATGTTACTCTCCCAAAAAAGAGGGTAACAAAGATAATGCATTGATTCTTTATGTAGATATATATGTCCTTTATTTGGAGGATTTATTCTGTTATTTTTTAAATCAGTTACAAAACTGGATATTCCTGAGAGGAGGTATCAAGGCAAAAGATGGCTCCTGGGAAGAGACTTTCCATTGGCTCATGGATATCGTTCACCTACCGTCCAGATAAAATCCTAGGATCTGCAGAATGTGGGTGAGAATATATACCACTGATGAGCCACTAGGTACATGGGATACCCTTCCCAAGTCACCTTGTCCCCAGCAAGCCAACATCAGAACCCAGAAGAATGTCTCCTTAGCATATGTACTTATGACGGTTAAAGATCAATCTAGGTGAGAGGGACCTGGGTGAGAAGGACACATGTGAAGTTGGGATTAGGGTTTATTCTTGGTTAAAGTTCAGTTAAGTTTTGGGTTAGGGACCAAGTAGGGTGTGCATTAGTGATCAAGTGGGGAGCAGGGTTAGGGAATGCTCTACAATCAGGACTTAGCTGCTCTGGTTTGCTGAGGATTCATTCTCTTTGCAAATGTTCTTGGTGTGTTGCAAAGGTGAGAGGTTAGTCTGGGCTACAATCTTGAAGTCTGTGGCATCCAGTGACTTCTGACAGTAGGACAGCATTCATCTTCCCCATTTTAACCTTCAGAGGAAATCCAGTGTTTGCTTTTGCTTACCTGATGCATTTCAAAGTGTCACATCAAAATGTCTCAGAGGGCAAGAAAGTAATGACAGCCTCCCCCCCCCCACATTGGTGGAGGAAAAAAAGTGACAATCCTGGGCGTTTCAGCGCAATGTGCATATCAGGTGTGCTGTTGCCAGCTGTTGCTTTCTGCCATAAGGTACAGAAGGTACAGTAGATCCCATTGGTCTGTATGTCTAGAGTAAAGCTTGGGCTGGAGAAGAGCATGGTGCTGACATGGCACTGTGAAACCTCCGTTCCCCACTTCCTTCCTGCTCAGGAAGAGGTGGCAAGTCATTCACAGACTGGGCATGGTGCTATATGGGACAACCAATGAAACAATCAACCAGACTGCTGAACTTCCTTCTCAAATGCCCTTCTCAAAAGCCTCCCTCCAGGACTGGCCACTGCTCATAAAGCAAGAGGATGAGACTGAAGTCTAGAGAAGCCCTCTCGAATCACAAGAGCCACGGGAAAGAGATCCCTAATAATTGCAGTCTTCACCGGATAATAAAAAGAGAGTCTGATGTGCAGTGCCGAGTTCCTCAGGCAATGACAGCGCAGCACAGAGGGTAAGGATGGAGACTGCATACTGACCAGCGCCCAACATGCTTTCCATCTTACCTGATGGAAAGAAGCTGAAATATCAAATACACCATATTTCTGATATCTCTAGCTAACAGTTCTGTTACTAATCAACAATTGTTAAGGTTTAGATTCAAATAAACACAAGAGATGGGATGAGAATAATACAATAGGGAGTGATGGGGACTTTTGAAGAACTCATGTTCGTCTGAAGCCCAACAATTACTATTCAATTCTGGCAAACTGTTGCTATATTAAAATCTTGAGCCAGTGTTAGTAGATATTTCAAAGTTTAAAACTAGCCATGTACCTAGAATTTAAATGGCATATCCTGTTTTTAAAAATCATTGTGTATTTTGTTGAAAAATTGTTTGGACGGAACCTAACACATTTGCAGTGCTGCATCTATCCTGGGGCTTCACTTGTAACCTGGAGCTTTGCAAAGTTAATGGTTATGTACGATGGTTCTCCTGCTCACTCTAACCGGATCTAATTCTCTGTGGGACTCTGGGTCTGCTGGTAAGAATAGCAACAAAGTGAGTTTTATGCGCAGCAAATGAGATTATGAAGAGATGACCTGGCTGTAAACTCCTCAGATACTACAATAGTGTGACAGATTCTCACCCCTGGAGAGAGAGTGGGACTATGGTGCTTATTCCCCAGGGCTTTAGGGACCAACCTATCTTTCAAGATTTGAGCATCACAGGATCTTTGCTTCAGAATTTACAAACAATGATGTATGATGAGCATAATCTAGTATGTTCTCTGTACTCTCAGTCTAATCTGATCAAATCCCCCATGTCCATCAGCCAGGGCTGTAGTCGCAGCTGACAGATAATACAACTTTAAAGACAAGAGCTTTCACAGCCTGTAGAGGACCAAGCAGAAGCTCCAGGCGGGGACAATGATACAGGAGGCAAAGGGTATCATGCCTGGGCTCCAGCTGCTATTTCAGTCTCTCTGGCCTCCAGAAACAGCTCTAGATTTTATCAATTTATTGTAGCCCACTCCTATGGGAAAGTTCCTGTCAATATTTCATGGGCAGCTCAGAACCTCCACAGGAAGCTCAAGTCCTTCCTCCTTGTCTCATTAATTCACGAAAAATACTTTGTTTCACTTGATGAAGAATCCCTTTGTTAGAGAAGGAGAAGAAGCATTGTTGTGTGGAGAATAGCACATAAAGCATTGCCCAGCATCTGTCTGAGGCCAGCCAAACTTCAGAGAATGGTGGGGAGAGAGCGTGGGCAGCAGCCGTCCAGCCCCACCCTGCTGCTCAGTCCTCTGTCCTCCAAGGGAAGCTGTGGGCGGACAAGGGTAGACGTCCTCCCAGGAGACAGTCTCCTGAAATGCCACGGGCTGTGAATTGGAGCTGTGGAAATCTCAAGTCTAAATCCTAAAAGTCTGCTTTATAAGGAGGCCCAGGAAAGAAGGGTGCACACACACACACACACACACACACACACACACACACACACATACACACACACACGCACACACCCAGAGCTTATGATTTGGAATGCTGCCTCGGGAAGCTGTGCTCAGTTCAGTGTTTGGTGAGCATATTCTTTGGTTGTGAAAGAGTAGACACAGATGAAATTCATGGCTGGCCTCGTCACCTGGCATAAACACTGTCACTCCTCTCTTGTGCAGTTCCGAGGCTGTTGGAAGCATTTCCCATACTGCTCTGAACCCCCAACAGAGCACCAGGGCCAGGCTGAAGGCACAGAGTTTGTCAGCTGGCTCTTGCCTTTCCTCTGTCTGCCTCTGAATGAGCAAGGGCCAGCAGCAGGTTTAGAAATTATAGCCAATGCATTTTGAATGTTTATCAGCATCATTGACCCTGGTTCATGTTATAGAAAAGTAAAGTGGCCACATTATACCTGTATAGGATTGCAAAGTACTTAGAGGGACCCCTCTACCTGAAGAGAGAGAGGGTCATCCCTGCAGAATTCCTAACCAAGACAGGCATACTCTGTCCAGAAAGCACACACTCACCAAGGCAGCAACACAACATCACACAGAAATCATGGGTCAGTGAACATCTCCCCTCACCCACTTTCATCAGCCAAGTGTAGGCTACCTTATGCTGCATAATGCATGGCCTCCACATCTCAGTAACTTACAACATAAAATGCTTATTTCTCGCTCATATCCCATGCCTTCAGTGCATGGAGTATGACTACGTCCCTCATTTTCCTTTATTCCAAAGTTAGATCAGCCCCTATCTGGTAAGGGAGGGGAACTGCACTATGACTTTTAAAGTTTCAACTTGATGAGTGCTGTCAGTTTCTTAACCTCCTATTTTGTTAGCCAAATTAAGTCACCAGGTCAAGTTGCAATCACTGGGAAAGGGAAATAAAATACTCTTGTCTGAAGGAGTAGCAACTATTTGGGAAGGTTAATAAACTATTTCACACCCTTATTCCTCGCAGAGTATATCCCTGACTTGGAAAAAGGAAGCATAAAGCTCAGAAAAATAATCTATTTGTTAATTTAATGTTAATTGAATATCTACCATGTCAAGATACTTCTAGCCATAAAGGATAAGACAAATCAGGATACATTTCTACTCTTATGAACCTTATATTCTAGGGAGGCGACAGCACATAAAGAACAATGTAAATATATGATATATTTGTGATTTAGTGCTATGAAAAATATTACAGCAAAGTAAGAGGGAACAAAAGTTCCAAGGTGTATATGTGTATGTGTATATATGATTTTCTTTTTTTTAGAACTTGGAAGCTATTGGCTGGTTTTAAGTGGCGTCATGCTGTGATCCTACTGACACCCAGTTACTCTGGTGGCTGTCTGCCAGACGTAGAAGCAGGAGGACACGTTGGAACCTTTTACGATAATTCGTGCTAGAGTTGGTGGTGATTTGAACCAGGATGGTGGCGGTGGTGAGACGGTGTGAGGAGTGGTCAGATTCTAAGTGTATTTTAAAAATAGATAATGATTTGTTGATGGATTCGAGCTGGAGAGTATGAGTAAAAGAGAATCTGAAGATGACTTGAGCATTTTGTTTTGAGCAACTAGAACAGATGACTTGCATTTACTGAGACGGTGAGCTGCGGGGGGGAGGTTTAGGGATGAGGGGAAGAGTTCAGCTTTGGCCACATGACATTTGAGGCTCCTGTTAGACATCCAAGTGGAGACGACATCTAGGCACCTGTAGATGTGGTTTTGGAGATCAGGGAGTGTTCAGGCCAAATATTTAAATGTTAGAGTCGTCATTTGTTTGGTATTTAAGCCGTGAAGCCTGCTGAGATGATTCAGGGAGTGGGATGAGCAGAGAAATGGCCTGAGGTCAGAACCTTGGAGGAGGAGGGACTAGTGAAGGAAGCAGGGAAAGCGTGTCCAGTGCGGCAGAGGTGAGGCCAAGAGAGTGGTGTCATGAAGATATGATTAGACGCACAAGCAAGAGGGAATGATCAACAGAGCCCTCAGGCCGAGGGAACTGGGCACGGCCACGGCTTTTAGCTGAAGGTGACAGAGAAAGGCGGCTACTGCGCAGAGAAGATTTCTAGGGGAAAAGTGGTACAAGGTCCCCACCTTTCTGAACCCTCTCAGCCTTCAGGATGAGCACCCCAACTCGCTGTTAGCCCAGAATTGCAGACTCTCAGCTGACTCAGACTCCAGCCTGTGGAGTGCAAGGCCCTCTTAGATCGCTGGTTCTGGGGCATGGGGTAATCCACTGGGTAATGTTTGTTTAATCACATGCAATCTACATAAAACTGGCCCAAATACGGGGAACTGCATTCAGAAGTTAAACTAGTATGACATCCAAGAGCATTGAGAAGCAACTGAATTCTTTACTGCGGGCTATTTAAGAAGCACCGAATGGGGATTACTTGCTAACCCAGTCCAAAATTCTGAAATCCCTATTCTCAGTCTCTCTCCTACCCTTTCATCTACAAGGTGCTGAAACTACCTCTCAGTCTCTCCGCTCACATCTATAAACTCCCATAAACCCCTTGTAAACATGACCCAGGCTGACTCTTTACTCTCTCCCTTTCTCCTCTTGTCTCTTTGAGTGTATTGTCTATTTCTTTACTTTTTTTTCCCTATCATGCATAGCTCCCTGCCCTTTCTAATGTGGATTAATTTAGCCTTTTCGGGTGGTCTTTCAATTTTCTTCTCTGCCATTACAAGATCAACAAAGCAAAGGCCAGAAGGCTGGCCAGGCAAACACAGAAATCTCCTCAAGTGGAAACGGAAGTAGGAAAATGATGCACCACAATTGCCCATTACGATAAGTCTGTTTGTTCTGCTTGGATTCCTATGTGCCCTCAACTCTCTTCTTGGGCCAAGAGGCACACTGGAGCCCACACATCCCTCTCTGGATCCTCATGTCTGCCCAGGTCCAAATAGGGGTCTCCAGTAGAAAGCATGGACCCTCCTCCTAAGTCCTGACAACTGCTAAGGAAATTGGCTTTTCTTCTGTTTTGACTTATTTCTCCTCCTTCTGGGATATATGGGCTGATTTCCCCCTTTGAGGATTTGCCAAAAAGCAAAAATAACCCCAACTGCCTATCACTTAAACAAGAGGAGATTTATTTGATTTATCAGAAAGTCTATAGTGCAAGAGAGATAAAAATAAGTCAGACAGAAAAAGTCAAGAACCATATGACTTCACTCATATGTGGGATATGAAACTGAAAGCAACAAAAGAACAAGACGAACAAACGAAGGAGCAAAAACTCATAGATAACAGTTTAGTGGTTACCAGAGGGTAAGGGGGGAAGGGGATGGTAGAAGAAGTTTCAGGGGGTCAAATATATGGTGATGGAAAGAGAACTGACAGTGGTGAGCACACAATACGATATGTAGATGATGTATTATAGAATAGTACACTTGAAAGTGTATAATTTTACTATTATCACCCCAATAAATTTAATAAAAAAAAAAAAAATATGCACAAGATTAACTTCCGGTCAGTCTCAACTCCTGCCCAGTCAGGCCTTCCCAAGCAATCATGTTTGTACCTGCAGCAGCCTTGCTAGGCTGGGCACGTGACTGCCACAGAGCATCCAGGCAAAGGAACAAGGGGCTCCCAAGAGGCAGAATTGCAGCCCTGGAAGGTGCCCCAGTTCTCTGTGTGTGCGTCTGCTTTAGAGCTTTAGCAGGATGAGGGGCTGCTGCTTTCTCCCACCTGTGCTGTGTGGTCTGCTCAGAGGTGGGGGGAGAGGGGGTGGGGACTGGTTACCTTTACTCTTGTTATTTATTACCAGATCACTTCAGGGGTGAAGTTAGCTTTCAGCTGGACTTGAGGAAGTGAGGGGTAGGATCTACTGGTGGCGATTCCTGTTGCCAGTTTAGTTCCCCGTGGGAGCATTGAGAGTAGTGAAGAGTAGAAATCAAATGTTCCGTATAAGTAGCAATCAAAGCTGATTTAATATCTCCTTAAACACACAACCCTGTGCAATATCTCCTTGGACTGAAAACAACAGCAATTTTGATGGTTAAAGAGACTCTTTTCTAGGAAAAAAAATACAAGATATTTCAAATGAGTAATCAGAAAAATATTTTGTCCATATGTGTATGATGCATGTGTGTGTGTGTGTGTGTGTGTGTGTGTGTGTGTGTATTCTCCCCATATGTGCCCTGACCCTTTTCAGTATCCTATTCCAAAGCAGAATTGAGCATCACCCTTATATGACAGCAAGCTCTGTGAGGACAGGCATCATGTTTATTGTGCTCACTTCTGTACCCTCAGAGGGGATCCTGACCAGAGAGAGTTAGGGGGGTTGAATTGATGAAAGCAGAGAATCATCAGGGTCAATACAGTTCCATCTGCTTGAATGAACAGTTCCTTGCTCTCTGGTTGTGCTTTACCCACCATATTAGGTTTCCACAGGTAATCTAATGCCAGAACTGAATTTGAGTTTGCAACACCCGGGATGCTTGGATTTGGACCACTTCCCTGACCTCACAAAGTATAGGCTGAAAAGCAATCCTTGGCATATGACCTACATATATTTTCACTTTCATTCCTCTTCTCCCTCAGCAATAGTTTGAGCAAAATGCATAAAAATGGTACGACAAAAAAAAAAAAAAGGATCAATTTAAAAAAGCATATTAAAGCTATCAGTATTCAAGGTAAAGAAACACTGTAATGGATCTTGGGCCTCCCCTTCCTATGATAACTGTTCTCCTGTCCCCAATGCTGGTCCTCATTTTCTTTCTTGGTATAATATGGGCTGAGATGGGGTGGTAGCCAGGGCATGAGAGGGCAAGACATTTGCAAGAGCAGGTAACACGGCAACTTCACTGTGTGAGAGGCAATAGTGATGGGGAGTGGGATGGGTGGTAAGTGGGAAATGTTCTCCAGGAAGCATGGAAGCTTTCCTGGAAGTTTCAAAGCCCATCCCTGAGGGGTGCAACCCAATATCAGAGGGTTGTACAGTAAAATATCAGAAATACAGAGGTAAAGACCCAGCTGTTCAAGTAGAAATTCTGCTGGTCACTCTGGCCTGATTTTACGGAGCATCATTTGCATGCTTTGCCCTAATACTGATCTCATTGGTTTATACAGTATGTCATATTGCATCAAGTGAGTATACTTGGTTAATTTAGCTCCTTCCTTATTAGTGGACATTTAAATTATTATTCTTCGTTGTCGTTGTTACAAATAGTGCTATAATCTACATGTAGCATTGTAATTTGTGCTATTGTTTCTTAGGATAGATTTAAGTTGAATTATCAGGTCATAGAAGAAGACATTTTAAAGACATTTTGGTAGATATTGCAGTAACAATCTAGAAATTTTGTAGCAATTTAAATGCTCATCAACCAGTAAGTGAAAGATCTTCATTATAATTACCAACAGTCATAGTTTCACTTTTCTTATGTGACAATCAATATCTAATTACTTTGTGTTTATTTATTAAATATACTATTTGTTCATAATGTACTAATTCTTGGTATGCCTTCTTTTGGAACTTCTAATAAAATTATTGACTTTTTTCCTTACTGAATTGGTATTGGTATTTTCTTTTATTTGCAAGAAATGTTACACAATTTATGGGTAAATAATTTTTGTCTATTGTATGCATTGCAAAACATTTCTAAGACAGAAAGCATACTGCTTTGCACATGATAGTTTTCATATCAGTTCACACAGTGCTGACTCAGAGTGGGCCCTCAATAAATATGCATTAAAGGAATGAATGAATGCACAACATCATAGAGGTTATGAATGCAAAGACCCTTGCTTGATTTGCAGTCTTTTTGCCATTAACTTAATTGACTAATATCAACACCCTTGTCCACCTGAGCCCCAAGTGTATGTCTTTACCATCCTAGACAAAGACAATATCTCCTTGGTAAAACTTTAATATTTTTCTCATGTGAGCTCCCAGATCATCTATGGATGTCTTACTGATATGAGCACAACTTCTCTTCAACCTATTGACAGGAAATGATGATTGACTAAGAATGACATTCAGTAATGAAATGCAGAGTTACCTGCATACGCCAACTTTGTTGTTAGCAATGATTTGATCATTAAATAAAGTATTCAATGTTATTTCTTCTGGGTTTGGCTTATTATCCTTGGCCTCCTCCAATTGTTCGTATGTTGGCTCATTCAAGTGAGACATCCCCTTCACATGGAGGAAAGCTTTTTCAAAAGTTGATTTAAACCGAACAAAATACAGCAATCACAACCTATATGTGATATTTTTATTATTTTAACCACCCAAACCACTAAGAAAAATAATAATACAAAGAAATGTCAAACTACATCTTACTCAATGGAAAAATTTAAACAATTGTTATAGGTAATCTTAGCCTCTTTTCTAACATTCTTAGAAAAAGCCTGGATAATCATCTTCTGTCTAAAGGCATGAAACGTGTTGGTACTGATAAAAACAGGGCTATGTATTTTCCTAATGACATACCTATGCTGTAATTTGTCAGGCATTGAGCTAAATACTGACTCTCCCAGTATGATGTCCCACTCAAGGTGACTCATGGTGGAGAGTGCAAGCATTATCCACCATGAGACAGGAGGCACAAATAAAAATTTAGAGACACATACCTTTATAGCAAGAGGCCTGTTAAAGAGGAAGAGGTTCTTATTTATTCACATCACACAAACTATACTCAACATCAAGGAGTTTAGGGTAGGGAATCTTCAGTGGACCAGGGAAGTAAAAATTATAGGAACACCAGGAAACAGTGTCTTCCTACTAAGGCAAAAACAAATCTGTAGAAGAGGTCAACCATAGTTATAAAGATTTTGTTTATTTCAGTTCACTCAGAAATTCTTACATAGCCAGTATGTGCCTAGAACTCTACAAGGTAATGAAAAAGATAGTTTTTCTGCCTTGGGAAAACTGGGATCTGATTGGTGAGTGGAGGCTTACACATTAAAATTAGAATGATACATTAAAAATGCATAATATGGTGCTAGTTTAAATTTAATTGAACTTGAGAACCAAGTTTTAGCACATCCTGCCTCCAAAGCATTGTAGAATATAAAGTAAAGAAGAAATAATAATAAAGAAGCTTACCATTAAATTGCCAATAAATGCCTAAGAATTCATGAACCTAACATGCCCCTTCAGAAGGGAGGCAACATGACCTTATGACAACATGGTCCTCTCTCCACGAGGAAGGGGCCAATGAGAACAAGTTCTCCAAAGACACATTTTTAAACTCTATGTCTCAGTTTTCTTGGCTCGAATGATATATTCCATTGGCCTAGTCAGTCAATGGACATGAAAGCACCATGCCACTGCAAAGAGTGGGATGTTGGGATAATACAGGAGTTCCTGTAATGTTAACTTATTAGAGGTAATAGTGGGGATGAGCAGGAGGAACAGGGTGTCTGGATTGAGCAGAGGTGAATGTCAGTGCATTGAGCAGAGGTGAATGTCAGGAACTTTGGGGAAACTGGCTGCCTGAAAAAGATAAGAACAGAAGTTATATTTTCCAGCTATTACTATTAGTTCTATATTTTCTGAAATCTATTCCTGCTTTAGTTTATTTTGACCTAAAAACTAAAAGCAAAGAGTATTAACAATGTTTGTTTATTTTCTAGTTGATCCCAGATGTGACCTGATACTACGAAATATCTTACTTTAGACAAACAAGCAAACCAATCATACAGAAGCATAAACATTTGGCTTCCATTACAGTAAGCAACTAGAGTCAAATAATATCTTTTCTGAACATCCTAACTGGTTAAGTGCATGTCTCAGGATTCTGGGAGGGCAGGGGCCTGGGAGACAGGACACATAGTGGGGCAATGCTGAAATGATTCCCGCCCTTTGGGAAGGAGAGGATTCATTAGAAGCCACTGAGGAAGGAAGTGAAACGAAGAATAGGCCCTTATGAGCTGTGGGAGAATCTAGTTGTACAGTGTTGTCAGACATCTTGGAAGCTGTCCAGGACACATGGTTACTTGCTGGCTCTTACTTCTGATCTTGCCACATCTAATCTGCCTTTCATTTCTCTGACTCTGGGAAGATAATTTTAAAGCTGACATTAAGGTATAGATGGAGGCAGTGGGAAAATCTGCAGTCATAGCATATTTATAATTTAGGGGAGACCCATGCATTATGCAAAATGGTTCTGTTCTTTCCAAACCAAAAATGATGATTGACAACAGAAGGCTTCTCTGTGGTTCTGCTGGGAAACAGAAAAAAGAATCATTTAGGACAGTTGATGGAGGAGAATACAAACCACATCACCAAACTTCTGTCATTTATTTTCTTGTCTGCCCACCTCTCTCTTCTTGGTAGGCTTGCGATGGCAAGTCAGGCAAAAGGTGGGTTTGGCCACATGGACCCTGGAGTCAGAATGAAAATGACATGTTTTATATTTAGTTATCTTTCAAGGGCCAGAGAACAAATACTACATTTATGTTGTTTAAAGATCATGGAGTTTAGTCCAGATAGGCAATTCTACACATGGCTGTCAAGTAAAGGGGTGGGATAGCATGGCAGTGGTATTCTTGGGAAATTATTGGAAGCCTAGTAAGGAGAAGAGGGATCTTAGAAACCAAGAATGAGAATAGTAAGGAAAAAGGACTTAGGGTAGACAAGTAACAGGTAGTCACAAAAGTCCATTGTCTAATATCTCAAAGCTCCCACATACTGGTTGATTTGTGATCACATGGGGTTGTAAGAGCTAAGTCAATTGATTCAAAAGTCTGGGCCAGAGAACTCCTTCCTTCCTACTATTAAAGGCCCATGTCTCTCTTGTTCCCTGGTGCCAAGTGGAGGTTATGGCTGTCATTTTGTAAAAGGAAGTCCAGGGGGTGGGGAAACATCATCCATTACACTCAAGGCCTAAGTTCACTGAAAAAGACAAGAAAGGCTCTGCCAATCTCTAACAACATCTGTCCTCCCAATAGTTTAGTTTTAGAAATATGAGTTGTGTTCGTGTTTCTGCATGTCCATCTGGCTTGGCTGCTGCCCCTGCTATACTGGACTCTGAGGACCCATAACCTCCAGTGTTGTCATGGCCCAGCACAGACAGATTCCTTTGACTGTTAATTCAGTGAGGGGGAAACAAATACAAAACTCCAAAGCCTGTAATAATATGAGGCTTTCTATCTTGGAGGGTACCTGTGCATCCTCCAACCACAAGAGCCACAGTCCACGCGTCAGTCTGGATTCTCATACCCCACCATTTAAGTGGCATTAGGTGAGCACTGCTTCAAGGTCTCTACATCCTTCATTTATTCAAGATGCTGATGTCCATGTCTTCTCCTGCCTGTGACACTCAAAATCTTCTCCGGCAGCAGCTGTCTCAGATGGAGCCTTCAGGCTTCCTTCAATATTTTTGAGTTTCTATTCCCGACGGTGACCCTAAACACTAGCCCTTTCCCTTTGACCTATTGTGTTCACCTAAAGTGTATTCAGACAAGCTTGGTGTAGGGCTGTGGCTCTCTTTGCAGATTTCAGCTTTTTTATATGAGCCTAGACAACATCTGAGACGAATAACCACTATTTTTGAAAATGCCATAAGTCTCTCCTCCATCCTGTTACCAGTCAAGTTGTTGCCTTCTTTCTCTCCTTTCTAGAAGAGTCCTCAGCTCTGACTGCTCTTGTTCTTTCACTCCCATTGCCTCCATAGCCTCGTGGAGCCTCTCCTCCTTTCCCATCACCTCACAGAAAACTTCTCTGTGGCCTTGACCGCATATACAGGCAGCTGAGACTTCACTACAGTGTTTGACACAGTGGACTTCTTCCTTGAAACCTTCTTTCTCATGCTTTCCTTTCCTTAACATTACACTGTCCTGGGTTTCCTTCTGTGGTCTTCATTGGTCTCTCTTTCTCCACTTGCACCCAAATGTCCATGTTCACTAGGTTTCCTCTTGTCAGTTGCTGGCTGAAGGTAAGTATAACTGTTGGCTTAAGCATCTATGCTTTGACATCAAACTTGGGTGTGAATTCCAGGTTGGCCACTTCCATTCTTGGGCAAGTTTTTAAACTCTTTCTGAATCAGTCTCCTATGCATAGGAGAAACAACGATGGTACCTAACTTACAGCATTGTTGTAAGAATGAAATAAATGAATGTATGTAAAGTGGTCATACAATAATCACCCAATTCATGTATCATGTTTTGATCATTAGTCTCTCATCCTCTCTAAGAGCTTAACTACCAGCTCCATATTTTTGAGTCTCAAATCTACTTCAGTAACTCAAAATTCACCTTTAAGTTCCAGACCTATATTTCCATTTTCTACATGCCTGGATTTACCAGGGGAACACACAGATCAGCATGTCCAAAGCTAACCTCATTATCGACTTCCTAAAACCAACTCTTTTTCCTGCGTTCAGTATCTGCGTTAATGAGACTGCCATCTGCTGGGTTGTCATAATTAGAATTCTCAGAGTCCCTTTCTCTCACCTTCCAGGGTCAATTTTGAACCAAACTCTATTCGTTTTTCAAAATATTTCTTATATCTTTATATATTCTTATCATCTCTCACTTGAACCATTACAATAATTTTCTTCCTCCATTTTCACTGCTGTCATCATATTTTTCTTTTTAAACAATGATCATGTTTCATTCTTGTTCTTTAAAAATAAACAAACAAAAAAGCAACAGCAACAACAAAAGTATCTTTATGGAATTTCCAATGCCTAAGAAGGAAGTTACAGCTATGCAACCCTACTTCCTCCCACCTCCCAAAACTGTGCCTTACTACTTTGAACTCACACTTGCCACTTATGTCCTGATGTATCTAAAATCACTTAGCTCCATTTCTCTGATACTGAAAAAGTTTTCATGATTTTACTCTTTCACCTCTCTTTGTCATTATTTTCCCCGTTTTCTCAATTTGAAAAACATCCTAATCAGGTTTAAGGTTCAGAACAAACATACCCTACTTCTGGGCAGGTGTTCTCTCCCAGCCCCCCAAATTTATCCCCGGATGCCCAAGGCAGATGTACCACTCCCTCTTCTTAGCTCTGTGAGCTCTTTGTACAGACCTGGATCCCGAACCTGTAATGATGTCATTTGTTTCTGCCTCTCTCTCTCCGCTGTGTGCTCATAATGATCTCTTATCCCCTACATCTCACACATATTGGCACTAAGTGAGTGTCTTGTGGTTGCATTTTTCTGAGAGTCTCTCTTCCTCTTGTTGACTTCCCTACCAGGGCAGACAAACCCGGTGCCTCTTCCTTTTCTTGCTTTCCCACTCAGGCCTTTGCATATTTTCTGCCGATATCGCTATGCTGGCAGTGGGCTCTCTCAGCCTGCTGGCATTGTCACCCTGATGGGCACTTGTCTGGGAGCAGGCAAATTCGCCTACAATTTATTTGAGTAAAACTAATTTGGTTAATGGAAACTTTCCTAAGGACGTTCACTTAAAAATCCATATTTACATAATGCAATGCATTTTATGTTACACTTGTTACAATGAGTGCTTGCATCCTTTTCGGAATATTTTGATCCGCATTGTCTATTTTTGAGTATTTCAAGTATTTTTAGATTCAGAAATTCTCCATTTATGAATTTTACATTATGTCATATGGAATTCATCAAATGCATCCCTTTTGGTGTCTGGCCTACATTTTGCTGTTTGGCGGCTATTTTAGGACTTTGTATGCTTTGTGGATCTATGAAGCTAATCTACTATGGGTACCCAATTTGCTATTTTTTGGCAAAGCATTATATTTTGACACTAAGAATGAAAGTCACTTAACTCCATTTCTATTTTTTATTCAATAATCTACATCATAAAGTAACACTTGATCAAAAAACAGTCACACACTACAACAATTTAACCTAAAACTTTGAAATTTTTATGTTTAACTATCAAAATAGTATGTACTCATTAAATAAAAGTTGGAAAGCATGAAAGAAAGGAGTAAGAAAAATAAAGCTTTCTTGATTATCCTTCAAAAAGTTCATATCACGATGCATTTCTTTTCAACCTCTCTGATCATTGCTGCAATTTTTATTTGATGTTCTATCATTAATGTTTATTATATTTTAGAATTTTTATTTTATATTGTAATGACACAAACATTTATAAAACATGTGATAATCATATGTCCCCCTGAGGTTTACCATGTAGTTGTAGTTCATTCACATTTACTACCAGAGAGTATTCCATTTTGTAAATATACTGGAATCTGGTTATCTATTTTATCAATTGATATCATTTTTGCTAAGAGAAAGATTTATTCTAGGAAATTAATGTTTAGTATGTGTGTATGATCTTATATTACATATTAGATAATATCTCTAATACAGAGATATTAGATAGTTATCAAATATAGAGATATTATTTAATACATAGCTATCTAATATAGAGATATTATCAGTGTGTTATATTGAGAATAAGCATTATCAATATATATGTATATATAATGAGAAGGATTGGAGGGTAGACATTTCTAAATGTATTGGTCAGTGGCTTTGGTGTTTTACAGCTTTGTCTGTTGACGTAAGATTATTTTCTGAATAATATAACATTCCACAAGTATATAAATATACTGGTGGCTCTGCAAATTTTTCAACACTTGCCTTTTTGGGATTAAATCCAACTTAATTATAATTTTGTATAATTATGATTTTGTATAATTGACATACAAGAAACTACACATAAAGTGTATAAATTTATTATACATTTTGTATGTTATATTTTGTATAATTGAAACATAATAAATTGCACAGAAAGTATCTAATTTGATTAGTTTCATAGATGTATACGCCCATGAAATTATCAAAACTATCAGGATAAAAACATTCATCGTTTACATCCCCAACATTTTTATTCTCTCATTACCTTTGGCACTCCTATGCTGACGCCCTTCCCAGCCCCACCTCCCTACCCCCAGGCAACTGCTGATCTAGTTTCTGTCATTCTAGATTAGTGTGCATTTTCGAGAACTATATGTAAATGAAGTTATTCATTATATAATGTTTATGTTGTTCTTGCCCTTAGCATAATTATTTAAAAGCTGTTATTCTGTGTAAAAACATTCCATTCCTTCTACTGGTGATTAGTATCCGTTGTATGGATATATAACAATTTATTTGCCCATTGATCTGTTGATGTACATTTGGGTTGTTTTCTGTTCTTGGCTATTTCAATTAAAGTTTTATGAGTATTCAGATACAAGTTTTTGCATGTTCATATGCTTTCATTTTTCTTAAGTAAATAGAGGGATCGGATGATTATAAATCGGTGTATGCTAACTTTTTAGGAAACTGCAAAAGTGTTTTCCAAAGTTACATTCCCACCGGCTGTGTATGGGAGCTTCATTTGCTCCACATCCTTGCCAATACGTGGTATGATAAGTCTTTTATATTTTACCCATTCTAATAGCTGTAAAGTTGTATCTCATTGTAGTTTTAATTTGCAATCTCTAGAGACTAATTATGTTTAGTATGATTAAATTTAAAATTAAATTTATTGGGGTAACATTGGTTAATAACATTATATGAATTTCAGGTGTACAACTTTATAATATGACATCCTTATACTCTATTGTTTGCTTACCACCTGAAGTCTAGTCTCCTTCTGTCACCATGTATTTATACCTGCTTCATCCTCCCCGCAGCCGTCTTCCCCTTGGAACCATAATTCTGTTGTTTGAGTTTTGTTTTGTTTGTTT
The DNA here is from genome assembly GCF_036562045.2 of Rhinolophus sinicus. NCBI lineage: Eukaryota > Metazoa > Chordata > Mammalia > Chiroptera > Rhinolophidae > Rhinolophus > Rhinolophus sinicus. The sequence goes on from NC_133757.1 coordinate 59,867,921, forward strand.
GTTTTGTTTGTCCATTTGTTGTTTTCTGTTTTATATAACACATACAAGTATTCATAAAATCATATGGTTCTTGTCATTTTTTTTGTCTGACTTATTTCACTTAGCATAATACTCTTGTAATGCATCTATATTGTCACAAATGACATTATTTCATCATTTTATGGCTGAGTGTTTACTTGCCATCATACATCTTTTTTCCTAAAATCTTTCATTCATTTTCAGATTAGGATGTTTATTTTCTTTCCTCTTTTTTCTTATATTAGTTTCAGGTGCATAGACATTTATACCCCTCACAAAGTGGTTACCCCCCCCCCCCAAGTCTACTATCCCTCTGTCATCATGTATAACTGGTAAAATACCATTGACTATATTTTCTATGCTGTACTTTGCATCCCGTGACCATATATATATATGTCATTATAGATTTTATATATATATACTGGGAGTGCCAAAAAATATATTTACAAGTGGACACTTTGGTCAACATTGCTCAAGCAGTAGTTCACCGTAATCAGAAGTGTCTGGACACTGATGGTAATCACTTAGAGCACCTCTTGTAATTGCAGAAGTCAAATGTGACTTGTATTCATCTTTTGTTATTGGTATATATTAAGGATTACAATTTTAATACAGTTTTCCTTTCTTAAAATGTGTATACGCACCCCATGTGTGTGTTTGTGTGTGTGTGTGTGTGTGTGTATTTAATTATAGTTGACATTCAATATTATTCTACTTGAGCTTCAGGTGTACAGTGCAGTGGTCAGGCATTATTGATTATATTCCCCGTACTGTATTTCACATCCCTGTGACTATTTGGTAACTACCAATTTGTACTTTCTAATCCCTTCACCTTCTCCCCCATCCCCCAACCCCCCTCCCGTCTAGCAACTATCAGAAGTATTGTTTTCTAATTAATGAATTTTGAGACTTCTTTATGTATTCTGGATATAGGTCATTTATGAGATATAAGATTTGCAAATATTTTCCCAGTCTGTGCTTATCATATCATTTTATTAACAAATATTTTTAAAGAACAGAAGTTCTTGGGAGAGTTGGTCCAAGGTGGTGGAACAGGTAAAGGCTGTATCAGCTGCCTTCCATGATCACATTAAAATTACAACTAAATTATAGAACAATTATCCTTGAGAATAACCTGAAGACTAGTTGAACAGAGACCATATAACTAAGAATATAAAGAAGAGGCACATTGAGACTGGTAAGAGGGGCAGAAACAGGAAATGGGCTGACTGCAAAACCACAGGTAGTGATGGAGCACCAGGAGGGACACCTCAGTGGCAGAGGTACCCCCGTGAAGAGTGAGGGGTCTCAGTCCCACACCAGGCTCCCCAACCCAGGAGTCCTATGCCAGGAAGAGGAGTCCCTACAACATCTGGCAGTGAAAATCAGAGAGGATTCTGTCTGTCCATCCCAGTAAAACTAAATGTGGCTGGAAACCTGACATCTTCTTAAAGGGCCCTTGCACAGACTCATTCACTTGCAAGCACTCACCCTGGGCTCCGACATTGGGGTGGTAACTCAAAAGGTGACAGAGACATAGAGGGAAAGACTGAGTTGTGTGGCTTCAGAGAAAGGGCTTGAAGGACAGCAGCATTATCCCTGTGGGGAACTTGCCTCACATCTAACCTATAGGAGGGTTCCATCTTTCCTGTGTTGAACCCACACACACAGGACAAAATCTGAGACCACATTGGTCTGGTAAAACTTGCATGCACACACAGTCACACAAAACCTTGGTGACTCCTTTGGACCCTGCCCAGCTATTGAGGCCCCACCCATATATAGTACAGCAAAGGGAATATATTCAATAATATTCTAATATTCTAATAATATTCTAATAACTATGTTCAGTGTCAGATTGGTAATAGACTTATTGGAGTTATCACTTTGTGAAATATATAAATGTCTAATCACTATGTTGTTTTGTACACCTGAAACTGATTAAAAAAACAAACAAACAAACAAACAAACAAAAAAACAACAACACAGAAGTTCTTAATTTTGATTGCATCCAATTTATCATGATTTTAAAAATATATAATGCTTATAGTGTTTGTATTAGTTTCCTAGTGCTGCTATAACAAAGTACCTGGGTGACTTCCAAAAGCAGAAATTTATTATATCATAGTTTTGGAGTCCTGAAGTTTGAAATCAAAGTGTCAGCAGGGTTGCTTCCTTTGGATAGCTGTGAGAGACAATCTATTCCTTACCTCTACCACCCTAATGATCTCATTTTAACTCCATGACGTCTCAAAAGATCCTATATCCAAATAAAGTCAAATTCTGACTTATTGGAGTTTAGAACTTCAACATATATTTTTTGTGGGGTGACACAATCAAACCTATAGCAGTGTTGTAGCTAAGATACTTTTACCTAACCTAACTTTAAAAAGATTTATTACAGTGTTTTCTTTCTAGAAGTTTTACGGTTTTATATTTTAAAATTCAGGTTTATGATTCACTTGACTTTTGTGTATGGTAGGAGGTATGGGCTAAATTTCTTTTATTGTTTTTAGTTTTTTATTTTAATTTTTTAAATATATTGTTATACAATTTTCCACCACCATTTTTTAAAAAGACCATCCTTTCTCCATTGAATTGCTTTTGCATTGTTGTAAAAAATCGCTTGTCCATATTTGTGTGGATTTATTTCTAGACTCTTATTTTGTCTATCTTGACACCAATATCACACTATCTTGACTATTGTTCTGTGCTTTCAAATCAAGTCTCTTTTTCAATATTTCTCATTTCTTCTGGAATCCCAATACATCTTATGTTGAACCTTTTAATTTTGTATGTGTGCCATTTTTTTCTACAAGTTTCTGTGTGTTGTTACTGTTCTTCAGTATTTATGATTTCATTTAATCCTATCTTTTAATTATTTTACTCTTCCGCTTTGTCAAATTAGCTTTTGAACTTAGATATTGCACCTTTTAATTACTACCTTTGTTTCACTTCTAGAAATTCAGTTTCATTTGAAAAATTTCAGATAATTTGAAAAATCTGTTTTGGTTATATTCTATATTTTCTTGTTCTTTAATCATAGTTTCATTTTTTCCTTCAAGTTTATGCTGAGGGTGCCAAAAAATGTATACACATTTTAAGAGATGTTACCTTTTAAGAGCTGTATTCTTAAGTGATAATTCCAGTATTGGATGTTTTGCAGATCTGATTTAGCTATGCTGTTTCTTCTGCTCTCTTTATGGTACATTTCCCCTCCCACCCAACATATGTCTTTTGTTTTAATCGTTAACCAAGAACTCATTCCTTGAAACTTTATATATTGAAATTCTTTGACATTTATTTTGAATTTGCTTTGTTCCAGAGAGGATTTGCCATTTCTTCTATTAAACTTGAGCTTTTCTCTTTGTTTGTTCATTTTGTTTTTCTCAATCAATATCAATATCAATGATAAATGTAAAAAGAATTTTTGCTGTATTTACCAAGAAGTTTTAATAGTTTTTAGCAATTGTGTTTATCAGATCATTGAGTTCCTAGACCACCCAAAATATAAACAACAAGGCTTGTGTTTTTTATGTAGCAATTTGCTTAATGACTCATGTGCCAAGAATGCAATTATGTAGTTAATAGCTACTGAATAAGCTCATGTTCAAGCCTCTCTCTTTACTTAATATTAGTTCCCTCCCCCACCCAGTGTCCTTCTTACTTTTTATTTTTTTTATTTTTTCAATTACACTGAACATTTAATATTATTTTATATTAATTTCAGTGGTACAGCATAGTTGTTAGACATTTATATAATTTAAGAAGTGATCCCTCTGATAAGTCTGGTATTACAATGTCACTGACTATGCTTCCTATGCTGCACTTTACATTCCCATGACTATTTTATAACTGCCAATTGTACTTCACCTTTTTTACCCAACCCCCACCCCTCCCATTTAGCAACAATCAATTTGTTCTCTGTATCTATAAATCTGTTTCTGTTTTGTTTATTTGGTTATATTGCTCTTTAGATTCCACATATAAATGAAATCATATGATATTTGTCTTCCCCTGTCTGACTTGTTTCACTTACCATGGTACCCTCTAGGTCCATCCATGCTGTCACAAATGGTAAGGTTTCATTGTATTTTATGGCTGAGTAATATTCCATTGTATATATGTACCACATCTTCTATATCCAGTTATTTATTGATGGGTATTTAGGTTGCTTCCATAACTTGGCTATTGTAAAAAATGCTGCAATGAACACAGAGGTACATATATCTTTTCAAATTAGTGTTTTGGATTTCTTCAGATAAATACTCAGAAGTGGAATTGTTGGGTCATAAGGTAGTTTCATTTTTAATTTTTTGAGGAACCTCCATACTGTTTTCCATAGTGGCTACACCAATTTGCAATTGCACTAATTTGCAATCCCTACCAATAATGCACATGAGTTCTCTTTTCTCCATATTCTCACCAACACTTGTTGTTTCTTGATTTGTTGATGATAGCCATTATGACAAGTGTGAAGTGATAGCTCATCATGGTTTTTATTTACATTTCACTGATGATTAATGACATGGAGCATCTTTTCATATGTCTATTGGCTAACTGCATATCCTCTTGGGGGAAATGGCTATTAAAGTTCTTAGCCCACTTTTGAATAGGATTGTTTGCTTTTTTAGGTTAATTTGTATGAGTTCTTTATAAAATTTGGACATAAACCCCTTACAAATGTATTATAGATGAACATCTTCTCCCATTTTTTAGATTGTCTTTTCATTTTGTTGATGCTTTACATGCTCATCCATAGGGAAAATTAACATTATTAAAATGTCCATAAAACATAAAATGTCCATACTACCCAAAGCAATCTGTAGATTTAACCTATTAAAATGCTAATGACATTTTTTATAGAAGTAGAACAAATAATACTAAAATTTATATGGAACTACATAAGACCCCAGATAGCCACAGCAATCTTGAGAGTGAAGAACAAAGTTGGAGGTATCATGGTACCTGATATCAAACCACATTTCAAGGCTATAGTAATCAAAAGGGCATTGTAGTGGCTTAAAAGCAGACACATACATCAATGTAACAGCCCAGAAAAAAAACCCATCTATATGGTCAATTAATCTATTTCAAAGGAGACAAGAATATACAATGGAGTAAAGACAATCTCTTCAATAAATGGTGTTGGGAGAACTGGACATATATATGCAAAAAATGAAACCAGACCACCTTCTTACATCACATACAAGAATAGAGTCAAAATGGATTAAAGACTTAAATGTCAGACCTGAAACCATAAAACTCCTAGAAGAAAACCACGCTCTGACATTGCTCTTAATATTTCATATATATATATATATATTTCTTTTGGCAAGGGAAACCAAAGAAAAAATAAAGAAATGAGTATATCAAACTAAAAAGTTTTTTTTTTTACTTACTGTTATTTTATGTTCATCAATGATTTTACTAGATGCCCTGTAAATATCAACTTTGAGATTTGTATGTGAAAAATGTATCAATAAATTAATATTTTCCAAACTATTGGAGCTTTCATTTAAGTTTTCACTTTACATGTAATCCTCATTTTGAGGTAGCCAAAGTTCTCTTTTTTTTTCTTCGTCCTATCTTTTACTGAATCTTAGCTTTAAAGGTCATCCCTGTAGAAGTTGCATAACTATAGGGTTCTATATTTTAGAGATCTATGGCTTCATTTTTTAAAATATTTAACTGCTCATCCATCAGGAATTCATGTGTTTGTGTTACATGAGTGTCTGAGCACATACCTGCCTACAGCCTCAGGAAGGAAGGCACCCAGTGAGCTCACCCACCTGTCCTCTTCACCTCCCGATGATTTAGTCTCCTCAAGGCTCAACAGAAAGGAAGACACATACGTGCTCAGAGATGATTGTTGTGCTGCTCATTATAAAGAAGACATTGCCACTTTTTGTTCATTTATTTTACTTCCTCTAAATATCTACTCTTTTGATTATTATATTGAAATGCTTGTTTGGAATGCTTAAAATAGACTAGATGGAAAAAATACACCCAAAGGAATATTTTTTTAAAAAAATGGGATTCATAATAGCTGTTTTAAAATCAACATATCATATAAGAAATGTGTGATATATAGGCATTTCAAAGGAATGTCTCACTTAACAAATTATTAATAGAATTTAGTAGCATTGATGCAGGCAAATTGCCCAGGAGCCTGATTTCTCAGCTACTGTCAAGGTCCACAAATATTCTTTGACTTTTCCCTCAGGAAATGTTTATGCTAAGTCCGATCTGCACAGATTTTTCTTAAAATTCTCCATGGCCTGCAAACACTTTGTCTTCTGTCATAGGAGACTGGTCATCTCACAGGCCTGAATATAATCTTGATACCGCATAATCTTACAGACTTTGGCAGCCATCTCTGAGAATACCATCTATCTCAATATTTGATGCATAAGGCATTTTAAATGTAACTTGCCTAAGCAGATTCTTATTAAAAATACAAAAACTATCCATATGTTGACAATAGTTTCATAGAAGGTTTCCAGATCCCCTAAATCAAGTGGTTAAATTATTTCATGGGAACTTGCTAGTGTTAATCATTTTGAATGATGCCTAATTTTATCATATAATTTTCTTTATTCACTAAAATAAGAACTAGGACTTTCTCATTTAGCTCAATGCAGCCCATGCCTCTCTCTAGCTACATAAACTAATAATGTAAAGCCTCTGGGTTATTAGCCTTGAGGCCCATGACTCTGGCTTGGGAACTGTTTAGGGCCATTGGTTATGGGAGAGCCTTACTGACACATGCTGAATTGCTTCTGCTGCTACCTTTGGGGACATCACTCCTTGTCCTCCATCTTGTGTCACTGCCCCATTGGTGTCTTGGCCCTTGTCCCCAGGCTTTGCTCTTATGGGGTTTTAAGTCTGTTAGGAAAATCCCCCTTTACCTATACAAAGACTTTGTTGTTTAACTTATGTCTACTCAGACCTGAAGGGGTTTTTATGCCTCTGAAATACCTCTGTTGTCTGTGCACTATTGTCCATCCCCACGCCCTTCTGTCTTGGTTCAGAATAAAGTCAGAAATTTTTCTTTTTGGCCCTAGTTTACCAATTTTCACATCACCTGTTAACCACACTAGGACTTAGATGAGCTTCTCTAAAATACAAATGCACTTTGATTTTCTGCTACTGCCTTCTAGAAAAAAATCAGATGCTTATTGAGTGTCTAAGGTCTCCTATGATCTTGGCAGTACCTACCACACCAGCTATCCTTCTTTTCTCTGCTGGTCTTCACAATCCACATTCCAGCTAGGGAGACCAAACTACCCGTGTTCCTCTGATGTTTTTGTGCTTTTGTGAAAGGAACCCCACCACAGCTCCTCCTTAGCAGCTCTCATCTATCAGGTCTCAACTAAGCATTGAATCTGGGAAACCTATCTCACTCAAGGTCTCCCAAGGTCCTCTTTGTCTCTGTTTAGTGACCTGTGTGTGCCTTAGGCATGCATCGCCTATATTGCAGTTGCCTTTCATTTTCTTGTGCCCATCCCCTGGCATGGCATAGAGTAATGGTTTCCAAAGGCAGACTTTGGAGCCAGACAGTCTGAATTTCCAGGCTTTCTGTGTTGCTTACTACCCATGCCATCTTGGGCAAATTATACACTTTCGGCCTCTGACTTAATGTTCCTCATCTGTATAACAAGGATATTAATGGTATATAACTCATCAAGGTGACATGCTGATTAATTACAAAAATAAAGTACTGAGAGAGTCTTGAAACAGAATAAACACCCAGTAATTGCTGTCTTTTGTTAATATCAAAACGTTTGTTGATGAATTGAACAACACTCTTTGTGAGACAATATCAATGACTAGCATGTGACAAAACAATCCCAACTGGCAGAGGAGAAGACAATTGACCTACTTAATCTTCATAGCAAAACTGTGGGGAAGGGGCTATTATTATTCCTATTTACATATGAAGAGATGAGACCTAGAGGGAGGTTATTAAAATTGCTCCAAATCATACAGAATATGTGATGGAGTGAGATTTTATTCTAAGCAGCCTGACTTTGGAGCTTTCACTTTTAACCTCTCTATGAAACCCTCCCCCCAAATACTTTGATGTTTCCTCAATGAATATTTGTTGAATGAGTACACTTGAAAAATGATATGTAGATTCCCTTTCTATAGATTATATAGATCTAGGTATACACGTATATGGTATAAAATATTATAGGAATGTCCTAACCCCAAAGATCTTTGGCATATTGCAATTTCTGAATTTTATTTGCAATGCACATAGAAAACTTCATAGTCATGGACATAGAGTGATGGATTGGGTATACCATAGGTAAATAGATGTGTGTTATAAAATTCCTGCAACAGGAGGCAGGGAAGTGGTGAGTCAGGATGCAGTATTGTGTAGGCAAGCTAGACCTAGAGATAAGGCAGATCTTGTCTCTCATTCTCTGTCTTCCATGTCTGAGCTGGCTCATTCAGTCAATGATTTATCTACGTCAATTTAATGTTTGTTGCACTCCTGGTATGTTTTAGGAACTGCTACTTCTTGCTAAACTTCAACTTTCCCTTAAGTAAAACAGTCATGATAGTTCCTTACCTTGAAAGATGTTTGAGAAGATTCAGTAGAAAGTTTGGAAAGGTGGAACCCAGGGACCTTCTATGTGTGACTTTCTCACCCCTTTACCAGTCTGTCCTTAGCCAGGGACAAAGTGTGAGTTCAGGTATACATGAGGAGTCAGAAAAGTGATTACAAATCCAGAAGGAGAAAGGAGTAGGGTCATCAAGCTGAGGTCCAGGATAAACTATGGAGCAAGTCATTGGAGCCCAGGACAGATATCTAACTCACGTCAGGAAACCAAGGGTCTGAGACTCAGCAACAAAGAGAAATCATGTTGAGATTAAGTTAGAAATCGGGCAAGGTGTGTTCCTGATTGTTACATCGATCATTTGCTAGTGTTTGAGGTTAATCTGTATGTTTGGCTAAAGTCTAAGAATAGATACTGTTAGAAGGAAGAGTGAGGGGATTTTTCCCAAAATGCTCCTGGCCTCCTGCCCCACACTGTACTCCTACCTATTAAGATGAAATGAGTTACTTGGTAGAGGACAACAACCATTGATCCACATTTCTCAATAAATAATCTGTCTCAATAGAGAATCTATCAAAGATCAGAGCATGGGGTGTGAGATCTCTCCTGTGCATTGTAGGATATTTAGCCACATCCCTAGCTTCTAGATACTCACAGACACACACTAGTTACCCAAATATCCCCACAGTAGTGGTAACCAAAAGTGTCTCCAGACATTGCAAAATCACATTTTCCCTCCTTGAGAACCACTGCTCTAGACAGATGTGGGGAGCTGACAGACCACTTGAACCAGACACCAAATTGTATCCTGTAATTTAGCTCCATCAACAACAAAGCTGATATTTTGAGCTCTTTTTTTACTCTTCCTTTTAACAATGTGCAATTTATTCAGAATCTAGGAGGTGTGTTTCCAGAGAGCTCAGAGTGTTGCTTAGAGTGGGTGTGTATGTCCTAGTTGGAGTGGACATGTCATATGAGTCCATCTCTGAGATAATTATTTCTCTCATGGACAGTGTTTGTGGGTAGGTCCTAAGACCAGTCACTGACCTGACTTGTGGTTGAAGTTCCAAGGGGAGGCTCCATTGGGTCTCCTGAATATGCAATTCAGATGTGTTATGTAATCTCAAAAACTGGGTCAAAGGCAGGCACTGACCCATTGGCAGGCTGGTTGCCTCATCTCAGCAGCCAGCTGGTAGGTAGACCAGTTGGCTCTGGTCCCAGCTACATTTTTTGGAAAGGGTTTTTGAAGTTGGGGTAGTTCTCTGCAGAGCTTTGGTGGGCAGTCAAAAGCCAAGACTGGGCCTGTGAAGTTTGGACTGGACAGTTCAGAGGCTGTTTGCCAAACTTGGGCCATGTTTCATCCATAGGCACTGTGCCCCAGACAGACCCAATCCACAGAGCAGAAAAGCTTCATTTTCAGCTTTGCAGAGGCAGCAGCCTTTAGGCTAATTAATAAATCATCAACGCATTTGTGGTATGAAAAATGAAATATTTATGCTTGCCAGAGTAATATTTCTGTCTTGCAGCCCCATGCTCTGTTGATGCTTGATGGAGGATGAAGTAAATACCAGCTGGTGTAGAATGAGTGGAATATAATTACTCTCTACAAAGTTAAGTGAATATTAAAACACAGAAATCACAGGCACTGGCACTCATCCCTCTCTGACTCCACTGCCCAATAAATGGAATCCTGACCTGATACTGGCTTCCCTACAGCTTCCAGCAAGGATTTCAATAAAGGGTTTGGTTGTCAGCAATGTGGAAGCAGCTGGAACACAGGCTGCTGAGAAAGAGCACGGGGAGGAGATTTCCCTGATGTCTGATAGACAGTATTTAGTATTTAGAAAAGAATGTACTTTTCGAGCTAGAGAGACCAAGTTCTGTTTCCAACCTCTGAAATTTATAAGCCAGGTGACCTTCGTCAAGGTCCTTCACTTCTCTGTACTTCAGTTGACTTATCTAGTAAATAAGGGTAATACTGCATTATGTGAGGAGAGGACACGTGCTCTGAAATTAGTAGACATATTTTGTCTTGGTGACATCAATGCAGAGATGAAATATGAGCAGAGCTGTAGGAGGTTGGGTAAATAATCCACAAATGTTAAGATTATGGTGGTGGAAAGTGGAAGAAGGGATATCTGTGAAAGGCAAGACTGGCAGGTGATTTCATGACCGGAGAGTCAAGGGGGACTTAGTTGTGAACCCAAGTAGCGGGGAATCAGAATTCCCATGAGAGAGATTGGGACATGAAGAACATGTTTCTTTGTTTGTTCATCTTGTTCTTTCTTGCTTTCAGTTTTACATCCACATATGAGTGAAGTCATATGGTTCTCTACATTTTCTGTCTGACTTATTTCACCTAGCAGAATAATCTCAAGATCCAACCATGTTGTCACAAATGGGACTATTTCATCTTTTCTTATGGCAGAGCAGTATTCAATTGTGTATATTTACCACATCTTCTTTATCCAGTCATCTATCATAGACACAGAAAACAGTTTAACAGTTACCAGAGGATAAGGGGGGAGGGAGGTGGTAGAAGAGGGTAAAGAGGGTCCAATATATGGTGATGAAAGGAGAACTGACTGTATGGTGAACACACAATGTGAAATATGGATGATGTACTATAGAATTGCACAATCAAAACCTATGTAATTTTACTAACCATTGTCACCCCAATACATCTAATTTAAAAAAAAAAAAGGAGAAGAGCATGCTTAATGAAGGGAGGGGACAGTCTAAAATGAGTAAGTAATCACTGAGGTTTCTCCAGCCTCGGAAGTGTGTGTGTGTGTGTGTGTGTGTGTGTGTGTGTGTGTGTGCGCGCCAGGGTTTCTGGTCCCGTCCATAAATCCCTATACCACATAAGCACACAAAGCACAATCTCTATTTAACAAAATTTCCATCGTGAGAAGACTACATGTTCTCTTTGTTCCATCCTGAGTTCCTCTGTCCTTCCTTTCCCATATTGAGTGCTGCATTCACAATCTAGGTACTGCAGGCGATACCTGTTTATATTTTGGAGGTCTGACTCTCACATTAGTCATTATTTTACCTTAACTTGAATCTCACTTTGAATGTCCATCCTCGCCTCTATGCAGAATCACTGTGTCATCAGCCCTGCCTAGTGTCTAGTGCAGCTGGCACATGGCGTCATCCTCTGAGCCTGGATGTGGAGATGATATCCCTGTGTTCTATGGGATTCCACAGGATTCCAAAGTCCCTGCCCTTTGAAAAGAGCAGAAGTTGTTCTCAAGATACAAAGTGACATTCATGAAACAGTTAGAGCCAAAAGTGTGTGCAGTTGAGTGTTGTAATATTTAATAGGCTATAGGTATTATAGAAAGAATAAAACTCACTTTTCCTAGTACCTACTTTATGTAATCACTATTCTAAGAATATTACATAAATAATTTCACCTAATTCTTACAGCCATATTGTAAGACAGGAATTTTACAGTTGGGAAAGCAGCCTCAACAACACTAATTTGCTTTCAATTGAAAAGCATGGAAGTGATGACAGCAGGATTCAAATCCAAGTCAATTTTCTTTAAATTCTTTGTCCATTTCATCTTTCCTTCTACATACATCCCTTTCTTCCTGCACATCTTTTCATTCCCTTCTTTCCTCCCTTCTCTTCTTCTTCATTCTCAAAACATTTTCCAAGTGTGGCAATATTGTTAGCTGCTTACCATTGTTTGTGTTCAAGTTGGTAAGTGCCAGCTTTAAAAAAAAAAATGATTCCTTATAGATGAATGTGGCCATGTGACATATTCTGGTCAATGATATGTCATTGGGGAGGATGAAATCAGATTCTCTGGTGCCTGGCTGTCCTTCCTTCCCCTTCCCTGAAGGAAGACTTGATGTTCAAAGCCAAGCAGCTCTTTTATGAGCACCAGGTGATGGGCACATCCAGCTACTTGAGAGCAAACACAGGACCTTGGTGCTGAAAGATACTGTGAACCTGCCATCCCAGCCCTGACTGCTTGCTTTTGGACATGCTCAAATGACTATATTCCAGGTTCTGTTACTTGTAGTAGAATTAAATTGCTAACTTTCCTTTTTTAAAAAAATTTATTGGGGTGACAATTGTTTGTGAAATTACATAGATTTCAGGTGTACAATTTTGTATTACATCATCTGTAAATCCCATTGTGTGTTCACCACACAGAGTCAGTTCTTCCATCACCATATATTTGATCCCCCTTACCCTCATCTCCCACCCCCCACCCCCCTTACCCTCTGTATAAGTACCTTACCCTTAGTATAACCACTAAACTATTGTCTGTGTCTATGAGTTTTTGTTTCTCATTTGTTTGTCTTGTTCTTTTGTTGTTTTTGGTTTATATACCATATATCAGTGAAATCATATGGTTCTCTGCTTTTTCTGTCTGACTTTTTCGCTCAGCATTACACTCTCAAGATCCATCCATGTTGTCACAAATGTTCCTATATCATCTTTTCTTACTGCCGAATAGTATTCCATTGTGTATATATACCACAATTTCTTTATCCATTCATCTATCGAAGGACATTTTGGTTGTTTTCATGTCTTGGCCACTGCAAACAAAGCTGCAATGAACATTGGAGCACACGTGTCTTTATGGATAAATGTTTTCAGATATTTTGGGTAGATACCCAGGAGAGGGATTGCTGGGTCATATGGTAATTCTGTTTGTAATTATCTGAGGAACCTCCACACTGCCTTCCATATCGGCTGCACCAGTCTGCATTCCCACCAACAGTGTATGAGGGTTCCTTTTCTCCACAGCCTCTCCAACACTTGTTACTGTTTGCCTTGTTGATGCTTAACATAATAAAGGCCATATACGACAAGCCCTCAGCTAATCTCATAATTAATGGTGAAAAACTGAAGCCCTTTGCTCTACGTTCAGGAACACGACAGGGCTGTCCCCTATCATCTCTGCTTTTCAACATAGCGTTGGAAGTCCTTGCCAGAGCAATCAGGCAAGAGAAAGAAATAAAAGGCATCCAAATTGGGAATGAAGAAGTCAAATTATCACTCTTTGCAGATGACATGATGCTGTATATAGAAAACCCTAAAGACTCCACCAAAAAGCTATTAGAAACAATCAACGAATACAGTAAAGTTGCTGGCTACAAAATCAATGTACAAAAGTCCATTGCATTCCTATATACTAACAATGAAATCTCAGAAAAAGAAATACAAAAAACAATTCCTTTTGCAATTGCAGCAAAAAGAATAAAATACCTAGGAATAAACTTAACCAAGGATATGAAGGACCTATATGCTGAAAACAATAAGACATTTTTGAAAGAAATTGAAGAAGACACAAAGAAATGGAAAGACATTTCATGCTCATGGATTGGAAGAATCAACACAGTTAAAATGGCCATATTACCCAAAGCAATATACAGATTTAATGCAATCCCCATCAAAATCCCAATCGCATTTTTTAAAGAAATAGAACAAAAAATCATCAGATTTGTTTGGAACCACAAAGGACCCTGAATAGCCAAAGCAATCTTAAGAAAAAAGAACAATAATGGACGTATCACACTCCCTGACTTTAGTTTGTACTACAGGGCTACAATAATCAAAACAGCATGGTATTGGCAGAAAAACAGACACATAGACCAATGGAATAAAATTGAGACCCCAGAAATAAAACCACATAAATATGGACAGATAATTTTTGACAAAGAAGCAAAAAACATACAATGGAGGAAAGACAGCCTCTTCAATAAATAGTGCTGGGAGAATTGGATAGCCACGTGCACAAGAATGAAACTGGACTGCTATTTGTCACCATGTACCAAAATTAATTCAAATGGATCAAAGACTTAAGCATAAGGCCTGACACAATAAACTGCATAGAAGAAAACATAGGTACTAAACTTATGGACCTTGGGTTCAAAGAGCATTTTATGAATTTGACTCCAAAGGCAATGGAAGTAAAAGCTAAAATAAACGAATGGGACTGTATGAAACTTAAAGGCTTCTGCACAGCAAAAGAAACCATCGACAAAATAAAGAGGCAACCAACTGAATGGGAGAAGATTTTTGCAAACAGTGCCTCCGATAAGGGGCTAATATCCAAAATATACAAGGAACTCATGAAACTCAACAACAAAAAGACAAACAACCTAATTGAAAAATGGGCAGAGGATCTGAAGAGACATTTCTCCAAAGAGGACATACAAATGGCAAATAGACATATGAAAAAATTCTCAACATCACTAATCATCAGAGAAATGCAAATAAAACCACAATGAGATATTAACTTTCTTTACTTAGATGCACTAAAACATTTTTTTAAAAGAAGCTCTCAAACGCCCATTCACCACTCAGGAAACCACTGGTAGCAGGGAATTGGTGTATATCTTCCAATACTTATTCTATGCTTGTTCCATTTACAAACATATGTATGTTCACATATATCTTTTAGTACATTAATGATGAGCTCTATATATTTCTCTGTAACATGCTATTTCCAGTTTTATGAAACTATGTTTTGGAACCCTACTATTTAGAACATTTAGATATTTACTAAGCACTTTTCCCTGAATGTTTGTGGAACAGTGATTTTTGAAAAAAAATAAATGAGGATAATTTTGCCTCAGCCCCACAGGAGACATTTGGCAATGTCTGGAAGTATGTTTGGTTGTCACAACTATGGGGAAAGGGGGTGCTGGGGATACCACTGAATATGCTACAATGTACAGAACAGCTTCCTACAACAAAGAATTATCCAGCCTCAAATGTCAAGATTCACACTGAAATGTCAATACCTAGGTTGGAAGATCTTGTTATTTGTATAATAATTTGTTTAAACAAGCCCTACTAAAATACACAAAGATTGCTTTAACAATGCAGAAAAGACCATCACTGCCCATATATATTTGAGATTATGTATAAATATATTTAAGAATACATTTTTTTGCAGGGAATGTGCACATGTATATTTTGATACTGTTGTCAAATCAATCACCTATCAAAAACAGTTTCCTTAATTTGCATGCCCTCTGAAAATACAATACACATTGTCTAATTCTCTAAATCCTCACTAGCATTAGATATCAATTTTTTAATCTTTGTGAGTCAATGGAATTATTCTTACTTAATTTGCATTTTCTGATACGTATGATGTATAGCATCATTTTGTCTGTTAACTAGTCACTTCATTTCCTTTTATGTGAAATGCTTCATCCATATTCTTTATCAATTTACTTTCTGATTATTGTCTTTTGTTATTGATTTATAAGAGCTCCTCTTGTATACTAAATATTAATGTTTTTTAATTGAATATGTTAGAGCCAAGTCCTGTCTACATGTTCCTATTGCCTAATCATTCAGGAAAGAAAAATAAATGAAGACTGGAGAAGTTGGGAAACATTTTGTTTATCATCATTAATTAAACCTTACTAATTTGGGTGCCTCCTATAGGTCATGTAGATGCTGTGGGAAATGAAGTAGGAATAGAGCACACCCCCACCCTCAGGTAACTCAGTCTCGATCTAGATGACAAAACATGCACATATTGCCTTTAATCTTTATTAGGAATCAAGCTGCCTAACAATAGCACCCATCCTTCATGCACAGATAGCTGAATCTATTGAACATTAAGACAAAATATTAGCAGACAGGATATCAAAATAACCCTTCTTTTACCTATAATAATGGTACTGGAGAGGGAGGCAGATATTTGCAGATCATGGCCTTAAAACTGATCCCCAGGACTGGATACACACTCCTACTCAGTTGTTGTTCCGTTGGCCACAAGACAGATAGCTGTGGGAGAGCAGGTGTGCTCTGCTGGCAGGGCCTGTTCCTAGGAAGGAGAGGGAGCCTTTGAGTGTCATTTCCTGAGTTGTTTCTTTCCATCTTTACCAATCAGATAAATCACACCATACACTATGGAGGAAGAGTCAGTGAGGGGACAGAGAGAGGCCAGGAGTGTTATGTTAACAATGACTTTTGATCTGGAAGGAAAAGAAGGGAAAAGGAATAAATGCTGCCATCCTCTCTGTTTTAGAAAATTCCTGTAAGACCTTTACTTCCTCTGCCATTCTGTTTTCACATGATTTGTGTGACACTTTGTCTACTTTTTCTTACCACCTCTGCTATTCCGTGTGTCACATGTTCTTTCTCCCTTCTGCCCTTTGCACTAATCTTTGGTATTGATGTGGTAGAAGCTTTCTCGACGTTCAAAGTCCTTATATTTCCCATCTGCTTCCCCTGACTATCCGCTGACTTCCTCCTTCAGCTGTCCAGGTGAAACATTTTCATAAACACAAGTATTTAGGATAGCTAATTATGAAGAACTTTGTGACTTTCTTTTGTTCATAATTTACTAATCTCCTTTTAAGTCAATATCCATTCTCCCCTCCACATTCCAATAGAAACTTTATGTTTATTCACACTTATTCTAAGTATTTTTGGTAATTTCTTCTTTACCCTCTTTCTGTTCCTCTCACTACGTAAACTGTTGATATTCTCCAGGGTACAACCCTCACCTCTTTTCTCATTATCTGCTCTCTGTAAATGCATGATTTAGCTGTCAATTATTTAATAACACTACCAAAACTTATGTATCTCCTAACCTAAGTCACACACACACACACACACACACACACACACACACACACCTGTGTTTTCAATGCCTCATGCATATTTATACCTGGCTATCACATTACTATTTCAAACTCAACATGACCAAATTCTTTTTCTTCTTCTATATTTGTCTCAGTTAATATCATTATCATCTGTTCAATTACAAATTTAGGAATCATCTGCAATGCAACTCTGTTTCGTAAATCATAGGTTTTATCACTATTTGATTAGAACTTTCACAGGCTCCATATTACCCAAAAGATAAAAAACAAAATCTTTGGAATTCTAAACATGTCTCTTTACTTTATAGGCCTGTGATGGTTAATTTTATATGTCAACTTGGCTGGCCACAGTGCCCAGATATTTGGTGAAACATTATTCTGGATACATCTGTGAAGTTTGTGTTTTTTTTTGTGTGTGAGATTAACATTTAAATTGATTGACTTTGAGTAAAACAGATCAGGTGAGCATCATACAATAATTTAAAGATCTCAATAGAACAAAGACAATTCTCCTGAGCAGAAAGCAGTTCCACCAGCACATGACCTTTAGACTTGAACTGCAGCATCAGCTCTTCCCCAGGTCTCCAGCTTGCCTGCCTACCCTGCAAATTTTGGATTTACCAAACCTCCACAATTGCATAAGTCAGTTCCTTAAAATAAATCTCTCTCTATATATGCACACATATTCTGTTGGTTCTGTTTTCCTGGAAAACCCTGACTAATGCAGGACATGATCCTCTATCTCTAAATGAGAACATTCACCTTTTTGAATGTTAAAAAAAGAAAAAATAAATAAATCAGATAAACAATCAAACCAATACCCAACAAGGAGAAAAACAATTAAAAAGAAAACACCAACACAAATGTGTGGTTTAATGTGTCAAAGCCCCCTTCATTCTGGACACATGACGCATTCTTTAATGCCTTTGTGTCAGAATACAGGCTAATCTCTCATCTTGGAATATTCTTCCATTTCTTTTGCCTGATTTTTCCAGGTGGAGTTAGATGTGGCCTTCTCTGTGCTCCCATAACACTGTTCCTGTCCTTATTTGGGCAGTTCCCACACTGAATGACAATTATTTATATCTGCCATCCTCCCTAGGACTCATAGCCCAAGCACCCAGTGGAATGCAATACCTTTAATCTACAATAAAATTCTCCCCATTAAATTCTTCTTTTATGCAGTAGATATAATCAGTTCCTCAAGGGAAAATCAAAGCCTGCACTCCCCAACTGAGTCCCTGACATTCAAATGCTGTCTACCTCAATTCCTTCTGCACTTGGAGTAATGTCTTCACTCTTTCAGGAAGCCCAGGGGACAAAGATGGCTGCCCCTGTGATTCCAAGATCATGCAGCACATGGACATCGCTCAACGACTCATGACCCACAAGAGCAACAACTAGTGTTGAGCATGGGCAGGAGACAGCTTTGGAGAAGGCTGGATAGTAGTAAGCACAGAGATAGTAACACTATGACCATCCCCAACTTCCTGTATCCCTCGGAGAAGTGGCCAAGTCCTTTCATTATAGACTAGGGCATACTTGACAACAAGGGCTCTTCTCCCGTCATGATTCCCTGTTGTGAGGAAAAACAAATGTTTATGAGTAGCTGTCAGTAAATACTGCCTTGAGTTGATTGGCATGATGGTAGGGTGCATCTGAGTTTGGGCAGCTGACTTTCTGAAGTAAAGGAAAAGCATGTGATAACTTTTGAGGGAAGCTAGGAAGGATTTTCTTACTTTCCAAAAGTTGTATCTACAGCATGATAAGTTGTTACCTCATCAGACATCAGAGGATTTAGCATGAGATATACGAAATTAAATTTTGATTTTAGCCTTTGTGATATTGGGTAATTATTGCCCCTCCTTACCTTCAATTTCCTCATCTGTAAATGAGGTCTCCTAAATCCTTCCTCACAGTTATGAAGCGTATTTGAATTAAACTATGTCAAAGTGCCAATTACCACAAGTCCCTCAATAAAATGGTTGTTGAATTTGCATCTTAAACACCCTCTTTATTATAGGCAATCACAGTTCCCCCCCACCCATTCTCTGGGCTGTAAACCTTGCCAAAACACTCAAATTATATTAACCTTGCAGTAATAAAGAAAAACAGCAAGCTAATTTGGGAAACCTCCAATAGCAAAAATGTCTATTAAAATTTGAAAGTGGAATAAAAACTATATGACCACAATAACTTCTTTCTGTTTTCCTTGGGAATCAGAGGTGAACATCATATTTCTAGCTCTTAGCTTTACTGTTTGCTTCCAGAAAAAACAATTTCAGTGCTGGTTCTTAGAGCCTGTCAATAGATTCCATAAGTGAAGCAAACCTTGCTTAACTGACAGTTACAAATTAATTTCGCTTTCTTTAAACAACTAACCAGCCTGATGTTCATGCAGCTGACAAGCCCACCGTGTGTGCTCCCGTGGCCTCGTGCTGTGTGGTCTGAACATGTGGAAGGTGCATTATTGTGCCTGCACTTGGCTCTGACTGGGGAAGACACTGCCGTTTGCTAACAGACATGTGGATGATAGAGGTCTGCAGTGCAACATTTTGATTGTTGAGAAATGCATAGCTGGGCTAGGAGGTGTTTACAGTAGGAATAGCCCCACACCTGAAGATGCCTACACAGTTCTAGCTGTGATTTCTTATTGCATTCATTCAGCAACATTTGACCAAACACTATGTTAAGTGCTGGGGATGAAAAGAAAAATGCCACTCAATGTCTTATTATAAAGATGCCACAGGCTAAGAATAATACATACATATATATATGTATATTATCTGGAGGGTGCTAATAAAATGCATACACATTTTAAGAAAGGAAAAAACTGTATTAAAATTGTAATACCATGAATAACGCGAGCATTCATTTGATTAACACCATCTTTGAGCGAATGTCATACTACACATTGCTACCGTAATCCAATTCAACTTCAAAAAATAATACATAGATAACATCTCTTAAAATGTGTGCATTTTTTGGCACCCCCGGATACAAATAAGGACCATGTGTTGTAATTATAGCTGTAAGAGGCAATGGCGTCATAAAGAAGAGAGTGATTATTTTATGTGCAGAGTTTGGGGTATGTTGACCAGCCTAATATAGGAAATGCTTCCCCCCAAATGTCGTGTATCTGTTGGTATTTGTTTTCTTTTTAAGTGAGATAGAGCATACATACTGTAATGTATGTATCTTCATTGTACAGCTCAATGAATTTTTCTATAAATGTATACCCTTATAATTACTACCCAGGTCAAAATATTGGATGGGGAGTTTCCATGTCCCAAAAAAGATATTGCGTGACCCTCCTAGTCAGTCCTCTCCACCTCTAAGAGGTAACTACTATTTTATCACTGTGGATTTACTTTGCCTGCTTTTGAATTTCATAAAAATGGATTCATATGAGATGTTATTTTTCATAACTGTCTTCTTCAGCTCAACATCTGTCTGTGAGATCCATCCATGTACAGAGAGTACTGGTAGCTCTTCTTATTGCCCTGAAGGTTGTCATTATAGGTACTGGAATTTGAAGGATGCATACAAGTTGCTCCCAGGTGGACAGTTGGGAGGAAGCAGGGCATACATTTAAGCATGGTATGTTTGGAGGGTAGCTGTAGTTATATTATAGGGCTTGGGGGTTCATAGAGAAGATTGAGCTGAAAGAATCATTGGGGTTACACTGGGAAGGATGTGGACTGCACAGCAAGATGTGTGGACTCTGTTTTGGTTGTTTTCAAAGATCATCCTGCAAGATCTTCAGGAATGTTTAAACAGGAGATGTGGTATGATCAGATCTCAGGGCTGACAAGTGCATGGAAGCAGAGTATCTAGCATCAGCGAAGTAGAGGATAGACCATAGTCACCTAGGGGCTGTGATATGGGGGCAAGGGAAGGAGACAAGTGGAATAATCAGAGTGAGATTAACATGTTTGGAGGTAGATAGGAGGGAGAGGGAGGAATCAAAGAAAACAGTTGGGTTCCTGGCTTGAAAAACTGAGTTCGATCATGTAAGGCAGAAGTATTTGAAGAAAGAAGAAATAAACTCCCACTTTGGGATGTGAGAGTGAATGAGAGAAATTGGGTTCTTCTGAGATGCCCTCTGTTTGTCCCTCCCTCCACCCTAGCTATAGCTGACCTGACCCAGGCTTATGTCAGCAGCACATTCTTTAAGAGGAGATGGATCAAAGCACCCCGTGGAATTATGCATATTTAATTTACATCTCAGTCTGAATTCCCATGCCCGCTTTTCTGTCATTTTGCCATTTCAAAGAATAACATACCGAACTTTTTATTCTAGCCCTGTGGTGGTGCCCTTTTAGAGAGAATAACCCCAAGTAGTGTTGCCAAGAGCCAGTGACATTTGCCATGTTTGAAAAGCCCTCCATTTGAACAATGATTATTGATTCTTTTTCACATTTCAGATCGTTCCTTTGATGATGTCTTTGGCCCTGGTGAGAAACCCTCAGCTTCATTTACGTCTCCTTGACACAACAGTCCTCCTGAAAAGAAGGCAGTGTTTCTCTAAGTGGCACCTACCCTGGGCTTGACCACCAGAAAAGTCAGTGTTCTCTGAATATTTCATCACAGAGAGGAGCTTCTTCAAGCCTTGGCAGGGCTGTTGGTGTATGTAGATATGCCGATAAATGAACACAGGTCACGAAGGAGGGTGTGGAGGGAGGACTGAGAGGGCTCAGTGCACTTCATTAGAATGAGGACAGTGACTTTGCGGCTCTGTCATTGTTGGAGGCCTGCGATTTCCAGAGAGAAGTGGGATTGGAAAGGGAGGGCAGCAGAGGGTAGTAATAGACCAGGAGGAAATTATAACTAGTACACGGAAACTACTCACAAAATATTGGCTCCCAACTAATAAATATTGAAAAGAACTATAGGGTATAAATGGTGTCTCTGTAATAGAAAGTCCTGATTTCTGGATTTTAGAATCAGAAAGCCACTAACGCATGTATCTCAGGGATCTTGACATCACCTATGGGAGTTAGAAGTGAAAATTCAAAGGTAGTGATGGAGCAGTATGGAGCCTAATAGGAGCAGTAAAAAGAAAGAATAAGGCTTTAAGTCATGGTATATACTGTGTATATCGGAACTATGTTATTTACTTTCTATTACATATGTCCCTTGATATTACATTGCCTTCGGGGTATTGGGAAAGAGAATGGAAAGAACATTGCACGCCAAAGAAATCCTAGGACTAGGAAAGAACTTTTATGCAATAATTTAATTCCTCCATGGAAAGGCAGGGCCAACATTCCAGATACAGTAGGTCCTCACTTAATATCATCGATAGGTCTCTGGAAATGATGATATTAAGTAAAACTAAGTATAATGAAACCAATTTTACCACAGACTAATTGATGTAAACAAGAGTTACATTCTTACAGCATGGTTTGTTTGTTTTTTGTCACAAAAACCTCACTAAACTTCTAAAGACCCAAATGCTTTAATATTAAACACTGAAATAAATATGAGCTAGAATACATTTAAGAAAGTTTAATAAAAACAAGCACGATCATTTTCCAAACTGCTGATTCAAGTTCATGGTTGACAGTGGCAGAAGCCTTTTCTAGCAGACAGGGCACCAGGAGGGACGCAACCTTCCATCGGACAGGACAGGACAGCCTTCCATCACACACACAAACACACACACACACACACACACTCACTCAGACTGGGACAACGTAGCTGTCGTGCGGGGGACCCTGCTCACTGTGCCATTTGTCATGCGGGGCGGCCTTCGGGGTCTCTGCTCCCGCTCCCCACACAAGAACGCAGGATATGGTGAGGCCAAAAAGGAACACCCACAGAGCCATAAGTAAGGGAGTCATATCACTATATTCTCTCTGGTGGCATCTGCCTCTCTGCAATCCGTGCTTGCCAGCCCAGCCGCCATCTTCTTGCTAGCCCCCATTTTCTGCTAGCGTAGCCACAGCAGTTATATTAGTGGCCAGTGGCTCACTGGTTACAGCTGACGGCCAACTAGCCACAGCTGATGGCCATCCAATCACAGTTGATGGCCATTTACTACCTGAGCCAGGCACCTGTCTATGTGAGGCCGAGAGCCTGGAAACTTCTTTCTGGGGCTCTGCCCCCACACTCCACCCCTACAGGCTCTCGCCTCACAATCTACGTGACAAGCATCTTCTGCAAGGGAACCTGTGCAAGGAGCCTGGAGGTGAACGCAACATCCTGGACACAGCCAGGCTCTCTGGGCACAGCCAGGGTTTCTCAGGGCACCACCAGTACTTCTGGGCACGGCCAGACTTCCTGGGCTTCTTAGGGTACCACCTGTCTTCCCGGACACAGCCAGGGTTTCTCAGGACACTGCCACTCTCTCTGGGAACAGCCCGACTTCCTGGGCTCAGCCAGGGTATCTCAGGGCTCAGCCAGACCTCCTGGACTCAGCCAGGGCTCTCAGGGCACTGCCACTCTCTCTGGGCCTCTCAGGGTACCCTGCTGGAACAACAGCGACTCACAATCAAGGTGCTTACATATTCTCAATGGTGGGTAGTCAAGACACAAAAGCAAATATCCCCCAGTTCCACTAACAACAGTTCCCAAACAAACAGTCAAGCGGTCCATTAAATTAGGGATGGAACGCAATTCCCCATAGTCCATAGTCATTCGCCAGGGCTGTCCTGGGGGTGAGGGACGACTGTGACCTCACCCTCATCTCCCACGGAGGACTCAGCTAGCGTTACCTCCTGGGACTATAAGTCCTGCATCCGGGCTGCCTGAGCAGGAACTTCCCCGGCCCACAGGGCCGCAACGACCTTCGCTTCCTCCGGCCTGTGCTGGTTGGGGAACCGTCCACATCTTTCCACCTCTCCACGGGGCTCCATCTCTCCAGCAGCTGCATGGCTTTTCCTGTGCTGGTGGGAGAACCGTCCATGTCCTCCCACCCCTCCACGGGGGTCCAGCTCTCCGGCAGCTGCTCCTCCTGGTCTTCCTCAGACTGGGTGTTCATACACACAAATTGCTCCACCGCCCTTGGGAGAGCTTTGGCCGGCACCATACCCTGCTCGCTGCACCATTTGTCATGCGGGAGACCCTGCTCGCTGCGCCATGTGTCGTGCGGGGCGGCCTGCGGGGTCTCTGCTACCGCTCCCCACACAAGAACGCAGGATATGGTGAGGCCAAAAAGGAACACCCACAGAGCCATAGGTAGGGGAGTCATATCACTATATTCTCTCTGGTGGCATCTGCCTCTCTGCAATCCGTGCTTGCCAGCCCAGTCGCCATCTTGTTGCTACCCCCATTTTCTGCTAGCGTAGCCACAGCAGTTATATTAGTGGCCAGTGGCTCACTGGTTACAGCTGACGGCTAACTAGCCACAGCTGATGGCCATCCAATCACAGTTGATTGCCATTTACTACCTGAGCCAGGCACCTGTCTATGTGAGGCCGAGAACCTGGAAACTTCTTTCTGGGGTTCTGCCCCCACAGTAGCCATGTCAAGTCACCTAGGGGGCACATCTTTGCCATGTGTGAGGAAACCAGAGTCCTCCAAGAAAACCAACACAGACATGGGGAGAACGTGAAAACTTCACACAGACAGTGGCCCTGATCAGGAATTGATTTTTTTTCTCTTCAAAGTTATAACAAAACAACATTGAATGAAACAACATTATTCAAGGACCTGCTTGCTGTACATCAGAATATATAAATACACAGAGTAAATATGTAACATATGTAAAATTACATATAGTTGACTACTTACCATTTGGAAGGTAAAGTCTTAAATTGTGAATAGAGTACTTAGCATAATGTATAGAATAAAATAATATTACCCCTTCCTTTCCTTCAGAACAAGTCTGGGTTGATTGCTTCTGTTTTAGATCTGAAAATTCAAGCCTATGCTTTTAATGACTTTACTGTTCTGTCAGCACTGGGATTTTCAAGTAGAGAGTCTATGAAACCAACTTGGCATCAGGAGGTTGAAATGTATCCAAAAGGATGGACAGCTCTATGACACTCCATCTTTTGTTTTCTCTGGATATACACATTCCTCATGCCACTGCCATCACGGACACCAATGTTACTTCAGAAATGTAGCATCTCCCTCACAGAGGGTTGGTTCACCCAATTCATAACCTACAACAGAGTGTGTTGTCTCCATATGGCTGAGGTACTGTTCAAGACTCTATGTTACCTGTAATTTAGGTATCTTCTGTAAGACAATATGACATGTGTTTTTCCCCTTTAAAATGCTGTGTGTTTCTATTTCCTACTTAACCATTAGAACAAAATACTTCCATTTATATTTTTGTGTCAGCCCTTATACTATCTTTCATGGATGCTTATATGTTATAATTTATAGCTTAATACAGCAGCTTTCAAGTGTCAGTGTACATTATAAGCACTTGGGAAATTGGTTTATAGTACAATTGTCCAAGCTCAGTTCCAAACTTCCTCAACAGACTCTCTAGATCATGTAAATGATAATAATAATAATAGTTACTATTATTATTATTATTATTATTATTCTGATGACCACCATTGGCTTAATCAACTTGAACTCTTTAAAATTTACCCCAACTTCAGGCTTGGAACCAAATACATCCAAGACTGGACTGGGGTCTGGTTTTCCTAATTCTTGCCTCTTCTGAGAGTTGTTAAGGCTTTTGTCTGCCTGCAGCATGATCAGTCAGTTCATTTGCTTCACATGTTGTAGGTTATTAGAAGTATGGCTTGCTGGCCTGCCTCTCAGCGAAAAGGTTGACTATTGTACATATCATGCTTTCTGTGCACTGGTAAAGAAATAATGAGCTTGTGCATAGTGACTCTATATGTCCCTAATTTTCCTTGTAGAGGCACGAAGTCAAGAAATTGATACTTCAGACAAACAACCAGAAAGCACAAATGTCAAAAACTAGAAAGTGTCTCAAACTGGTAATTGGTAATGTTTCAGAAAGTTATCAGAATTCCAAAGCATGTCAAAGTCAAAAACACCAGAGAAATCATTTCAGCAAGTAGAACAAATGTGCCTGTGATGAATTCTGTTGTGTATGAGACACAGGGATGCCACTTCACAGGGTTTGGATTCTCATTCACCCCGTGCAGATGTTTGCACTTCTTGGATGACTTCAAGATTTTAAGAACCTTCTGAAAAATGTATGAATTTCTTTCCTTTTAAAAGAATATATTAGTTGGAGCAATGTTAAATGATGTAATCCTCACAAAATTCCAGGGCCTTAAGACAATAGAAATATATTTCTTACCCATCAAACAGTACAAGGTGGATGTTCCTGGTCAACAAGTGGCTTTTCTCCAGACAACGATTATGGAATCAGACTTCTTCCAACTGGGTTTCACCATCCCCTTGGATCTCAGGTTCATTTAGAAAAAGCTGACAGATGAGGAAATAGAAAACGAAGACAACACACCACGTCTTAAATGTTTCTGCCCCAAAGCAACAAGAAACTCTTCCACTCATTTATCTTTGGTAAGGTCTGGATTCAAGGGGTCATATAGTTGACAACTATCATCTTTGGCCGGGCATCTACTTTCCAGCATCAACTCTATGGCAAAGCTGAGTTTTTAACTCCTTATTAGGTGGTTTTAAAACTTGAGGCTAGTCTCAAGTTTTCATATGTATATTGTGTGTTTGTACTCAATAATGACAGAAAGATGGCCAAGATGGTCTTTTTCCCATGTCTGAGTGAACCCTGGCTTGTGTCACTATCCATTAGCCATGGTCTTCCATTGGTTTTACTGCTTGAAATTTTATCATAAAATGAATTCCCTTATAATAGTAGTGAACTCCATTAACATGTGATTTTTTTAACTTGCTTTTTTCCTACAAAATTTTCTAGATATTGTATTATAAAGGGACCTGGGCTCCTTCTGGGAGAACATAATTTTCAACAATGTATAATGAGAAATGAAACATTATTAAACAGATTTTTTTAAATGATTTTCTTTTGCAAATGTAAAGGACAAACCACATCTGAAATAAATATGTTGGAGAGTCTGAGTTCTAAGTAGCTAGATGTGGGGACAGAGCCAGGAGTGCAGTTCCCAGGCTCTCAGCCTCACGAGGAAAGGTGCTGGTTCAGGTAGTAAATGGCCATCAACTGTGATCAAAGGGCCGTCAGCTGTGGCTAGTTGGCCATCAGCTGTAACCAGTGAGCTATTGGCTACTAATATAACTGCTGTGGCTACGCTAGCAGAAAATGGGGGCTAGCAAGAAGATGGCGGCTGAGCTAGCAGGTGCTGGAGTGTGGCTCCTGCCTCCTGTGTCTCCATCCCAGCCGCCAGTGAGACTATATTGGTATGACTCTCCTATCTATGGCTCCATGGGTGTTCCTTTTTGGTCTCACCATGTCCTGCGTTCTTATGTGGGGAGCAGTACTAGAAACCCCGCCTGACACTTTACATGACACTAGATATTCACATGTCCTACCAGAATATGTTCTACAGGACATATCTATATGTTCTACCAGAGTGTGGCATAGTTCTAGATGTTTTATACCTAGCTGTGAAGTCAAGCCAAGTGTATAACCAGACCAGATGTTATCAGAAACGTCTCTTCCCCACGGCTGGCTAGTGACTAGAAGTTGTTAAGGTGATGACTGTAAGATCCTTCTGAAGCCCTCCCAGTAGGAGAGACACCACTCGTTGTTTTAAACAATGTAGTTGGGGATCAGGGTTTGGCTCTATTTGGAAAGACAGCAGCTCTATCAGGAGAAGCTCTGTGATGCTACAACTTGAATGATATCTTGCCTCTCAGGCTAAGTCTGAAGAGGCAGCAGATCGTCTTCCTATATTCGTAATATAGGTGTTTTCAGTTATATTCTTAATCAGTTTTGAGAAAGAATTGCTCTGCCATTGATGTTGACTTTGTAATAATATCCATTTTCTGGGTTTTAGTGATACGTGCAAGGCATATATCACAGACACACACAGATTTCTATTCCACTTCACTGTTAACAGTCATAATCATTTAGCAGTGACATATTTTTATTGAGCACTTACTATGTGCCAGGCTCTATAACAGGTGTTTGTGAACATAACAAAATCTAATTTATATCTTACAATACCTTATGTGAGGGTAATATATCATCTCCATATTACAAAAATACCGAGGCTATGGGGAAAGAGCCAGGAGTGCAGTTTCCAGGCTCTTGGCCTCACGAGGCAAGGTGCTGGCTCAGGTAGTAAATGGCCATCAACTGTCATCAAAGGGCCATCAGCTGTGGCTAGTTGGCCGTCAGCTGTAACCAGTGAGCAATTGGTCACTAATATAACTGCCATGGCTACGCTAGCAGAAAATGGGGCCTAGCAAGAAGATGGTGGCTGGCAAGTGTGGATTGCAGTTAGGATGGTGGGTTGCGGGCAGTGTGGCTCCTGCCTCCTGTGTCTTCAACCCAGCCATCAGCGAGACTATAGTGGTATGACTCCCCTATCTAGGGCTCCGTGGGTGTTTCTTTTTGGCCTCACCGTGTCCTGCGTTCTTATGTGGGGAGCGGGACCAGAGACCCCGCATGACACCCTGCATGACAAATTATTTAAGTGCATTTGTTTTAAGGGCTATAATGAAAATTTCAGCGTGTTGTAGAGAGATGACCTGGAGGAGGAGGCACTTGAGCTGGGACCTAGACTTAGCTAGATATTAGCCTCCAAAGAAGAGAAAAGAGCATGCTACACCGAGGAAGTAGTGTGCGGGCTCAGGGAGAGGGACTGGCTGATAGAGACCCAGAAATGGGGAAGGCCAATGTCACTTGGCCTTGGACAACCTGGCAGAGTGGTGAGAGAGGAGGCTTATGAGGGAGGCAGGCAGGGCTGCACTCATGAAGGGCCCAGAATCCACACAGATGGTCGAGAAAAGTACAGACCAGTTTCCCAACTCTGCGTATTGTCAGAGATTCTGGAAGGTTGAATGCTACTTAGAGCTCTGGTTTGTTTATTTTAATACCTTCATAAACAGAATCATTGACAGTGCATTAACTCTTTGTGACAAGGCATTTTACAAAGGACTAGCCTGTTTTATCCTTTCATATAGAAGTTTAGGGAGAATAAAGAGCTCAAAATGTCATCAATAATCAGAAAACCAATTACGGCAGATTTTCCAGAATAGTGAGTTAAGAAATTTAATTTGTAGATTATTAAATATACTGGGTATATGAGTGATGCCATTTTGGATGATCAAATTCCAAATAATTAAAACTTAATGAAATACTTTAAAAATTAAAACTATAGTAACATAGTTTAATTTTCTCTGAGGCTTCCAGTTAAATATAGTATCTTACTAGGTAGTATATAAGTCTCTTGTTCGCTTCCTTCCAACTTCCCACCAGAAACCCAACTGATGATATGATAAAACAAAACATATCAAACAAATAAAAATGCATCTAAAATTAAAACACAAATTTCTGGAAATCCTGAAGTCTGGAAACCCTCCTGATAATAAATGTCCATGAAACACCTAGTAAGTATTGTGTTAAGCACTTTATATGTTAAGTGTTTCATATGCTTTATAATCCTTTCAACAACCCTGTCAGCTAGGACTTTTAATTTTTCAATTTTAAAGCATAAAACTAAATGTTAATAATTTAAGTAAATTATACAAGGTCACACAGTTGGGAAGGGAAGCTAGACTCTGGAACCTGTGCCTTCAATCACAGCACATCATCCTCATGGCTTCTCCCACTGATAGATCTAAGGTATCAGCAAAAATCCTCTAAATAGAGGTAAAAAAGGGTTGTGTGTTTTTGTTTGTTTGTTTTTTGTCCAGCTTGCCAATCTTAGTGGGTACTATTGTCACTGATCCCACTTATAAATGCCAACTTATTCTCCAGAGGGTCACAGTTATGCATGTGCAAGCACAGACCATTGCAAACCTGCCTTTCCCTTTCCTTTCCTCCATTCCACCATTTCTAGAAAGAGCTGGCCCACCTCTCCCTTTGCAGGGCTGCAGCCCAAATTGGCCTGCAATCTTCCCAGTTAAGGCTCAAGCATTTTCCTGAAGGTGTCCTGGTTTCTTTTTCTTTTTCTTTTTTTAAATTTATTTTTTAAATTTATTGGGGTGACAATTGTTAGTAAAGTTACATAGATTTCAGGTGTACAATTCTGTATTACATCATCTATAAATCCCATTGTGTGTTCACCACCCAGAGTCAGTTCTCCTTCCATCACCATATATTTGATCCCCCTTACCCTCATCTCCCATTCCCCTGTGCTAGGCCAAGATGCTGCCTAAATCCCACCTGTCCTTGTACTTCTTGGTCACTTTTCTGCAGTGAAGAGGAACAGTGGGTGGGCCTGGGTCCTGACATCTCATCCAGTAGGTGAGGCAAGCTGAAGGATGCAGAGGATGTTTCAAGTATTGAGAACAAAAGCTCAGCACTGCAGGCAGAATAGGAGATGGTTTCTGACAGGTCTTGCCAAGATTACTTGTGACTGCCTCATTGCTAAATCCAGGGACTCCTGTCAACCCTGTGATATCGAATGCTCTGCAACCTTTGTCACTATCACCACTTTCTACCTTTTTTTGAAATGATCCTAGCATTTTCCTTCCTTTGCCTTTCATGGCATTCAATTTCCTCAGGCTTCTCTCCATGGTGGGCACCTACCTGTTTGTATTTCTGGTACCCTTTTACCTGAGGGTCGTCCCTCCTGCTTCCAAGCCTCACCAACACAGTCACAGTGGGAGCACTATGGCTTTAACCAAACTGGGCTGGTCTGCAGTTCTCACTGACCCAGGTGGGGCCAGTCATCAGCTTGTTTTGGAGACAGCACAGGGAAGCAGTTTGGAGGTGGTTCTGATCAAGTCAGTCTCTCATTGGATATCTGAATTCTCAGATACAAACTGCAGGAACTGGTGGCAAGTTTCTTGCCATGTGCACTAGAGAATGGGTCCTCAGTAAGACAGTGCAGGATAGAGCCGACACAGAGAGGAGACAGGAGAGGCAGAGAAAATAACTGCTAGCCTGGTCCTCATTGTGAATCCTCTCTGGCCCTTGGTTTCCTGTTTCCAGAGGCAGCAAGGGAAGAGTATGGAGGTTTGGAGTCAATGGCAGCATGGACAATGGGAGAGGGTTTTGTCGTTGCAATCATGTTACCTGAGGATTTGGGGAGGAGATCCTTGAAGGTAAGTTGAGGTGCTCTTGGCAGAAAAGGTGGAATAGAACTTATACAAATAGAAACAGGAGATGTGACCCACAGAGGGGCCTCACTCAGACATTTTTTTACTTTCATAGAAATTTCAAAATATTGGTATAGATGAATAGGTTGGAGCTCATACACGTTATGAAAATTATACGTGGTCACATCATAGATAATCAGAGACGGGAGAGATGTAAAACTGAAACTGCTTCCTATACTCCCTGTGCTATCGGAAAAGGAATTTTCCAACACTTTTTGTTTTCTTTCCTACCTCATCCTTCTTTGTTGTCTTCTTCCTCCTCTTACTCCTTCTCCAACCGATCCCCCTCCTTTTGGACAGAATAATTTTTTTTAAGGAACTCTTATCTGGAGACTGAACATATAAGCAGATCTTCTCTGGTAGAAATGGGAGTTGAAGCCAAAGACTCACTCCCTTCTCTGGCAAGTTCTTGGTCTTGATTAGTAAAAAATAGCACGTGGGCTGTTTTCTAATCAATTGATCAATGTCTAATTAATCAATATTACCTCTCTTGTACCCTGATTACCAAAATGATACATCATATAAAATTCAAATATATAAATATTGAACACAGATTATAACCAAACACCCTGATCTTTACCAAACTGAGAGGAAAGAAATGATGTAACACTACATTTTCAATTTGCATCTTCTTTATTGTCAGGATGAGAGAAAATACTTTAACTTATTTCTGGACATTTATATATTTTGTCTTCAAATTGTCCATTTTGTCATTTACCTATTTTTCTGTTGTTTTTTTTGCCTTTTATTTTCTTGGTACAAATAAGCGTATTATACAGTGTAGACACTGTATAATACGCTTATTTGTACTACATGCTTATATTACATATGTTGCAAATCATTTACCTTAAGCTATGGTATCTTTTAACCTTGTGTAATGCGGGAGACCCTGCTCGCTGCGCCATTCGTCATGCGGGGCAGCCTGCGGGGTCTTTGCTCCCACTCCCCACATAAGAACGCAGGATATGGTGAGGCCAAAAAGGAACACCCATGGAACCATAGATGGGGGAGTCATACCACTATATTCTCTCTGGCGGCACTATACTCTCACTGGAGGCTGGATCCACACTGTCCGCAAACCGCCATCCACACTTGCCAGCCCAGCCGCCATCTTCTTGCTAGCCCCATTCTTCTCTTCTCTCTCTTCTGCTAGCGTAGCCACAGCAGTTATATTAGCGGCTAATTGGCTAACTGGCTACAGCTGACGGCCAATCAGCCACAGCTGACGGCCATCTACTACCCGAGCCAGCACCTTTCTATGTGAGGCCGAGAGCCTGGAAACTACTTTCTGGGGCTCTGCCCCCACACCTTGTTTATAGAATATTTTGAAGCTAGTTGAATAAACAGGGAGGGGTCACTGTGAAGGGATAGAAATATCACTATTTTTATGTCAGAGGAAGATCTGGATTTTAATTCTGAGTTCTCTGCTCACTGTGTGAACTTTTGGAAGTTGTCTAAATCTCTCTGAGCTTTTATTTCTCTTAGATAAAGAAGGTGGATATTATCCGACTAATATTATTTTGAGAGTATTAAATGAGCTAACACAACTGAAAGCACTGTGCAGATATCAAAGCACCATTCAAATTTAAGTGGCCCATTTTGATTACAAGCTTTTCAATAGGGCATGGTACATTTCTCAGCCTGAAATAGACATAACCATTGTCTTTCAAACAAGCAAAATGTTCCAAATTTAAAATATGGATGACCTTAATCACTAAACCCCGGGTCATTGTTTTGTAATCTTGTCTTTTTCCATAACTTGATAGCATTGATACAGACTGAGTGGCCCGCTTAGCTTTTCCCTGTTGTGGAATTATCGTAAGAATTACCTTTTGTGTGAACTGATCTATTCATTTAATGAACTCCATTCTTCAGTCTAAAATGTGCTTTGTACCAGCATATTTGTCTGTTTGTTATCAAATTCATTCCTCTTATTCCCCCCCTCCATATTTCAGAGGACTATGTACGTACATTTTCCAGACTTCCTTGCATGCTGGCTTTGTTTACTAAATCTTCTGTGATTAGAAAAAGTTAAAAAAGTTATTAAAAATATATACAAGCATATTTGTCAATCATTTACTTTGTAGCCTCTGGGTTTGTTGTTGTTGTTGTTGTTGTTGTTTTTCAGTTAATTAGGAGAGTTCTTGCCCTATATCAGAATATGAAAGTATTTTTGATATGTTTTACTGTGTATTTTATAGTGTTAAAAAGGGAAAGTTATTTAATTTCGTAGAATCTGTTTCTGTATATTGTATGAGGTATTTATATTGTGCTCCCAAATGAATAGTGAATTGTCTCAATGCCATTTTGTACACCTGAAACCAATAAAAAATAAAATAATCTGTTTCTTACTGATATGGAAAGCCACTTTCTGCATATATTAAATTGCCATATATACATAGGCTGCCATGTTCTGTTTCAATGACTTATTCATCAATTTCTGTACATTTTTTTTACCTTTTATGTTAAAAACAAATTTAGATTTTATTTTTATTTTTGAGGCCCTGAAGCACTTTAAATGAAACAAAAACACTTGTTCCATTATCAAGTTCAATTGTCAAAACTTTGGAATAAAACCAGTTAGGCCTAATGCTCTTTGGGACAGATATTTGCAGGCTCTAAGGTGGACTAAAATATATTTGTTATGTATGAACTCCCAAGTCAAGTTTGTTATTAACATTGTTTGTATAATTGTTTTATCTAGATTTACAAGTCTATTTACACACAATTACTTTTTTTTAAATTAAAGTTTATTGGGGTGACAATTGTTAGTAAAGTTACATAGATTTCAGGTGTACAATTCTGTAATACCTCATCTATAGCTCACATTGTGTGTTCACCACCCAGAGTCAGTTCTCCTTCCATCACCATACATTTGACCCCATTTACCCTCTTCTACAACCTCCCATACCCCCTTATCCTCTGATAACCACTAAATTATTGTCTGTGTCTATGAGTTTTTGTTCCTTCATTTGTTGGTCTTATTCTTTTGTTGTTTTCAGTTTTATATACTGCATATCAGTGAAATCATATGATTTTCCACTTTTTCTGTCTTACTTATTTCGCTTAGCATTATAATCTCAAGATCCATCCATGTTGTCGCAAATGGTACTATTTCATCCTTTCTTATGGCTGAATAGTATTCCATTGTGTATATATATCACAACTTCTTTATCTCATCATCTATCGAAGGACACTTTGGTTGTTTCCATGTCTTGGCCATCTAAATAAAGCTGCAATGAACATTGGAGAACATATGTCTTTATGAATAAATGTTTTCAGATTTTCTTGGGTATATACCCAGGAGAGAGATTGCTGGGTCATATGGTAATCCTATTCTTAATTTTTTGAGGAACCTCCACACTGCCTTCCATAGCTGCTACACAAATCTGCATTCCCACCAACAGTGTATGAGGGTTCCTTTTTCTCCACAGCCTCTCCAACACTTGTTACTATTTGTCTTGTTGATGATAGCCATTCTGACTGGGGTGAGGTGATATCTCATTGTGGTTCTTATTTGCATTTCTCTGATGACTAGTGATGTTGAACATTTATTTCTATGTCTATTGGCCATTTGTATGTCCTCCTTGGAGAAATGTCTCTTTGGGTCCTCTGCAGATTTTTTTAATTGAATTTTTTTTTTTTTTTTTAGTTGTATAAGTTCCTTATATATTTTGGATAGTAGCACCTTATCAGAGACGTTGTTTGCAAACATCTTCTCCCATTCGGTTGGTTGCCTCTGTATTTTGTCGATGGTTTCTTTTGCTGAGCAGAAGCTTTTTAGTTTGAGATAGTCCCACTCATTTATTTTAGTTTTTACTTCCCTTGCCTTTGGAGTCAAATTCATAAAATATTCTTTGAACCCAAGGTCCATAAGTTTAGTACCTATGTTTTCTTCTAGGCAGCTTATCGTTTCAGGTCTTATGTTTAGGTCTTTGATCCATTTTGAGTTAATTTTGTAAACATGGTGACAGATAGCAGTCTAGTTTCATTCTTTTGCACGTGACTTTCCAATTCTCCCACAACCATTTATTGAAGAGGCAGTCTTTTCTCCAGCATATGTTTTTGGCTTCTTTGTCAAAAATTAACTGTCCATATTTGTGTGAGTTTATTTCTATGTTCTCAGTTCTATTCCATTGGTCTATGTGTCAGTTTTTCTGCCAATACCATAGTGTTTTGATTATCGTTGCCCTGTAGTATAAGCTGAAGTCAGGGAGTACACACAATTACTTTTAAGATATTTTTCTAATGTCATTCCTTTGATTTGTATTGTGTGTATCTGTGTGCATATGTGTGTATGTGTTTCCTTGACTGACTTGTCAAAATTTTATATACATTTGCTGTTTTTTTTTTAAGAAAAAAAACTTTAAAGCTTATTTGTAAAATTGATTTTTACTATTAAATTCTGGTATTATAATTTGTTATAATTATTATGTTCTTTCTTTTATTCTGAGTTTACTTTATTCCCTATCTCACTTTTTGAGTAAAATGCCTCCTTCCAGGTTCTACTTTTAAAGGAAAATAACAAAAGGAGCCAAACAGGGATATGTGTTGGCTTTCTTCAGAGGTGTTAGATAATGACTATAATAGATTATGAGATATTAGAGATGTGTAGGAATAGCCATACGGGAATAGCCGCCTTTCCCCCCCTTGGCTCAGTTCAAAGCTTCTCACCCTCTGGTTATAAATTCAATAAATGCTAATTTCTTATCAACATTGCTGTGAAAATTAGACTTTCTTGAGGGGAGGGATGAATAAGGAGAGGATTGGGAGAGAAAGAATGTGTCCTTAACACCCTACAATGTATGAAAGAGACATGTCTGTCCTATGATTTTCGAAGACATAATTTCACCCTGAATGATCTATATATTGTACTCTCTAAACTTAATCTAATGTAATTGTGATGATTGTGGTCACCCAAGTTTATGCAAATACCTCTGGAAGGACATACAAAATGTTATTTTTCCATACACAGTTTCTCCTCATCAGATATTAAGTATTATCACCAGACTGGGTGTGTCCCTTTAGCTATGTATTTACATATAAATATATACATAACAATAAAATTGTAGGGGGAGATTTATTTATATAGATGAGATTATTCCATATGAATTGTTCTTTAAAATACCTCTTTTTAATTTGACAATGTGTATTGAGATTTTTCTAATTAGTAGATATAGGCCTATATACATTTACATAATTATAATACTCCATTATAAAGGTATAAAATAATTAAGTGAATTACTTTCCTACTGATAATATTTATATTGATTTCTAATTTTGGCTGTTGCAATCAATAAAGTAGAAAACATTCTTGTATATGAATTTTTATATACCTTTGTAATTGTCTTTACACTCTGATAGATAATGGACAAATTCTTTCTAAAAAATGTCACCAATTGGCATATCCTCCAATAATGTGTGAGAGTACCCATTATTCTAACTCCTCACCAATACTTCGTATCATCCTACTTTTTTTTTTTTTCAGATTTCTACCCTGGTAGCAAAAAAAAACAAAAAACAAAAAAAACATATAATTTGTGTTTAGAAATACATTTTCTTGTCTATTGTCAGGATAAGCATCCTTATGTTTCTATCTTTGAACTTTTTATGTTGTGTGATTTGTATGTTTTTTTCACTGACTTTTAGGAGTACTTTGTTTTGGGCACCAACCTACTATTGCATATAAACATTGCCAAAAATATGTGTGCCACTTATTTTTTTTAACTTTATGGCTATTTTTGTCATATAGAATGTTCAGTATTAATGCAATCAATTGTGTTGGATTTTTTGCTTTAATTTTACATGTCTTGCATCTTGTTCAACAATTCCTTCACAGTGTTTATGCCTGTGTCTTCTATTAAAATTTTAGTTTTTTCATGTGCAGTTATTTAAGTTACATGTAATTTGAATATGGTATTACATAGGAATGTATCTTTTGTGTAATTACATTTTAAAAATGTTTACCTTTGCATATGCCAACCTTCACAAATATATGTGAGAGTTTTTTGTTCCCTTTCGCTGTTTTGTTTTTTCAGTTGGTGATAATTTGTGTTTCTGTCCTACTACTGCAATATTAATACTCTACTTTAGTTACTACATAACTTTTAACTCCTAACATCTGGTAGAATATGTGTGCCCTCACCCATTTCAGATACAGCACAGAGAAGAACGAAAGTTTCTCAGAGAAACTTTCTCCAAATTCAAGGAAGTAATTTTCATAAAGTCTGACCAGATAGAATCATTGGTCCTGTGGACAACAGACTTAATTTTTCACAATGAGTTTTTAGTATGGATATGCCATGTCTTCTCCAACTTGGTGTATTTGAGAGAGCAGAAAACATGTTATTTTTATTTAGATCACTGACCCGTGGGGAGCTACAAACCAACCTGATAGAGAAAATGAGAGTCATCTGGAAATATTCACAACTGAATCAGATTCAATGACTGGGTAGGCATTTCATTTATCTCCTTGTATAGGGGGAAGGGTAAAATGAATCTTTCATAATGCATCAGATAAAATTCCATGCATTCATCACTACCCTTTTCTTACTTTTCCTGGATTTATAGCTACACTGAATTTCCCACTTTTCTTTGCAGTTTTCTAGCCAAAAGAATGTGATCAGAAATAGTGGATGAGATGGGATAATCAACATTCTCATTTTAAATTTTATGTTAACAAGAAAAAAAAAACTTTTATCAGGTTTGAGCCATTAAACATTTTAGGGTTCATTAGAGTAGCTAACACTACCTTACCTAATACACAAGTATGAGTTCTTTTTAGTTTTCCTGATTAGGATATGTTTTACTCCAAGGATTTGAAGGGCAAGGTATTTAATTAATTCTAGAATTAAATCCTTATATATTGTATTTCCTTCATTCTCTCTGTTCTTTTCTTCTGGACCCCAGTTGCACGTATGTTGGTCCTTATCAGTCTACACACCATTGTGCCCAGACTTGTCTTTCATGTATTCAATTTCTGTGCTGCCTCCTGGTTAATTTCTTGATAGCTATCTATTATTTCACTATTCTCTATCCAGTTATTCTATTCTGCTTTTTAACCTATTCATTGAGTTTTAGTTCAAGTGAATGTAATTTTCAATTTCCAGAGTTTTTGAGTTGGTTTATTTTTCCAGATATATTCTTCATAAATAGCATCTTCTTTTGTATATTTTAAATTCTCTTTTATTTCTTGAAACATGTGAAGTAAATTTTTCATGTCCTATATCTAGTAATTCCTCTGTCTAAGCTCCTCGGAGATTTAAATCTCTTGATTGTTGTTTGGCCTTACTTTAGCTCATGGTGGCTTCTTTCTGTGTGTGAGCTCGTTTCACCAGACATTTATTTATGACAAAGTTGAGAAGGCTGGCTTCATTTTTCCTCCTGAAAAGGGTGTCAAGGCCCTGGAATCACTTGAAGTTCATATCCACAATTTGTACTTTTTGGGACATTCAAATAAATTTAACCCTCTTACCTGTGCTGTGTATGAGCAAGACTGCAATTATGGTTTGGGGAAAGGATTATTTTATTTACCCTGCACCATGATTAAGGCAATCAGTATTTCTTGTTATCTGTCTTTGAAAACAGGCAACTTTCTCTGATGGTGTAATCCTCTGAGAGATTTATATGTTGGATTACGTCTAACTCCCACCTCTAGTCACCTAAAACATTTTCTCCTAAAGACCATGAAGTTGTTAAGAGTTAAACCTGAGTTTGTTATAACTGGAAAATGACCTTAGGACAGCCAGGTCTTCATTTTTAGCTTATGTAACTGACTACTAGCTCTCTCTTAGATGTTACACTATGAATATTTCTCTAATATTCTTGAGAACTCAGCTAGACAAGTAAAATAATCTCTACTGTGTTTTATCTCATAGTTCCAGGTGGTTTTTAAATGAGAGTGTTTTCCATAAAATATAGTCAACATTTCTAGATGCAGGGTATATTTTCTCCTTAAATTTTATTTTATTAAGTTACAGTGGATTCTTTTTCCTTTACCTGAGTTTTGTTAGCTTAATACTTTTGCTCTTGTTCTCATGTATTCATATATCTGTTCTACTAGTTGTTACATTAACTTTTAGACAAGTGTATTTAAACATACAGCTTCTTATCAATGTTAAAACTACATTGGTGACCACAGCCGACCACTTGGCTCCCATAGAATGAGGGAAAATTCTAGTATGATTTGAATACTTCTCTTCTTCCTGGACCTTTATTTTGGGGGAATAGACATTTATTTAACAGTTGAATTAAGTTCCATAGCTTCCTTATCTGTAACTATTTAAAGTTAATTACTTTTATCATTACATATTCTTCCCCTATTAAGATTACTTTCTCAGTTTATGGGGGTATGTTAATGAATTCACATTGTGAAAAATACACATACATACACAGCAATGAGTGCTGAGCCCAGTTGTGTCCAGTGGACAAGAAGGTGAAAGCAGATGGGCCTTACCTTAGAGGTGCAAAAGGAGCCTAATGTAAGTGTCCCTGTCCCCACCACCACCCCGAGAGCCCTAAATCACCCCAGTATAGGGCCCTACGCAGAATTCCCACAGTCTGTAAAAAGAGATCCTGTAGGCTTTGTTCAGTTGGAAAATGTACCAGACAGAAGACCTGAAAGCGGGAGTTCGATGAAACTATTTTGTAATACTTTAATGAATTACATAGTAAAGAAGACCATGCTCTGTTCCATTTCATTATTCTTGCTCTCCATGATCTTGTTTTTGAGAAATTTTGGGGGGCAAATTTAATTTTTCGCAGGTTTCCTCTCCTGTTTTCATAGGTTTCAAGATTCCTGAGCTATAATAGGTTTGGGGATCAATATTGTTCCATTAGCTTAATATCTTCCAGAAATACTCTATATTCCTTCCCTTTTGAAGACATTATTCTTAATGTTTTAACATTACCATTTTTCCCTATGTCAGAGTAATTTTGTCATTTTTATGAGAGTTTGAGAGGAAAATATATTTATATTCAGTGAGTCATATAAATTAAAACTCAGGTTCTTTTTTCTTTTCAGTTTTTAAATTCAGACTTCACAATCACCAGTCTGGGTAGACCTCTTTAATAAAGATTTTCAGTGTGAAGCCTCCATCCTCAACTCAATTGAATTTCTTTTTGTATTTATTCCTTATTCATCTGGTTTATAGACCTTTCCTTGAATGTGTATTTGTACATAAATACTTTTTCTTCATAGATTCTATCCATGAACATACTCATCTCCTATCCTTCTTCTGCTGAGCTCCATTTGATATTTCACAAACAAGATTTTTAATCTGCTCTTTGTTTTTCTAACCTGAGATTCCTTATTTTCATTGACTTTGCACTTTTCAATAATTTAATTTTTTATCTGAAAATGATATTTTCTGATTGTCCCTTTTTTCCCCACACATTAATTTTAAACTCAGATCTTGCTAAGTACATGAAGTATTTCTTAAAGGGTTTTTTTCTGTTAGAATACTTTGTTTTAGAAATAAACATCTTATTTTACCTTATTCCTAAATTTATTTAAAATCGCATATTTTTTTCTGTTTGCTCTTATTAAAGAGAGATCTAGTTCCATATTTGTCTAATATTGGGAATCAAAATGCGCATTGGTTAGAGACCAAGATGAGCACTATTCAGGATGTTCAGACTTTTAGGGTTGGATGACTGAGAAGAGCATGTTTGATTGGCTGACTCTTTTGTGCAAGGATGTACAGTGGTTTGAGTACACCAGAGGGTGATGAAGAGATAAGCATACCTTCGTGCTCTGCTGAAGGCTTTCTGTTTTGTTTTGTTTTTTCTCTCTCTTTTCTTCCTTCGTGTGTGTGTGTGTGTGTGTGTGTGTGTGTGTGTGTGTGTGAGCTTAAAGATATGTGGACTAGTATATTTCTTTTGTAAAGAGAGAGGTCCTCCCTCATTAGGAGCCTGTTGGAGGAGGATCTCCTCCTTTCTTTAGTGCAGTATCCATAAAGGGCTGTTACTACTGCCCTTGATAGTGGTCCACTGAACTGTGTCAATTATGTAATGGCCAAAGGTTGCCTTCAGGCCCTGCCTCTTGAAACGAACCTGTAATTGATTTTGGTAATCTGCTGGAGACCCTCCACTCTACTTCATAGTCTTTGGATTTTTGTTTTGCCTTTGGGGTCCCTGTTTCTTTAGTGTCAAGTGATGATACATGTTTCTCCCAATTTTGTATCTCATTATTTATTTTAGTGGGGTTGTTAGAGTGGCTAGTTAAATATACAGTTTAAAATTGACATTGGAATTGGAAGCCCTGTCAATTTTATATTCAACCATTTTAGTTATGCTCTATTTTTATTCTCTATCATGGTTTTCAATTCCATTTTTCAGTTGTTTAGATGTCTTGTAAGTCCTTCTGTGATCATCCTATAAATCTCACCTCTACACTCCTCATCTCATTCTGTTGAATTTCCAGCTGTCTTTCACTTGCTTAAGATTTTATACTTTTGTTTCACTGAGGATTTGTCTTATATTTTATTGAAAGTGCCAAACTGTTTTCGATACTTTGCTCTCAACCCATTGTTGACAATTTCTTTATCATTCCCAGAGCTCTGCCAGTCCTTGGAATCTTATTTCACTCTATGGTATTTTATTATGGGGCCCTTGTGTGTGTTTGTTTCTCTCTCTTTTATTTACTGTTAGAGTCAACATATAATTTGTCATGCTCAATGAGACAAATTGAAAGAGACAGAGGGTAGCTAAATGATAAAATTACATCATTTAAACATATCTATGTATTAATAGACAAATTGGTTTTATTACATTGAATACCTATAAAATAGTTCTGATGAAAAAAATCCTAAATATAATATTAGTGAATCAAATTCAATGATATATTAAAAAGATAATACATCATGAACTAGTGAGGTTTATCTGGATCTGTAACACTGACTTAACGTTGGAAAAAATCAATGTTATTTACACATTTACGAAAAGAAAGGCGAAAAATCATGAGATCACTGTGACATATGTAGAAAAAACATTTTGTAAAAGTCTATACCTATTCATATTTCAAAAATAAATAGCAAACTAGGATGAGTACTCCAAAAATGTTTACCGTAAATATCATATTTATTTTTGAAATATTGAGTTTTCTCCCCAAGGAAAAAAAAGAGCTAAAGATGCTT
Source organism: Rhinolophus sinicus (assembly GCF_036562045.2). Taxonomy (NCBI): domain Eukaryota; kingdom Metazoa; phylum Chordata; class Mammalia; order Chiroptera; family Rhinolophidae; genus Rhinolophus; species Rhinolophus sinicus. The sequence goes on from NC_133757.1 coordinate 59,910,404, forward strand.
GATCTCATTGCTTCAATTTAACTGTACTGGAAGTTCTAACCAGTAGAATCGAGACAAAGTACTAACTTTAATAGCATATTCTTATGCTTCCTTAGCAATTTCAGTCTTCTTGCTTTCATGCAATGAGAAAAAACACTATGGCCCCATAGTGGAAAGTACATTTTGGAAAAAATTTTGTTTAACTTACAGGTTTATAACAAACTTTTGTAAGAAATGGAATTTCAATGCTTCTTTAAAAAGATGACGTGAACTCTTACATTTTTTTTTGTTCCCTACTTCCAAAGGGCTTGCCGTGACTTTTTAGAAAAGCATTACAAAACAATAAAATAAACAAATAGTTTCAGATTTACAACATATAATTGACGAAATCACAATAGCAACAGCACTCAGTATTCCCTTCACTATGTGACAGGCTGCCTAGCTTTTATTTTCCACATGTATTTCATGTATGTCTAATCTATAATTTACCACATATCCTTTTCATTCTTTGGACTGGCAGCCCAGCAATTTCATGTGTCTGACAGACTACAGAAAGGGCCATGACGAGCTGGTACACTAAGTAGCTAGCTGGGACAGCAGCATTGAATAACTGCAACTAGAAAGAATTAGCTGAACCTGGCCACTCTTCTCTGAGCACATTTGTTTTATCAACAGTTTTCCTGCATGCAGTCCTTAGAAGGTAAGGTTTAGTTAAATTGAATCTGAGTGGAGTTAGGAAGGGAGGGATAAGTTACTGTCATCTTGCAGTAACTTTAACAGATGGTCGAAGTACCTTTGAGTATTAATTTTTCAGTGGTTGCTATGGTGATTATAGTATACAACATTAATTTTGAAAATTCTACCTGGAATTTATATAGTACTGCTTCATGTAAAATACAGAAGCTCTGTAACCATGTTGGCTCTTTAACTCTCTCACTGCCTTGTTGCTAAGGTTGTTATATGTTTTATATCTATTTGCATTAGAATGTAAGACAATTTATCATTTTTGCCTTAAACAGTGTATGTATTTTTACATAAGCTAAGAGAAAATGTTGACTTTTTAATTTACCATTTAGTGCTCTTCATTTATTCCTGATGAGTCTTGTTGCCCTCTGATATCATATCTCTTTCATGCTAAGAAAACTTCCTTTGAACATTTCTTGTGCTACAACATCTGGTGACAGTGAATGACTGTATTTTTCCTTTATCTAAAATTGTGTTTATTTTGTTTTATTTATGAAGGTATCTTTGCTGCTTACCGAATTCTGGTTGACAGATATCTTTTTTCTTCATCTTTTAAAGATGTTGTTTCACCATCTTTTGATTTCCATAGCTTCTAATCTAAAGTCTGCAGTCTTCCAAATGATTATTCCCCTGTATGTAATGTATTGATGTTCACTGGTTGCTTTCAAACTTTTTCTCTTTATGTTGTGTTTTAGCAATATGGTTATGATGTGCCGATGTGTGTTCTCAAATGTTGGGTGTCTACTGAGCTGCTTGAATCTATATATTTGTTTTTGAACAAATTTGGGAAGTTTTGAACATTAATTCTTTAAATATTTTTCTCCCTCCCTCTCTTCTGCATCTTTTGAAATTGTCTCCAGGATGCTTAGATTCTGTTCAACTCATTTCTGATATTTTTCTTTCTTGCCTTTAGATTGTATTATTTCTTTTAATCTACTTTCGTATTCACTGACTCCTTCCTTTTCATACTACACTGTCATTAAACCACTTGTTGAAAAATTTACTTTAGGTGTTATATTTTGTAGGTCGTGGGTGTCCAATTTATTATTTTTATGTTATATGTTTCTTTGTTGACCTTTATTATTTTTACATTTATTATAAGTGTGTTACTTGTGTATTTTACTTTAAGTCAGTTTGCGAACTTACAATAGACTCCATAATGTTCTTATCTGATATTTCTAGCATCTGCATCACTTCAAGTTTGGCTTCTGTTACATATCTTTTTCCTTGTTTTTCATATGCCAATTAACTTTGGATTGTATCTTGGACATGTTGAATATGATGGTGTGTGTCCTCTGGAGTCTCTTATATCTCCCCAGAGATTGTTGAGTTTTTTTTAAAGCAGGAAATTAACTTATTAGACTTGAATCCAATTGATCATGGCTGTGGTGATTTGTGGTTCAAATATCAATTCAATTCTTTGAGCTCAAGTTTAAGCTGCTTTTAATTTTCCTCTCATACTCATGATTTAGAAATCAATCAAAGTCTTTTATAGAGTTTATTCATAGTATTAGGAATTCCAAAATTTTGCTTCTCTTTTGCTCTTTCATTTCTAATGTTTGCCTCTCATTCTGTGCTAGCCTTTTTAGTTCCATGGATTTTTCCACTGAATAAAAAAACTAGCAAAATTTCTGCCAAAGCTTTACCTGGCTGGTACAATTGTGATAATTGTAACTGTGAATGCCTTGAGGTAAAATGGTAAAGGAAAGAGAGAAGGAAAGAAAGAAAGAGCACTGGAAAACAAAAAAGGGGGATAAAACTCATTCTCTGCTAGACACTTTTTCTAAAGTTTGAGTCCCATCTGAATACCATCTGCTTTTGTTTGGCCTCCAGCACCTTCAAAATAGGTTTTCTGCTTTTTCCCCTCTTGTTTTGTTTTAAAGCTATTTCAGAGTTCATTATTTTGGGGTAGATCAATTTTTAGGAGCTCACTTCTTACTAGATGCCAACCCAGAATTTTTAAACTGTCATAGCACAGGTGAAAAAAATCTACACAATCTTTATGCCATAAATAATTGGATTCCTTACTAATCCCAGGAAGTGGGGCTGATCCAGAATTAAGAGTACATAGAAAAAGCATTTTTATACTTCCAACTGTTTTATATGCATGTCTGTGAATTTGTATGTAATAGGATATTGAAATCAAAGGTTTAGCCAAGAAAACAAAGATGCTGTTTTATAGTGAATTATACTAGAGTAAAAGTCAAGATTCCAAAATAAGTTGGCCAATAACTAATTTCACGACTCATGATCACCTTAAACAGTGAATGCTGGCAAAAATCTAAGGTATAAAAGATTGAGAGAATGGAAATGAAAATAAGGTTCCATGATAAAATTTATTTGCCAGTAACTGATGTGGTACCTGATTTACCTGGTTTGCACCAAGGGGAAGATATGGGTGAGGATGCTACTTCCTTCACATCAAAGCCAGAGACAGGCTTTTCACAGGAACCTCACAGAGGATGTGGGATGTGAGAGAGACTAGAAAGGGGATGGAATCCTGTGAAGGTATTTGGAGGCAGTCGATGTAAGCTGGCAAACTTTGCTCTATTAGTTGTGAACAAGTCAAGTTGCTGCTGCTTTTCGCAAGCAACTTATTTCCCCTCTGTTGGCAGTTCAAAGAGGGGTGAGCATTTTCTGGGAAGCAGATGCATACTCTGCAGGAGAGAGAGCCAGCTTATGGCTATTTTGTGGCCTTCTCAAGAACACTATGTAAAGAGTTGGTGGAACTCCAATGGTTAGAGTGAATACAGACCTCTAAAAACACAGGACTGGGGAAAGTGCACAGTTGAAGGTGTGTGGGAAACTGTATGTGAGATATCCTAGCAGAAGAGCTTCCAAATTTCTATGAAAGTACCCAAGAGGGTCACTGTCAACGTTTACCAGGACCTGAGACCTCACAGACGTCTTATGGAACTGCCAGCTCTAGAAAGAACTTCCCTGTCATGTTTTCTTCTGTCTCCTTAGAATAATTGGTATAAAGAGACAAATCATGACTTCTTCTTCCACTGCCAAGTAGCTAATGTTATTTTTGGGGACTATTAAGTGTTTTGGAACTTGACATTTTAATTTCTGAATTCAGGCTATGCATGCAAAATAAAGAAACAGGAGAAATTATTATCATCTAAGAGTGAAACAGTCAGTCATGGAAACTAACAAATTTTGAGATATGAGTCAAAAGCAAGTTGTTTTTATTACATACTATAATTTGTGCTTGTGCAATGTCCTGACATTTATACACATTCATAAAGAGAAGAGGCGAGCAATCGACTTTGTTCAAGGATCCTGGAGAGCAGCAGAAAGGATGACATTTAAAATGGGTCTTAACAAAGTTGAGTAAGGAAAGCAATATGAACAAAGTCATGGAGTTTTGAAGTTAAACAGTATGTTATAGGCAGTGAGGGGCATTAAGGTATATATGGATAGTAGGGTTCAGAGGAAAAGAAAGGTGAATTTGCAAAATGGTCTGAAGCCAGGGTACTAAAAATACTGTGTGCCATGTGGATTTACAACAGAATAATGAGGTAGTAGTAAGCTATCGAATTCCTAGTGTCAGGGAGTTTTATGAAAGTATTTGTGTTTTAGAAAGATAACCTTATCAGTACATTGGAGGAAATGTTGGAGGGGCAAAGACTAGAGGCAGAAGCATGCTTCTATACCATTGAGGCAGCACAGATTCAGGGTGATTCTTACGTGGAGTGGGAAGGAGGTAATGGAGGTGAATTTGCAAGCCTGGGCAATGAGCAGAAGGTGAGAATAACCAAAGAGTAGCTTAGAGCAACACTCACATTGTCTGGTTTGAGGTCTTTAGGTGGCTCATGAGAGTGGTAAGACAGAACCAATTGAAGTGGGAAATGCAGGTTTGATGGGATGGGAAATGAAGGTTACTTTGAAGGTGTTATTGTGAACTCACCTGTAAGATATCCAAATACCAGATGTTCAGTAGATAATTAGAGATTTCCTTAGTTCAGGAGCTAAAGAGTTGGGAAAAGATTGGCATTTATAAGTTTAGTTCTAGGTAGGTAGAAATAGACATTGCAAAACACTTTAAAGAAAGTGAAAGGAAGGACTTGCTAAACAAGAAAAAGACCTATCAGAGGGATGAGAAGCAGGAGAGAATGACATCATAGGAATCAAGGAAGGAAAGAGAAGTTTTCAAAAATCAACATCTGCAGATAAACCAAATCAAATGAGAAATGAAAAGAGTTCACTACATTTGATTGTTAGTCAATCATATTTGGATTTGCCTGAACGTAACTTTTCAGTGGAGTGGGGGTTCAGGAGTCAGGATGACATGGAGAGTGACTTAAAGACAACAAATTAAAGCAGTGAATACAGCCTTGGCGACCCAAATTATCATTTGTTGAAGGGACGGTTTGAGCTGGAGAGCCGGGTGGTTATAGATGTGACAGTTTTCAAATGGAGGCACTGAAAGAATGTCAGATCCCCATAATAATATGAACGTGAACTACTAGGGAAGACACAGAGAGTAGAGATTAGCTGGATGGTGCCCTCTGTGACTTCTGCAATGACTGGCAGCAGCTCTGGTGGATAACAGCATCTAATATAGTCTTACAGAATATGTGTCCTTGACTTTGTCTTCTTTGGTCAACTTTACTTGGATCTAGAGATAATATTTGACAATTGTATAAGAAAAACTGGACAGAGAAAGCAAAATGCAAATAGACTGCAAATGATTTGAAATAAAGTGGCAGATGTTTTCTCTTAGATCTCTGTGCAATTGTATTTCTAAATTATTTTCTTGTATTTGCCTTAAGTACAGAGGTGTTATTGGTTGAAAAATCACAGAGCACATATGGCGTGTGTGTGTGTGTGTGTGTGTGTGTGTGTGTGTGTGATTTGTGGTAATTCTATTGCTTGTTTATTGATTATACAATGGGTTTAAGACCAAACAGATCTGAACTGGAATACTACGGAATACTACTTTTCCTCTTTTTTAGGTGTCTAATCTTGACTAAGAATTAACCTCTGATGCTCAGCTTCCTCACCTATAATATGGACACAACATACCCCCCCTTTCAGGGGATTAGTGATGATTCATGTTACACAATTCCATGGTGCTTTATATAATATATAGTAGATGTTTAGCGAATGGTAGGTGTTATCATTCAATATGACCCAGATTTCCCAAAGGGTGGTCTGAGGTACACTTGTCTGAGGACGCTTCCTGGGGGAAATAGTGCTTGCCCCCTCTTAGAAAGTCACATGCTCACTATTAAAGGTTTAGAAAAGTCAAAAGATGGAGGCATCCAATTGAATGTATAACGAAGGTTTCAAACTTGCATGCTGTGCTCAGGTGTGAACAAAAAAGAAAACTTTTTTACAAAATTTATTTTACGTTTTGTTTCTTATTTTCAAGATCCCTGTGTCCTCCTAGATAATGTGTGTGTGTCTCTGTGGTGTGTGTGTGTGTGTGTGTGTGTGTGTGTGTGTGTGTGTCTGTAGCTAGATTTAACAAATCTTGTCATCTACAGTCATCTCATTCTCCTTCATTTTAAAAAGCACTTTCAAGTCAGCTCAGTATTTTTTGATAAACTAATAAATATTTAGTCAAATTCAAGGTTTAAACTCCTTACCAGTATTGATTTAGGTCCTCAAAGAGGTTGGGAAGGGACTACTGCTTCACACAAGTGTTCTTGTGCCATCCTCTGGATCCATGAAACCTCTGTAGTGATGTCTCTTGCCTGGACACTTGGCATCCAGCTGGCATCCAGTTAGCATCAGCTGCTTGAATTCATGGCTGTTGAAATCCATGACCCATTTTTATATCATAGTTTTCTGGTGGCTCCGTTACTGACTTAGCCTCACTATGGCTCTAGCTGGCCCTTCAAAATCCCTGTCGTTATGCCAAATCTTCTAACTAGTACATGTCCACTGTCATTGAAACTCTTTTTCTCGCTCATATTTACCCCAAGGAAAGCCTGTGAATCTTAATTATTATCCATCTTGCCCCTGCATCCTGGAAACCCGTAGAACTTTGGATTCCTTCCATGGCACATGAGAGCACACAGAGAGCCAGGATCCTATCTCTTGTTCTCCCTTTTCCTAAACACACCATGCGCTGCTCTCATGTCATTTCCATGGCCTGTGGTGAAGGACTCCCTCCCAGAATTCCAGTCATAGCTTCCCCTCAACCTCCTTGGAGTTTCTGTCACTCTTTCATCCTCTTCTAGAGTTTTAGCAACCAAGATTCTTGCATCTCATCTCTGACTTCTTTCTTTATCCTCCTCTCATTTCCACCTCCCAGAACCAGGAGAACTTCTATCTCTCCCTCACTTTAATGGGCAATGAGAGCATCTTTAGGATATACCCTCCTCCTTCCCTCTAGTGCGCTGCTATGCTCTTGGATGGCAACTGTTTTTTCCCTAAAGTAATAAAAAAAACAACTGTGTTCAATTGATGGAAAACCATTGGGGGTTATGATTTAAGAAACAGGATACTTTAAAATTTTAATCTGCCTTTTACATTTTCTTAATCCAATTTTCACCAGATCTGTTTGTTTATACAACCTCCACTCATGTGTATTAGTTATTAAGTTATTAGTTACTGTCTGTGGGCTCCAATCCCATCTTTCTATACTTTGTGACATTAAGGCTGGGTCTCTGCAAACCACATTCCCATTTTACTAAATGTTCCTTTTTAGGATTTTCAAATAGGGGCACCAAAGGGAGACAGAGGCTGGAGGAGGGAAAAGCAGACATATCCCTTCCTGTTCGTTTCCTTTTGCCTTTGGCTGCCCCTTCCTGTGTCACCCCAGCAACACCTCTTCACCCTAGCAGAGACAGTGCCGTCCTGTAGCAGCAGCTAAAACCAATTTTCAGTTTTTCCAACACTTGCAGTTCCGATTTTATTACATCCGTCTCAGAGACACCAGCACCAACAAGCTACCACCTCCTACAGGGCTGGGCTCAGGCCCACAATCCTCCCTTCAAGCTCACACACCAGCCCTGGTGGTGTGAGTTTTAGCTCTCAGTGCCCCTCCTCTGAAACTTCTGAGTTTGAAAAGTTTCAACTACTTCCCTTTGTTCCCAGCTCTAAGGTAGGAGGTGCTTCCTCCATGATACCTAGTTAACAGCTTTACACCTGGTTGGAAATTCTGTATATTAAATATTCTCTGTTAAAATTACTAGTATAATTTCTAAATTCATACAATATGTTCCCTGTTCTTAAGGAACTCACAGTCTTACAACTCAGAGTGTGGTAGATGAACCAATAGCATCATTATCATCTGGGGGCCTATTAGAAAGACAGAATCTCATGCTCCACCCAGATTTATTGAATTAGAATCTTCATTTTAAGTAGATTCCCTGGTGATTTTTATGCATATTAAAGTTTGGCAAACACTGTGCTAGAGTATGGGACAGTGCAGGGATGAAATCAGTGCTACATCAAGCAAAACTCATGTATCTACCCTCCATTTCCAATTCCTATCTCTCTCCTGTTTCTGGCTTTCTAGATCCCCTCAGCAATAACCCTCACTATGCAGCGTCACTAAAAGTTGGAGGTCCGTAGGGACATTTTGGGAATTATGCTTTTCCCAGGTTAAGTACATTAAACTAGGTGGGGGCAGCAAGAACTGTAGGAGGAGTATAAAAATAGTGTTTGGATAATACAATTACTTTAAGAGAAAAAGAAAAAGATGATAAAGTATAACCACATATTCTCCATGGTCTATATTTTCATTCTCTTCTGGGAGAATTACAATACAATTTTATTTCAGGCTAGTAGATCTGCCTATGAACAGACCGTGGACCAGGGAATGGACACACTCTCTCCAGTGGTATCTCAAAAAGGAATTTTCTATTTGGATCCAAACGGGTTTGAGGGCATCTTGGGCTGTCCATCAATGCGGAGTAGTCCTTGAAGGTGGTTCTTATTCACAGGCTGAAAATATACCCACAAAAAGATTTGAAGATGGGCTTTGATTGTATATAGAAAATAGGTTAAGACTCTGACTTCTATTTTGGGGTGGAACACTGGGGAGAGGGGTCATTTACAAACTTTGAATTCTTATTTGGATGTGGCTAGAGGCCTGGGCTGACCTCTTACTTGGGACTGCCTTCAGACCTGGAAGGATCACGTGGGGCCTGGTGACAAACTAAACACAGAGTGTATCCTCTACGTTCTTTCTCTGAGAACTTTCAGGCAACAAACAGCAAATAACGAGCTGCAGGAAATTGGATTTCTGCCAAATATTTGACTCTCGCGGTGTGTAACAGTACAGTCTATGAGAAAGTCTGCAGTATGACAGATGTGGAGGACTCAGTGGAAAAGCATATCTTTGGCAGTTGCTGTGAAAATAGATCAAGCTTAAAAAAATATCTGATTTGTGTTTTCAGTAAGATAAAGAGGCACCATGAAACAAGAAAATGGCATATAAAGGAAGAACAGGAGAGATAAAAAGACAGAATTCTAAGGTAAAACAGCAAATGCTAAAAATTTTAAAGACTGCCAAGAAAAAAAAAAAAAAAGCTATGTCTGGTTTAATGTGGGCATTGGAGTAAAAAAATAATAAAATTGACAGTGCAGAAAATTGAATTAGTGTTGAAGGAAATGTTTGAGAAATTATTCCAGAAATCAGAGAAAAGGGCCAAAGATGACAGTGAGGAGACAAAGATTTATAGTGTTGGTGAGGTGGGGGAGACATAAAAGAGGGATCAAATACATGTAGAGAGAGAAAAAGAGAAGATGGAAAAGTCAAACAATGGGAAACCACAAATAAATTATAGGCATTCTTGTAGAAGATATTCTGTCTATATAAAATGAGCTAGAATGGCTGGAGTAAAGGGTTTTAATAGAATTTTGAGCTGAAAAATAAAAAACAACAACAACAAAAGAACGCTAGTCCAAAAGAAGGGATAATAAATCAATAGGGATAATGTTGATTATTTAATATGTAGTGTTTGACTAACTGGGAATAAATCAATCCTTACATCATACAATACTGGAAAATAAATTTTATGGACTTAAATATAAAAAACACAAAGCAACTTATTAAAATAGTAAATATTTATTAAATTTATACATGGAGGAGAACTTTCTAATCTTAGATGCAATGAAAGACTTTTCAATAAAAAAGTGGAAACTAATAAAATAAATAAATAAATAAACACAAAATAGGCATAGTCCTTAAAAAAAAAGTAGACAGATGTGGTTAAATAGAAATTAAAGACAAGTACAATCTATATGTGTCCAAGCTTAAAAAGGCAAAATCAATATGACAATGAAGTTCCAGTAAACGCAACAAACAATGAGATCTCATGTGAATTTATTCAATCAGTGATGGTGTGAGAACCAAGACCCAGACACCCGACTCCCATATCTGGCTGGATAGATTAAACAGTGTGTACTGACCACGAATGGACCTGCACTTCTGAAGATCACCCTATGTTATGCCCCTTGACTCAAGATAAAATTCCTATAAGGAATTGAATTATGCAGCTCATAGTGTATTTATTATAATGACCTGAAAATTCACGTGGTTTTTGCACTCTCATTATGCCTACTTCGTCAGCCACATTGGTACAGAAATTCAGTAAAACTCAGATTCCTCCCTGAAGGAAATGAAGAACCGAATGTAGAAGAGAACTAGCTTGAGGTAAGGCAGGAAGATGCAGAAGGCCAGTGGATCTGCTCATTGTCATTTATTCTGCGCTCTCCTTCCAATGCAGACTAAGGGGTAGGGACTGATGAGTCCAGATGCCTCTTCTTTTTCTCTCATGCAACTTTTATTTATCTCTATTATTTCCTCTCTCTTTCTCTTCTTTGTCTCGCCATTTCTTCATTTTCCCTTTTCTCCTTTCCTAGTAAGATGAATGGACCATGGACTTTGCAATGAGACAGTACAGTCAGCTCAACCACTTAATAACAATTAAACCTTTCATAAATTGTTTATGAGCTACAGTTTTCTCTTCTTTAAAATGGAAACAAGAATATCTAGTCTCTAGGATTTCGGGAGTATTAAATGATATAATGCGTGTGAAGTGTTTGGCAATAGTAGGAGCTCACAAAATATTAGGTCCCTTTTCCCTCTTAGTGCGCCTCCCTTCCAAGCACTTTACTTAGCTGGGCTTTTCTGGGGTCTCAGTCTAGGCAATCCTTAAAGCTCTACATACCTGAAGCCAATCTATGAAATGTCCAGTTGCTTTTTAGTAGCAGGAAATAAGGTTAGAGAAAGTCTGTATTAGTCTCCTGCCCCACAAACACCACCAGCCCTCCTGCCCCCCACACACAATTCCAAACCGCCCACCTGCCCATACCTGGTTTGCTCTTGTCTTATTCGTTTAAATTCTTTACACCAGGGATGGTGACAGTATGAGGTTCTCCAGATTCAAGTGGCTTCCAGGACACAGACTCTGATTGAGAGGGGTTTGCTCAACAACATTTACAAAGATTCAAGGGTTTCTCTCCTGGAATTTTGTACATGGATGTTGCCTGGGGGTTGATGTGACACAACAGTCATTTCTCCCTCCATAGCTATCAAGACCTGTGTTTCTTTCATTCCTTCTAAGGCAGGCAGTGATTAACTCACCCCCTTCCAGTCAACCCTAGTAATAGAAACTTGCCAAATTTCAGAGTGGAATGTTCCAGCTTTCTTTCACTATAACAGGCACCATCTCATCCTAATCAGTTGGAAGCATGAGTCCATGGGGGTGCTCATTGGCACAAGGGAAATGGGGGCATGGGAAGGTAAACTTAAGCAAAGAACATAACAAGAGCACATTTCCACAAGCCACAGAAAAAGTACATGGCTTTTTATTGTTCAGCAAAAGTATGGATTGAGCACCTACTAAGTGCTGATATCTGGAAAGATAAAGAGAAAGGAAATACAATTATGGAATTGAAGCACTCTCTCTATAAATGGAGAACATTTGTGTAAACAAGTAAGTGTACTGTAGTGTTCCTAGCTGTGGTGATAGAAATCTGAGGAGCCCCAAGGTGACATGTGAGGGTGGGTGTGGGGGAAGGTTATGCTGAGATCAGAAATGTTTCCTGGTGAGAGCCACCTCTGTGGCTGTGCTGCGGGGCTTTGCTGCACTTATTTGCATGATCTGAGGGGTGTCTACAAGACACCATATTAGACAGCAGAGCTTTCTCACCACTGCTGACACACCCACCCAAACACCATTTGGCCTTTCAGGGTTTTGATAACTTTCTCAGATAATGTCTTTTTCAACCAGAGATACAGACTACAATTTCAATTACATTTTCTGAGAAACACTTATAGGACCCAATTTAGGAAAAATGCTGAAAGTGGTTTCATAGAATCCCAAATACACGTATATCATCCTTCCTCTAACTCCCACGCTGAGGTCCCCAGTAGAATGCCCAGTGTGGGTGGAATCTATAAAACATTCAGGAAAAAGCAGCATGAAGGCAATTGGGACACATCAGCATCCTAAGAGCAGCTCATCTTGTCACAGCTAATTCATTCTTATTAAATGGCCATAAAAATACATGGTGGAAATCAAAAAGGAGTAAATATCAGCTCATGTGGCCTATTTGCTCTCACTTTCATGCCACTATCCTCTGAATTCCCTTTTTATTATTTTCCAGGAAATTTTCCTACCTATGAATTTTCAACTGAGTGTTTACTTAAGCCCAGCCTGTATCTACCATTGGTGCAGCACATCTCACCAATGGATGAAATGTTTTATAGTTAATTCCAATAAAGAAAGAGTTTTAGCACCTTCAGCATTGTCATGGTCAATTACATTTGAATTAAAACTGTAGAGTAAATCTGCAAAGGAGCAGACTTCAGTTAATGCACATAGTTTGGCATTTTGTGCTTCAGAATACTTGCACACAAACACACTGCAGAGGACAAAATGGCTCCCTTAGTAACTATTTGAAGACTTTGGAGCCACATTTGGATAAAGAGAAGTCACTTGATTTCTCATATCGAATGTTAGACAACCAATTTCCATATTGCCGTGTGAAATAACTCAAGCAGGAAAAAAAGCCCTCTCTTGTATTGAGGAATGCAGGTAGTCCTTGTTCCTCATTTCTGGAAGCTAAATTAAGGGATATGGCTTCTTGAATTTTGAAACAGGAGTACCCCCAATTCCGGGCTAAGAAGACCCAAGAATATGATTGCTTCTCAATGAGATGGTAACAACCAAATTCAAGTTCAAGGAGGAAGAAGAGAATCACTACTATATACAAGTACCTGTGTTAAATGTGTCTAAATGCACAAATGTTAATTAGCATGCAAATTGAATTCTGAAGAGAGCACAAATAATCATGTCACTAAGGACCCATCTACAGTGGAGTTTTGGTGCCAGAATTTGACCTGCAATCCTCTCTAACGAGGTGATAATGAGCTGTGAAAACCCAAAGGCACAGTTGGGTAGTAAACCTTATAAGGTAAGGTAAGCACATTTCCACAAGCAGGATCAGTCCAGGAATGCAGTGATATCAGCTGCCATCACTTCCCTAGGAAGGCAATTGCTTTGGAAATGACACTGGCTTTCCCATCACTTTGGCTTACATTTCTGAATTGGAAATTAAAAGGTATATGTAACAGTTCTGACATTTCACAACACTCGATGACCTCCAGTCATAGCTTGTGGTCACTCTTAGTGATCTTTTGAAGTTGTCAGGGATTCCCTAGAAATAACTTGGACATCAGGAAATGAGAGTCAATCTGGCAAGACAGAGTAATGGAGGCATCAAAATAACATACAACCTGTATCTACCTACAGAGGAAGACATGGGACTGCAAACACCAGACTGGCCCACTCCTCATCCTCAGGATTAGCTCTAAACTCAGGGTAAAGGGAATCAGGAGTTTCTGGCCCACCCTCTGAACTCATCAGGGAGCCTCTCTTGCTCCCAGTGGTGTGGAGTTCTGATTATTAAATTCAAGAGTTAAGTGTCTGCCTCACAGCAAAGAAATAAAACTATTTATTCTACAATTCAGTTATTTCAAAGACTGAGATCATGTCTCACTTTTCCCAGGGGATTTTAATTCTCTCCCTGAACCCCAGAGCACACATTAAGGCCTGACCTCTTCTTTTTAAGGCCTAGCTGAGAATGGCTGGTGGCAGGCCAGACCTCAGCTGGAGATGAGGCAACTGTATTCAGAACTATGTAGGAAGGAGACCAGGAGGAGAGGAGCTGAGTTAGCTTGTAAGAGGACATAGATACTCAGAACACAAGTAAAGAAGAAGAATCAGGAATTTGGAATACATCTCTGCCAGAAATTATCTTTTATTTTTCCTTATTATTTTTAGAAAATTATCTTAAAGGCAGGAGACTATATGGGTGTGGGACAGTGATGGGATGGTTGGACTATGAAAATATCCACAGAGGAAGAAGACAGAAGTAAGTTTGCCCAAAGGCTGAGCCCAGCTGTCTTTAATTGGAAATCACCCCCAATACAGCTTGCTTTGGTCCTGATGCCCCAGAGGAGGCTGAACCATTGTATGCATAATGATTGGATGATAAGGGATCCCTTGGTCATTTAAGACCCCCATGTTCTGGCTCTCTGGCTTCTGCTGACTACTGAGAATCCCTTTGTTACTCTTTGTGATAACTTGTAAAGAGAAGTCTAGGATATAGTGAGAAGCAATCACAGGGAATATGGACTGGCCTGTATAGGTCAGATAAGGCCTGTCATGGGAAGTGGCATTTAAAATGAGATCTGAAGGATGAGGGGGCATTAGGTCAGGAAAAGGGTTGCGGGTGGGGCAGTTTCCCAGTCAGAAAGTATCTGCATGGCAAAGATCCTGAAGCACAAAACTGGCATGGCAGCTGTTTCCCGGTGTCCTGAGTCAACCTCCCTTCCGCAGACCCTGCCTAGCCACAGACCTGCCCTAGGGTTAGCTGCCAGAGGGGAGAAAGAAAGGTAATGAAAGTATTTATTGGTAGAGATGTTAACCTATTAGGAGAGGAAGGGGCTGGGGAATGGGAAAAATAAACTGGTGCTCAGAGAAATCTAGTTTCCTGTTTCCCATCACTTTGGCCAATGTTTCTGAATTAGAAATTAAAAAGCATATTTGACAGTTCTGACATTTCACAATATTCTATGACCTCTAGTCACAGCTGGAAAGAATGGCAAAACCTCAGTGTCAAAGAAAGTTGTTCTAAGAAAAAGTTTTATATGGAGTGAGAGTTCCATTTTCTTAGTTTTGAATGATTTGGAACTCACTATATATTTACTCAGCTGTGCTTAGCAATTACCAAACAGCTAAATGGTCAAGAATTTCCATAAAGTAAAACACAAATACCTGATATTTATGTTTTAAAGTCCCCCTTTCAAACCATTATATTTTAAGCCTCCACAGAGGGATTCCCTGCTGACACTAGGATTTGAACAAAGGAAAGAATCGGCCATTATATTTTGTTTCCATTGGGATCACATTATCAACCTGTAATTTCTCCATATTAGAAAATAGCACTTTATTTCCAAATAATGAGTAGTTGGATGGTGGTTTTGCCCTCTGCCACCTAATGCTAGTGCCATTTACATCCCACCATGTGGAGGCAGAGACCAAGATCTGTTTCATGTTGTCACTTAGAGAGATGACCCTGGGGCCCCCAGGACACAGAGCCATGCCATCCCTCAGACACAGTACTGCTCAGCAGCCCTGCTTCCCTCCTGCTCTCAGCCCTGAGAGCTTCATGCCCAGGAAGCCTTTGGTACCTCGCAGATAAGGAGAATTTCCAAGCATCCTCCATGTGACCAATGCCTTTCCTGAGTGACAGAGATACTATCCTCTAGAGCCTTCAGGACACAATGGGTTGCTCGTAGAAACGTATTACAATGGTCTGACAATTAAGTTTACGAACTTGTTGCAATGATGTTGCTACCCTTTTTTTATATCAAAGGGACTATTCATTATGAATTTGTACCAACTGGACAAACAGTTAACCAAGTTTACTATTTGGAAGTGCTGCAAGGCTGCGGGGAAAAGTTAGACGATCTGAACTTTTCGCCAACAATTCATGGCTCTTATGTCACGACAATGTACCAGCTCACACGGCACTGTCTGTGAAGGACTTTTTAGCCAGTAAAAAAATAACTGCATTGGAACACCCTCCATACTCACCTGATCTGGCCCCCAAAGACTTCTTTCTTTACCCGAAGACAAAGGAACTATTGAAAGGAAGACATTTTGATGACATTCAGGACATCAAGGGTAATACGACAACAGCTCTGATGGCCATTCCAGAAAAAAAATTCCAAAATTGCTTTGAAGGGTGGACTAGGCACTGGTATCAGTGCATAGCTTCCTAAGGGAAGTGCTTCGAAGGTGACCATAGTGATATTCAGCAATGAGGCATGTAGCACTTTTTCTAGGATAATTTCATGAAGTTAATTGTCTGACCTCGTATGTATAGGAACATGGTTCAAACAAACTCTTTTCCAAAAGTCTTCTAGATATTATGGTTCATTTCGGGAGCCTTCAGCCATATCAGTCCTGAGGTTTCATGTCCAGGGGAAAAGTATGAACCACCTGTGGTCTCGGAGCCCCCAGAAGCAACTACACTCAGGAGAGAGTCACACCATCTGCACAAGCCATCAGGAAAGAAGGGCACAGACTAAGAAGGAGGGGTGAGAACTTGCAGCCCTTCAAGTTCAGGAAGATCAAATTCACAACAAAAGGAGACCAACGGTTGTGAAAAAGCTGAGTCTGTCTATAGGCTCACATGATTTCTGTGGGGGGTGGTGTGAGGGTGTGAGCTTAACATGCAGACATTGCAGAGCTAAGTTGTGTTCAGGGATGCCCATTGGAGATGCAGCATGGATGATGAAAATCAGGAGCTTGGCTGAAAAACGTGGGCAGGTTTCACCGGAAAGGAGAATGACATGACACAACTTGCCCCAGATTTCAAAGAACCAGAGGAACAGAGAAGCCTGGGCTTCCCCTCCAGAAGCAGAGGGCTCTGCATCCTTTACATGCAAGCCCCTGAGGTCTGATGGGCTTGTTTGCTCTGACTTTGGAAAGGCACAGTCCTGCACATGGCCACCTCATTTATCACGGTGCCCAGCTAGGAAGGAGCTTGTACTGGAGCTGGCCACAGGGCAGGGTGAAGAATCTCCAAAGACTCTTGGAGAGGGGGATGGCACCTCTGTGCTCAACAGAGAATGTTGATATACTTGCTCTGGTTCTGTCCTAGACAGGAACAGAGAATGTGGCTTATGCTGATCCTTGGGATGTTAATTTTGCCCAGGTGAGAAGGAATGGGAGCACTGTCAAATACACACTGCCTGTACACTCGCGGGCCTTATTCTGATTTCCATGGCCTTCAGAGGCAACTGTAGTTTTACTTCTTGAAGTACCCCTCAAAAAACTCCCTGCTCTTCTCTTATGTAAGGAATACAATCTTAGAGAAAACTACCAGCACAGGAGTGAGGCAGACTTGAGACAAAATCCAAGTTCTGACATAACTAACTATATGATCTTGGACAAGTTATTCCTCTCCCAGTATAGAGAAAGCAACTAATATGAAGTTGAAAT
Source organism: Rhinolophus sinicus (assembly GCF_036562045.2). Taxonomy (NCBI): domain Eukaryota; kingdom Metazoa; phylum Chordata; class Mammalia; order Chiroptera; family Rhinolophidae; genus Rhinolophus; species Rhinolophus sinicus. The sequence goes on from NC_133757.1 coordinate 59,927,614, forward strand.
TTGAAATGATGGGATGAAGAATAAATGATATAAAATATACCAAAAGTCTAGCATTTTTCTTAATCCAGCATGTCCCAAAATTCTGTTTGACTACAGCGCTCTCTCCAACCCCACCCCCAACATCTAACTCCTATTAATATCTCCAGAAATGCTTAGGAAAATCTCATCTGCTGATCCCCACTTCCAAGCCTTCCCCTTCCTGTATGAATGAGGTGTAGACCCTTATGCTGGGACACTGCAATTCCTTTGCCTGAAGCTAGCCAGCCTCTGTTGGCTTTCCAGATATCGTGAACTCTCATTGGGTATCCCCTAGTGGATCTTTTCCAGGATGGGCTGACAGGACTATGAAAATCTGATAATCTTTGCCAAAGGGACTGTGCTTCACTGTGGCCTTCCTGCAATTATCATTTAGTAGGACACATGTTTGCTTTTTGGCAATGGATACTTTTGTTTCCAGAGCAATGATGGGTTGAGGATGTTATTCATGGATCTTTTTCTAATCTCTTATTGATCTACCATCAAATTCCATCACAGTCACATAAAGATTTGATGTGACCTTTGTCTATGTTGTTGAATGTTTGGGGAGGTGGGAAGGAGGGGATTCACAAAGACTGGCCCCTCTGAATGCTACCAGAGGAGGATGTGGCAGGGCCATAAGACACTGGGCTAGAACTCTACAGAGGCAGCTCACCCACTGCAAGATAGGGCAACCACCCCATGTACTGATGAGCAGACAGGATCCCAAAGAGTTTATTCAACTTGTCCATGTTCACCCAGTTATTAAATGGTGCTGAATATATATGGTTTGTTTTTCCTACTGCAGAATGGTGTCTCATTACTCTTCCTCTTTAGAAAGCCTGGACGTTTAGTGCTGGCCTCTCATGATTTGCTCTGCATTATGCTCTCTTTGGATTGTACACAAAAACTCAGCTGGCTTTGTCAAGATGACAATTGATGCTACAAAGGTCCTGAGGACCATGAGTCCTGGAGGATGACTTTTGCCACTTGACCTAATGTCCTGGGACATACATGAGTGATTGATTTCCCCACTGGGCCCTGAGAAGGCCCAGTTCAGAGATCGAAGCAAAAGGTCTCTGAGGAGGCATTGGACCAAAGTGTATGCCCTTCACAGAAGTCATAAAGATAATACCCCTGCATAAAAGGAGCAGTAAAATTAAATATAACTAGAAGATTGAATTGAGATTGGCATACAAACCAAATTTTATGTTAAGGTTTTATCCTAAAGTCCAACAGGGCTTTAAGATCTCTTTAGTTCATAATATTCATCAGGAAAAAAAATAGAGCTATAGCTTATTCTTTTTCTGTAGCTCATAGTTATTATTATTTTTTAGAAAATTCTCACACTTGATACAATATCAGGTTATTTGAATTAGTTTTTATATAAAAACACATTTGCAAGTATGGTCTAGTTTAAGTCTAAGGGAATCGTAGTTTGTAAATGCCCAGTTAAAGATTTAGGTGAATATGATTGTCCCATCAGTGAGTGCACTGAAAATTTGTTCATGGAAATTAGATTTTTGATGCTGCTTCATTTCCCAGGTGGCACGTTATCATCTCTCTAGCTACATTTTCCATTGGGTTATTGCTGCAGACCTAGCTTCAATGTCAAAACAGTTGGGAAAACAGTATCACATCATGACCAGTTTCGGTGATACCTTGCTGCCATTTGGGGAAAGGGACAGGATATTCAAGGTGCAACCCCATCTTGCCCATAGTGACCTTACAGTGGGTCACACCCCTGTGCTCTGGCTGTCTCCTGCCTAGAACACAAATGATTTAGAAACCACATAAGACTGAGGTTTGAAATCTGCAAGTTACTTGAGTGGATGGGGCTGGCAGAGGCAGCCCTGGAACTGTCAATGCATAATTGCATCTGTGCCAGGTTATCATTATTCACTCGAGGCTGCACAGGGATCACATTAATACACTGACAGCTGACTCCATAGGAGAACAACTGGGTACAAAGTCGTCCTCACTTGGAAATGATTCAATATCCAATCAGGGTGGGGGATAGAAGCCAATCTCCCCTCAATTCCTCTCTGCTCCTCTTTCTCTGACGCCCATTCCATCAACTCATTGATAACATCAGAAGGGTTGTAGGGGTATTTCCTTCTGGTAAATCCATCGGAGAAGGGACTCTGACATGTGGCACTGCATCAGGGCTGGCCACTGAGGGTTCTATTTGCAGAAGGCTTCTATAGACATTTTGGGAGTGAGAACAGCCGCTGGGCACTTCAGAGTTAAACTCATCGTAAGTCAAACTCTGATGTAAATGTCCCACCTTAACAGGAGAGGGACGATGCTGGGACTCAGAGCAGATGGAAGGGTTGACTTTGGATGTGATGCTGTTGGCATAAGCATTTTCTTGAGTATTTTGAGACAGGAGGTAGAATGAAAACATGGACTAGCAATACCAATAGAATTTCTGTTAATATGGAGCAAAAATGAAGAGAGAGAGGGACCGTGTGTTGGGACGCCAAGTAAAACAAGGACAAAGCTTTCTTTCTCTTTTGCCTCTTTTGGAAAAATCTTGGCTGAAAAGTGGGATGATGAAGACCCAGAAAGGAAGGAAGGAGACTCCCAATAAAAAAGGCAATCTTTGAAGGAAGTCCAGGGCACAGCCTGTGCTGCTACAAAGGTAAGTGGTCAGAAGGCCAGATCAGGGCTTCACACTGGCGACCACCAGCAGAGCTGTCCTGGAAGTCAGACTTACAGGTCCTTTTCAGGGGGTGAGTGGACCAAGAGGAGGAATGAGGTGGAAGTACTTGCATTTCTTTTCTGGCAACTGTACAACAAGCACAGTTGCCAGAACTATGGTAAAGTAGTCGTGCATGTGCTGGGGCTAGAGTCATATGACTGGGTTCCAATGCTGGTCCTGTCAGTTACTACCACTTATTTGGTTGAACATGTCCATTGCCTGTGGAAGACATGAAGATATGCCACTTAGCTTCCCCTTTGAGAATAGACTTACTGCTCGGTGGAGGAGTGTGGATAACTGACAGCCTTCAGCTGTGAGCAGGGTCCCCCTTGGCTTTCAAGTCGAGGTCACAGTACTGTTGAAGCAGCCCTCGACAGTGAGGAAGCACAGTAGTGGTGCAAGGGCCTAGGAATTTTCTTCAACAGGGGGCTTCCTCTAACGGGCAGTCTTTGCTCTCCCCCCCACCCCGACCCCCGTTGGGCTAACAGAGGCTTTATCAAGTCTCCATAGTGGCCTGATGGCTCCCCTTGACCAGTCCTACTACTCTCCTGCTTCTTTCACAGGCGTTACTTCACACTAAATGTTTCCTACTCCTAACTGCATCTCAGCATCTGCTTCCCAGAGAGCCCAACCAGTGCCAACACTTAGCACAGCAATATCCCCTGCCACATTGTCAATGGAGTGAAGATGGGAAAGGCCAGATTGTGTTGTTTTCTCTAAAGAAAGAGTTCCAGTCTATTTCTCTCCATGTTTTTTTTTCAGCATTGGTTGCTTGGGCATGTCCTGATATCTAAGCCTTTAGCCCCAGGAACTGAGCCTGATCTTATGTTTGGAAGATTTCTCCTTCTGGAAACTTCTTTCACAGAAAGACTTCTGTCTGCCCATCACATATTTACAGTTTAGCCCCAGTAACCAGTTAGAGGAGGGCTCACATGTCTTGGCAGTGGCAACCCAGGATTCAGGAATAAGATGGGGATGCTCTGGAGAAGTTGACACACCTGGCTTCTAGAACACAAGTCAGGAGTTCCAGAGCAGGTTCAGGCGTAGCATGAGATATTCCTTATGCTAATATTCAAAAGGGGATTACTATCAGTTTGTTTTTTTTACACTTTATTTTTGACATTCAATATTATGTTATATTAATCTCAGGTATACTGGTTAGACATTTATATAATTTAAGAAGTGATCCCCCTGACAAGTCTTGTACCCACCTGGCACTATATATAGTTGTTACCGTATCATTGACTATATTCCCTATGCTGTACTTTACATCCTGATGATTATTTTGTTATTACCCATTTATACTTCTTAATCCCTTCACCTCTTTCATCCTGCTCTCCTAACCCCCCTCCCATCTATCACCCCGATAAATCTAGTACCCATGTGACACCATACATAGTTATTACAATATTATTTAATGTATTCCTTATACTATACCCTACATGCCCATGACTACTGTGTAACAACCAATTTGTACTTCTTAACCCCTTCCCCTTATTTACTCACACCCAACCACCTCTCATCTGGGAACCATCAAAATGTTCCTGTATCTATGAGTTTGTTTCTGTTTTGTTTGTTTGTTTGTTTTGTTCTTTAGGTTGCATAGGTTGTTCTCTGTCTGACATACCGTGTTTCCCTGAAAATAAGACCTAGCTGGACCATTAGCTCTAATGCATCTTTTGGAGCAAAAATTAATACACGACTGGTGTTATTATATGATATGATATGATATGATATGATATGATATGATATGATATGATATGATAATATTATATTATATTATATTATATTATATTATATTATATTATATTATATTATATTATTTTATTTTATTTAGACCCAGTCTTATGTTACAGTAAAATAAGACTGGGCCTTATATTAATTTTTGCTCCAAAAAACACATTGGAGCTGATGGATGGCTAGGTCTTATTATCGGGGAAACACGGTACTCCACTAAGCACAACACCCTCTAGGTCCATCCTTGCCACCGCAAATGACAAGAACCCATTCCCTTCGATGGCTAAGCAATATTCCATTGTATTTATGTACCTCCTGTTTATCCATTAATCCATCGATGGACACCCAGGCTGCTTCCACATCTTGCCTATTGTAAACAATGCTGCTATGAACACATGGATGCACATATCCCCTCGAAGTAACATTTTGGTTTCTTAGCATAAATACCCAGAAGTGGGATTACTAAACAAAATGGGGGGACCTCCACAGCTCAGATACCCCTCCTGATTTTTAATGGTCACATGAGGGTATCGGACCAGTCCATCCCATGTCTCTGTCTCTCCTACCAGTCTCCAGGTGGCTTCTTCTGTATGTCCTTAATTGTAGGGCTTTGGATGAGCTAAACTTCAGATGATTCTCAATGATAGTTGTTCTGTAGTTTAGTTATAATTGATGTGGTCCTGAGAGGAGTTGAGCACAGATTTTACCTACTCTGCCATCTTGACCAGAAATGCTGTCAGTTTTTAAGTCAAACAGATCTCGAAGACTGTATAATGCCCTACTTAGAAAGGGTTGGAGTTTTATGACTGCTGTGAGTTCTTGAAATAGAAAATAATAATTGTCACAAGCCATTCTTGTCATCAAAAAGAACCCCAGAGGTTGCAACTATCTTTGTCTGGGAGATCCTGGGAAAATCCCTTTTCCCAAGATACTTCTAGCCCCAGGGCAATAGTCACAGTGATGGTTATAGAGAGAGCAGCCCAAGCCCCTGATGATAACCTCCTGGGGCTATTTGAGTTCTAACCCCATATTCTAGACTATACTACAAATGGAACTTAAGTTTCCATTACTTTCCTTCTTTTCTCTATATTTCTCTCCCTTTTCCATTTTTGTCCCTCTCTCCTTTACTTTTTGTTCCCTAATTGCCCTTCATTTATGTACTCAAGAAATTTTACTGAGCTCTTGCTAGGTCCTAGGGTCATGTAAATAAAATATATTAGGTAATGTCAACAAGTTTATTGTCTAAGAAACATTTAGACAATAAAATAAGGTGACACAATCTGGGGTAATTAGTAAAGGCTTCACTGAATATATAACTTATGGAATGATTAGAAGCCTTCCAGGCATACTGGAATGGGATGATGGTGGTGATAGGGGTACAGAGATAACTTCATTTCAAAGCAAAGAGAACAGAACATGTATAATCAGAGTGTGAACCATGGTGTCTTTAAAACAGTCTCACCCAAGACAGGACTGCACTCGGTGATCCAGTAGCCCTGTGAAGCAGTCCTCTAATGGTACAGAATCTATACTATGTCTGGAAGAATGTGAAGAACACTGAACTATTTTTTGACAGGGCAGGATTTAGAGCCTAGAGCCTAGTAGGGTCCTTCCTGGTCTCCTGAAGCCTATGTTTGTGAGTGTTGGTTTACATTGGACTTAGGAGTGTAAAGTCTCGAGAGAGAATGAAGTCCTCCTACTCAAGCAACTTCCCTACCCTTGTTTTGTTCCCTAAGCATTTATATGCACTTGACCCATGAACAGACATTGATTTGTGTGTAACTCAAGAAAATAACGGAAATATGGCTAAATGGGCCAAAAATTAGGGCAAGCTGAAAAACCAGGAAACACCCAGGACTCAAAGACGGGCTAGGCCATTTTCTTTAAAAATATACAATTACTGTCATTGGTGACATTTCGGGGAACTTGTGCTCTGAGCCATGTCTTTGGCAGGGGTTTGGGTTGCTCGTGGCCAAATCATTCTCTCACCCTCATTGCCATGTGCATGGGCCCTAATAAATCACACCCACTTACTACTATGTTCTGACTTTATGCTTCCTCACTCATTTTATAAGTTTGTCAGCTCTTTCAAATCTAATGAAGTTCTAAATTTGTACAGGATTTTGACTGAGCATATTCAGTGGATTGATGTTTATGTAAACATTATGTTCTTAATTCATGGTTAACCCAGGTCCATAATCACACACAGTCTTTTCCTCGTGCATTGGCACCATTGTGTACCTACTCTCTGGTAGAGTACTTGTCACTATGCACACTGCTCTATCTGTCTCTAACTCACCAAGGTTACCATAACCCTGGGCCGTTCTTGTAGTGTGGAGAGGTTTCCCACATTCTGTTGGAAGCTGTCCTTTGAGAGCAGTCGCTGTTCTGTCCATTCCTCTGGATTATTGTAGAAATGGTTCAAAGTTTCTGCCCCACCTACAATAACAGTTCCATTGATAACCACTCAATGAAGTCATCTTTCAAAGAAGTCAAATATCTGCTTGAATGCTGCTGCTATAATTCCCAAAATTTCTTGCATTTAGGTATGTCTAGACTCTTCACCAAATCCTATTGAGGAAGAAGGAAAGCATCCCTCACCCATATTCACTTAGATATTAGTACAACCCTCTTCTTGTGCCCTCTGTGCCTCTCTCTCATCTTTTTCTTTACATAAAACACACACAAATACATATACACACCATCTTCCCCTTTCTTTTCTCTATGTTCACCATAGTGCCTCCCTGTCTGTGGAGTAAAACAATAAAATAAAACATTGTCATGTTACAAACCTGTCTCTTGAACAGACTAATATAGCTGTCCCAACACATTGGATGGGAAGCAGGTTGTAGGGATGGAGTCCCAGAGAGCAAGTTCCAGGCTCTCGACCTCAGGGGGAAAGGTGCTGGCTCGGGTAGTAGATGGCCATCAGCTGTAACTAGTTGGACATCAGGTATAACCAGTTAACCATTAGCCACTAATATAACCGCTGTGGCTACGCTAGCAAGCGTGGATTGTGGCTAGCAAGTGCGGTTAACAAGCAGATTGCAGATCATGTGGCTCCTACTTCCTGCCAGGCCGAGACTGCAGTGCGGGAAGACCCTTCATTGGGGTACTGGCAGTTGTTTGCTTTTGTGTCTCGACCAGCCGCCACCAAGAATATAGTGGTGTGGCTCCCCTGTCTATGGCTCCGTTTTTGTTCCTTTTTGGCCTCAGCAGATCCTGCTTTCTTGTGCAGGGAGCGGCAGCTGAGTCCATGCATTACACAGGTTATAGAAGTTTTCTAGGTTTTCCAGGAAGTGAGTCTTATAGTTCCTATTTGATGCTGAGCTCAGATACTCAGCAAGCGGATGCAGTGTGGTCCCTGGGATTTTACAAGAATGCCCACCAAAGCAGGCGGATGGGTAATCCCATGTAGGAGGAAAATGCAAACTATTATGTTAGACAAGCACCCCAAATGACAACCACATTAGTTTGTGACCTTGGGAAAGTTGTTTAACTTGTCTTTGCCTGGGTTTATAAAATTGGATGACGATCACATTATCTTTATCATACTACTATTATGAGAATGAAATGAAAAAAAAGAAAATGCACCAAGCTCTTGCACGGTGCTTAGAATATAGCAAGAGCTCCTTAAATGTTAGACATTATCGTTTTTGTTTCCTAGCTTGACAAAAAATTGCATAGTTTAGAGTCATAGGAAAAAATAGAATTTTAACAATATGTTTCACAATTTATACTGCAGATTTACTGTTCTTTTGACAATTCTGTAATTTTCAAGTGCAGTTATGTTCTCCCCTCTGGGCCACTGGTGTTTAGGTTGGGATGGTAAGGGGGAATCATTCCCTCGGTTTCCTATTTTCCTAATACAGCATGAATGGCCCAAAGATCATGTTCAGTCTAATGTATCATGCAATCTGCTCCTTGTTTTACTTGTTCACGAAATGAAATGTTAATGCTTGAAAGATCATTTACATATGGCCTACTAGTTATTTAAGAAAACAGCAATTAAACATGTTGAGATAATTAACAATGTGTACGTGAGTAACAATGCTTTTTAGATGCTAGACATTAATGAAGTAGATGCCAAATAAATGTAATCCCACACTTCAATTAGGACTTTTTTTGTTAATTATATTAATTTACAAATTTAAAACAACAATCACGTTCATGCAAACAAAATGAGTATTTTAAAAGTTGAAATAATTAAAGGAGGTCTCCGCTCTGAGGACAGATGGAATGGATTAACCTTATTCTTTGTCCCCACCAGAGGACAGTGTCATTAAGGACAAGAAATAACCTGTTCCACTACAGGTCTGTCCATAATGGACTCATCCAACCCTCTTGTACACACAATTTGTTTTCAAGCTAACTTGCCTGCTGGTATCCAACAAAATGGAATTGTTCTGCAGCTAGGATCACGTACTCTTTCCTGGGTCTGGGTCCTGCTTTGATCCTACAATACAGATTCTAAATGGAACATGTGGAAGCATCAGGTGAGCAAAATCTCAGGCCAGCTCCTTGGCTGCCTGTCCTGGGGTCACAGACCTCGCCAATCAAGGGGACTTCCTGACCACTCATATTCACTGCAACATTTCACTAGCCCAGGACTGCTCCCAAGGCCATCATAGTCTGTTTCCTCATTTTGTTGTTGTTATGTTTTTATTACTTTCAAGTGTATAAAACATAGTGACTAGACATGTATATACATCACACAATGATAATCCCAATAAGTATTATTCATCTAACACTATAGTTATTACAATATTATTGATGATATTCCCTATGCTGTACTTTATATCCCCATGACTTTTAAATTATAATTGACATTCAATATTATTTTATGTTGTACAGTATAGTGCTTAGACATTTATATAATTTATGAAGTGATCCCCTGATAACTCTAGTACCCAATGCCCATCGATAGATGATTAAATAAAAAAGAAGTGGCACGTATATACAATAGACTATTACTCTGCATTAAAAAGAATGAAATCTTGCCATTTGCGGCAACATGGCTGAACCTGGAGAATATTATACTAAGTGAAATAAGTGAGACTGAGAAAGACAAATACCATATGATCTCACTTATATGTGGAATCTAAAGAACAAAATAAACAAACAAAACAGAAACAAACTTACAGATACAGAGAACAAAATGATGGTTGCCAGATGGTAGGGAGGTTGGGGAGCTGGGAGAGAAAGGTGAAGGGATTAAGAAGTACAAATTGGTAGTTACATTATGGTCTATTCTAAGCGTAGTGACCACTACCCCTGCAACTGCGGCATCGGAGAACATGTTTCTCTAGTGTCTGCTGAGCCATTGGCACATGAAACAGCCCGTGAGGAGCAGCCTGATCTAGGGGGAAAAAACCTTGGACTGACCATTTCCACCACTTACTAGATGGGTGGTCTTGGGCACCATTATATGCCTCAGTATTTCTAAGCTAGCAAAATGGGGATAATGTATTTTTATTTACACCACAGAGTTATTTTGAAGAGTGAAAGGAGATAATCCCTTGAATGTTAATTCTCTTCCACTTGTTTCAAATGTTTTTAAGCCCTCAATAGTAAGGCAGCTGTAGCAGGAAAATTTAACTTGAAAGAGAGGGAGGGAGAGAGGGAGAGAAGGGAAACTTAAACTTGAAATTCTTTGTTGACTGCTGCATGAATCTACAGTCACCTACATAAGAGTCTCTGGATACATGGCTAAAGGTCAGGCTATAAATATACTAGGCAATATAATGGAGGAGAATAGAGCAAGTGAGTTGGAATCTGGGTTTCATTTCCAGGACACTGTCTTGGAAAGGGGCTTAAGGCAGGGAGGGAAATTGGCATAGACTAATCATCTGTATCACACGTGACCCTATGTCTGTTTTACTCACACTGTTTTCACATGGTTGGTAAATTTCAATGCTCCAATTTGAAGCCTGCCTCCATCTCTGGTTTTAGAATCCTGGCAATAAAGACTTGTAGCGTCCTGCCTGGTCTCCCTTCTCCTGTGGAGACTGTTCATGTCCTAAGGAACAGACTCTCCATGTGGCTGGTTCTCAGCTCCTCTAGCCCACAACATGTTTTGGGGGTCCCCCAAGTCGGGAGGCTCCGAGAGGAGCAGGCAGATTGACCACCCTGGTGAGATGATGGGACGTGACGCTGCATAGTCCTCCATGTGCCGGGGCCACCACACCTAAAGCAATGCATATTCCTTTTACAGTGTGCTGCCTTGTTAGAAATATAGTTGGGTTGGGGGTCTCTCACAGAGACCTCGGTAAAAGTCTCTGTCTCTGTATTAAAAGCACTTCTGGCTTCAAGCTCAAAACTTAGCTTAAATGTCTGTCCTGACTCTCTACAAAATATACTAATTTGAGATTATGCATCTTTGTCTTTTTCTTTTTTTTTAACAAGCTCTGAGTAAGATTTCAAGTGCTTTCCTGCTTTCAGGCTTTTGCTTTTTTCCCTGTGCCTCGTTAGTGTCCCTTGCACTTGCTCATCATCCCAACTTGGTTGTTATTAATTATTCAACATTATCCCAATAATTACCTCCATCAGGAAGCCTTCCCTGATTGGGCCGCCACCTCAATATGTTGATATGGACGTTCCCTTCAACGGCTTCAATTATCATCACCACACTGAGCATTAAGTGTCTCGTTGAACCTCTGTGCCCCTTACCATACCAAGCACCTCCAGGAAGATCCTGTGTCTTGATCTCCACACTTTGATATCTACCCTCTACACCCAGAACTAAACAGATTCACCAAAAACAATTGTCAACTCAATCTGGTCAAGAGTTGAGGTCCCATAGAATCTATAGCATGTCCCATGTCTATAGCAGTCCAGATAAGAAATTGTTGCAGAAATCCCAGCCCAGCAGATTAGGATGGACACAGATGAAACACTTTAATGTATGCTAACCACACTCCCTGGAAAGAGAATGAGATCCATTTAGAACAGACAGTTTTTTCCAGCTGCCTTCACTAAGCTCATCTGTAGCCACAGGGACTGGGGAGGGAGGTCAGCAATTGTCCCATAACTTAATCAATGCAAGAGCTAAACTTGGCAACTCAAAACAAAGGAACCACCTGTTCTTCAATGGCCTTTTGTTTGGACATCATTCCAGTTCAGTCTGAACTTGAAATTTTCCTTCCGTTCCTGTCTTCTGCTCCTTGGCATTTTGCCCTGCTGTGGAGCAGCACTTCTCAAAATCCTGCATGTCTAAGAATCACCTAGAGATGTTGTCAAAATGCTGATTCTGATTGAGGAGGTCTAGGATGGGTCCTGAGATTCAGAAATTCCAACAGGCTCCAGGATACGTGCTGCTCCCACTGGTCCATGGAACATTTTGAGTTGTAAGGGTTCAGAGATGTATTAGGTTGGTACAAAAGTAATTGGGCTTTTTGCAATTATTTTAAATCCTTCAAACTGCAATTACTTTTGCACCAACCTAATAATTTTCTATCTCTGCTGTGCATTCAAATCACTTGGGAAGTTCTATAAAAGCACCAGATCCCGACCCTTACCTCAGACCATTTAAGTCAGAATATGGCTAAGGACTGGGAACAGTTTGGGTAAAATGCCCTCCGGAGATTCCAGTGGGCAGCCCAGGTTGAGAACTGCTGGCCTAAATCAATGGTCCTCAAAGTGTGTCATCAGAAAAGCAGCAACGGCATCCTGGGAACTTGTTAGAAGTGCAAATTATCAGTGAATTGGATTCAAAAAACACATCCAATGAATGGAATAGTATTCATTAATAAAAAAGGAAAGAAGTATTGTAGGGACCTGGCCCACAGGCAGATAAGCTGGCAGGCGGTCAAGGACTCCCGGCTTCTTGGAACACTCTGTATAGGAGAGCAGGCCTGCAGCACCTGCCAGATGATTTCTCCAACGGAATGCTCTTTGTTTTGCTGTCCCTGTATAACCTTGCTTCTGCTCCACCTGAGGACAGAGTGCTATCCCTCCAGCAGGCCGCCCCCGGAGACTCTCCCGGGTCTGTAAGTCTCAAGGAACCTAAGTCCCGCACTCAGCCACGTGGTGTGTCCTTTGGGCTTGCGGTGTCTCGGGCACAAAAACAACAAGGACTCAGACCGAACAACTACTGATACCTGCTACAACATGGATAGATTTCAAAAATATTACGCTAAGCGAAAGAAGGTAAACGCAAAAGACCCCACAGTGTATGATTCCGGAGGAGGCAAATTACAGGGACAGAAAGTAGATGAGTGGTTGCCAGGGGCTCGGGGTAGGAACTGAGAGTGACGGCGAGTAGACACAAAGGATTTTCCGGGAGTGATGGAACTGTTCTAAAACTAGGTTGTGGTGATGGTTGTATAAGTAGGTCAAGTTATTGACAGTCACTGAATTGTGCACTTAAAATGGTTGAATTGTATGGTATGTAAAGGATGTCTCAACGAAGCTGTTAAAAAGAAATGAAAAAGAACACAAATTCTCTGGCTGCACCCCAGACCTACCAAATGTAGGTCTTGGGTTCTGGGGTAGAGCCCAGCAGTGTGTGTTTAAGAAACCCTGCCCGTAACTCTGAAGAGTACTCACATCCGAGAACTGCAGGCCAAGGGAGGGAGCTTGACAGCTGCCTGCTGCTGGGATAGGCGTCCTGGTAGAAGTTTTAGGGTGGATGCTCAGGAAACTGCTCCCAGTAATTGCAAAATGAAAGCAAAATGGTATTCCAGCAACCATGGAGTAGAAACTCTTGGTTGTTGAAGGAAAAAGCCTATGTGCCACACTTCAATCTGTACCCTTGTTGATTGTGTGACCCTGGGAAATGTATTTGCCTTTTCTCATGCTTGGTAGCTTAATCTGTAAAGGAGAATAAAAATGTATGCTTCTCAGGGTTGCTGTGAAGATAAAATTAGAGGACATTAGGTTCTGGTTTAATATATATCAAGGAGAGAAACAGATATGGGTCCATTTTTCCTCCGTATAAACTGCTATAATCCAGCCTCTTCTGAGAAGCTCATCCTGAAATTTTCTGTGCATTGGGGAAGCTTTGTGCTGCTATATTTAGAAGGTTATTATTCCAGCAAATGCATATTCTTCTGAATTCTTTCTTTCCCCTGGGTTTAAGGATACTTATTTTCAAATACATATTGCTTGGGACAAGCTTCAGGACAAGGCTCAGGATTCAGTTTCATCCTCTTTGCTATCACAAGAGCAGAAACAGTGTTCATTGGGGAAAGCGCCACCCTGGAAATAGTTCCCATTCTTATCTAGGAATCAAGGAATTGCTCTTTGTACTCCCTGACCGAGTAAATGGACTAAATGTCACAAGAGAAGAATATACATTTGTTCCCCAAAGCTGCCCATTAGGTGTGCTAAGAGAATTTCAGTTTAGCCTCAACGAGACAATAAGAAACAAATCGACTCCTTCAGTGGAATACAATTTACGGTGACAGATAGCACTTCGTAGCAATTGGAGCTCATGTCAAGATATAATCAACTAATCACTGGTAATCATTGGTAATTCGGATGTGAATCAAGCTAATTTCCAAACAGCCCTTCAGATGGTCCCACCGAATTGCAGGCATAGATGTTTATCATGAGCAGCGTTTGGACCCAAGGAAAGAGACAAAGAGTGGTACTGTAGGGCAGAAATACTAGGACGCAGTGCTAAATTCTCAGTTATCTCTGGTGCCCCATCCCCCTTAGTCAGTCCATTAAAATACAGTGCCACTGTCATCTTTCCTAAAGCTCTGTCATGTCCTTGAAAGGTAGTCATTTCAATTGACTTTTATCTCCCAGTTGCTCAGTTAATATGGTGCTTAGTGATTCTAATGGAAAAGGCTTCATCCCAACCAATACATCTACCTGTCTGCTCTCTCCCTGTCATTGTAAACTTCTTTAAGAAAGTGTCTGTGTCTTGTCCACTGATGTGTTCTACCCAGAGAATACTACACATTGCAGCAGACCACTATGCATTTAGCATGTTCTAGTAACAGTTAATATCCACACAACACCTGAGAGAGGAGGGGCATTATGATCTAGAATTTATTAGGAAGTACGTGGTAGAATTGGGTCAAACCATATATTTTAAACTTCAAAAAAGCTCTGCATTTGGTCCCTCTTTGCCTCATCCCATATTTATAGCTAGAAAAAGGACAGTAAGTTCGATGCACTGGAACTTGACCCTTCAGTTCATTTCACAGTTTCTGTGTGATCTAGGACAATAGAGGCTTATAAGCCTTACACGTCCACACAGTGATGAGAGAACATGTCCATGCTCTCTGCTTGCTGTTTCCTGAGGCAGCCCTGATTGTTTGAGCCAAATCCACCTCTGCTGAAACCTCTGAGTCCTGTTCTTCCCATAAGCTCTTTAAACAGCTTGCTCATCCTGTCTATAACAGTAAAAATCCCTGGTACAACAAGCGAGGAATTGCTTGAAATTCCAATTAAGTCAAGTTTTACCAAAGCCGTTCCCATTATCTCAGTAAGCTGCTTTCTACATTAAAAGGCTCCCCTTAATTAATTCTCCCTGCTGGCCTGTGGACATGCTATGCTTTATTATGACCTGTGAATTCAAAAGCAAGAAAATAAAGTGTAGATAAGCAGTGCTCTGAGCTCCTGTCATCAAATCAGTGCAGCATCTGATGGCCCTGTCACTGGTTATGGCTGTTTCTGACACCAAAACAGGAAGCATTTCTCAAGAGAAAGCTGGAGAAGTCTCAGCAAAGGGCTCTCTGGGGTCTTCAGTATGAATAATGGCATCTCCTAGAGGCTGCTTGTATAGTTGTGTCACACCTTCTTCCAGACAGGAAGCTGAAACAGGAAAGAAATGACACTTTCCAACTTTTTTTTTGCCCCGGAGGGAATGCACACAAGGGGGTTGTTTTGTGAAATAAATGCATGGCGGTGACAATCTTCACTTGTTAGGTTCTAGTATCTTACATCAGTTGCCCACCTGCCATGCGTTCCATGATATAGGTCCCATCTCACTGAGGTAGACTTCTTGTCCTGTATCTGCTCTGCTCAGCCAGTTTCCCAGCTAAGTACCTAGTTTCAGAGGCCTGACTTCCTTCCAGTGAGATCCACAATAGATATATGGAGGCAGTGGATTTCCTGTCCTGCTTAACCTAACCTTGTTCAATGCCCGATTCCAAAAGTGGAGTTACTCCTGGTTCTTCATGAATCATGTGCCTCTGCTCCTGATGTTTGTTTGTTTCTCTCTTCCTACTGAGTTCATCTAAACACAGACTTTCTTTTGATGTTTTTTAACCAAATTCCCCAGAATCTACCATGGCTCTCAAACTTTGCAATGTTTCCTCTTTAGGTAGTTGTTGCTCCAGAGCAAGCTTTGCTCAGACTTTAGTCTTCTCCAAGAGCCATAGTCCCTTGGACACAGACACTTTCCCTGGGCAGACAAGCCAAGACAGGCAGTCTTGGATTTGGAGTTAGACAGAGTCCCTGGGGACTAGGGGTCTGGCTGCATCGTAGGTGCCTGCGATGTCAAAAAAGGATGGTGATGCCAGAGGGGTAGTAGACGGGGGGAGGGGGGTTATCACTGTGTGAGGGATATAAATGACAAATGTCTAACTATTACATTGTTCTGTGCACCTGAAACTCATAAAAAAATGTTAAAAGGAAAAGGACGGTGATGCTATAGGAGGCGAAAGAGATGCTGAATGGCATCTCCATTCAGTCTAACAACAGATTTAGATTTTAGCCATGCCAGGATAAAGCTTTAAGAAAATTGACACCACAGCTACAAATATATCTATTTCCCCCAAAGTATCTATTTTTTTTTTTTTTCTCTGTTCAGATACTGGGCCATGAGAGGTAGAGTCCCCACTTCCAGTGTTTTATCACTCATCAAGCAGCATGAGTAAGCAACTGAATATAGGGTTGAGTTGTTATAGTCACATCTATTTCTCAAGAGTGTGCAGAATGACAACCTCTGTTTTGATGAAGAAGACATTCTGAAGGTATTTTTAATTGACTTTATTGAAAGGATTAAAAGGAAACAACTCTAGCAGATAAAGTGAGATGGCTTCTGGGAATAATATCTGCCTCCCAAGATCATGCTTGATTTATGGATTTGCATTACTGAATGCTAGACTTGTACCTCTCCCTCTCTCTAAAAGCCGTTTCTTCCTCTCCATCTCCACTGATGCATTGTTTTAATTCATGCAAGAGTCTTTTCTCATAGGGACTATCACTGCAACCTCCTGTCTCATCCATTGCCCTCCTAGCATCATGAAGCCCTTAAAGCAATCTTTCTAAAACACAAAATTGATCATGTCAGCCCCCTGAAGGAAACCCCACCATGGTTCCCCATCTCCCTCCCCAGGATGGAAATCATGTGCCCACATCATAGAGCTGTGGTTAATGAGATGTCACTCAGCATGAGGCAAGCATCCATTGAGCTGGTTGCTGATACATGGCTGCTCCCCAGCACTTCTCTCCCACTTGCTTATCTCCTCCTCTAGTCGATGACTTTTTCTTAATGTGTCTTGGCTTCCTCAGCATCTGGTGGTTTCTGATAACTACCATGTACTTGGTAAATGTTTTGAATGGATTAATCTATTCCAACACAACTTATGGAGAACTGCTTTAGGTCAGGTAATGTTCTAGGCACCAGAAATACAGCCATGAACCCAAGAAAAGTCACTGCCCACATGGAGTTCATCTGGACAATGTGAAGGTGGGAAATGTCATAGGTAGCCAAGAAGGCCTCCCCTGTTAAGCAGAGACCTGAAAAAGGTGAGGAAATGAGTCTTACATATAACTGGTGAAAAAGCACACCCAGCAGAGGGAACAGCCAATGTCTTCCCTGAGGTGATGCCGTGCTTGCAGAGTTCAGGGAATAGTGAGGTATTTGCATGGCTGGAAGTGAGGAGCAGTGGAGAGAGAAGTGTATGATTGAGTCAGAGAAGAGTATAGGAAGCATGTGGACAATGCAAGGAGTTTGGATTTTATTCGCAATAAGATGAAACATCATTGGAGGATTTTTAAACAAAGGAGTAACATGATCTGACAGGTTTTCAAAGGACTGTGCAGGCTACTACATGGATGTCAAATACACTGAAAGGGGGCAAGGACAGGAAATGGGAGATCAATTGGGAGAGAATGGGATGGGGGTAAGTAATTGGATTCTGGGTACATTTTGAAGGTGAGGTTAACGGGTTTGCTTATAGATTGGGTGAGTGGTAGAGAGAAAGAAAATAGTTAGGAAACAAGGAAGCATGGCTCCAAAATTCTTGGCCTGGATAATTACAATAATGGAATGACTAAAAACAGAGATGATGACTAGTCAGGGACTAGAAAGGAGGAGGAAATCAGATATTTTCTCACAATGATACTGAATGGTCAAATTCCTTCTTTACCTACCAGTCTTTGCTACCACTGGCACCTCTTTGAGATACTCTACCAATGAGAAAGTTATACATTATCTACAGATCATATCTAGGTTCTTAAAGCTTCCCCCCATCGGTCCCTTCAAGTCTTGCCACATAAGTCATTAAAGTCATGATCCATCATCAGTGATCTTGTCCCTTGAGTGGTTTCCCTTCAGAACAGGGCTAGCATTGTCAGTTCCATAATTCCCCTTCAACCCTTTTCCCATCTTGTCTACTTCACTCTGAATAGCTCTGGTTTGTCTATATTCCCTTTAAAACTGGTATTTAAGGGGAACAAAACCTACCGGGGGAACAAAAGCAATGAGGCAGAGTTGGAAAGAGAATTCTAGAGAAACTCACTTCTCATTCTAGACCCTTTACTTTTTTTCCTGCAATCAGGAATCACGTTAACTATGATTACATCTTCTTTCCATTGCTGCCTGACACTGTATGGTGTTTGTGGAAGACCTCTTCATATTGAATCACAGCTATAGCCTCCCAGCCAACAGGATGTTCTTATCCCTTCACCACAGCCCTTTCTCCACAGAGGGTCCAAGGTGAACCAGATCCTATGTTACTCCCAAAGACTTTCTACCAAATTGGAATAAACACTAAACTCTTTGTCTTGGCCTAAGTCTCCCACCACATTGCATAACCATTCTGCCACCATAATCTCCTTTCCCTCTTGTAACACAGCCAACCACTGCCTCCTCAAGTCTTGGCAACTACAATTCTGTTGGCCTCCATACTTTTCCCTCAATATTTTCCATGATTGGTTTAATTTCATTTTCCAGGATTAATTTCTACTAATTCACTTCTCCAAGAACCACAACTACCCTCACTACTTTATCTGAAGGAATACAGGGTTACTCCTTGCCTGTACTTTCATTGTTTCTGTACATGTTTGCAATTGATTGCCTTAGTTCTTTTGTTTACTGGTTACCTCCCCACTGAAATGGAACTACCACTAGAGCAAGGAGTGTTTCTGTCTTGCAAAGTGCTGTATCATTAGCTTCCATAATAACTGGCACCTAGTAAACGTGCCATGACTAGAGAGTGAGTGGAAGACTTTGGGCTACGTTAATGTGTAATGGCAAATGACAAAGACATAAAGAAAATGAAAATTCACCTAAATCTTCAGATAAATTGCTGATACAATTTTGGTGCAAATCAATCTGAAAATTTTCATACAAAATGTTTTTCTCACAAAGATAATATCACACTGAATACAATATTTTATAATTTTTAAAGATGTAGCATTAGATTGTAAACATACTATAAAACAATATAGTAGTCACAATATAATATCAAATTTTGTCTATTATAAATAATATATAATATGCAATAATATTTTTAATGGTTGCCTTGTGTCATATAACATTCGAGTACTGTAATTTAAAGTACAAATAATCTATATTTAGATGTTTAATCTCCTCTCCCCCAATTTTGGAGTTTATACACAATATGTCAAAGAACAAACCTATCTAAGCTCACATTACTCATTTTTACCTAATATACTGGGAGTGCCAAAAAAAAAATACACGTTTCTTAATTTTATCTTAATTTTACACATATTTTAATTATACACATATCTTAATTTTAAGATACGTTATCTATGCTCAAGCAGTAGTTTGCCATAATCAGAAGTGTCTGAACACTGATGGTTAAGCACTTGAGTACCTCTTGTAATTGCAGAAGTCAAACATGACTTGTATTCATCTTTTGTTATCAGTATATATTAAGTATTACAATGAATACAGTTTTTTCCTTCATTAAAGAGTGCATACTTTTTTTTGCATCATATATATATATATATATATATATATATATATATATATATATATATGTAGGTTAGCTGAATTATATTTTATTGGTCTTTTATTAACTTGCAAGAGTTGTTTTTTATGTTATTTTAAGATTAAAGACATAGATTATTTGTCTTATGTTTTCTTCAATTTCTTCTTACTTCTATAATTGATTTATAGTGAGTATCTTCCTGTATAACTTTTCCATTTTTATTTAGTAAAATCTATTAATAAATTTCTTCATGGATTCTGACTTGATGTTATTCTTAGAGGGTTTCTAGGAATTATTGTTATCATATATTGGCCATTATTTAATTGTATTCATACTTTTTACTTATCACTTAACTCATAATCCATCAGAAAATGTTTGGTGTATATTGTGGAGTGAGCACCTAAATTATGTTGTTCTCTGGTGGTGTACCAATTGCTTAATTTTCATAATAAGCAATCTTGAACTTCCAATCAAGATGGCAGAATAGGAAAACTCTGTCCTCACCTCCTTTCATGACCACATCAAAATTACAGCTAAACTACAGAACAACCATCTTTGAGAATCATCTGAAGTCTAGCTGAACCAAAGTCCTACAACTAAGGGCATACAGAAGAAGTTACCTCGAGACTGGTACAAGGAGTGGAGACATGGGACAGGCTATTCACACATCCCTGTGTGACTATTAAAAATTGGGAGGGATATCTCAGTGTGAGGTCCTCCCTGAGAAGAAAAAGTCCCAGCCCTATACCACGTTCCCCAGCCCAGGTTTTCATTGCTGAAGAGAGAAGTCCCCACAACTTCCGGCAGTGGAAACCAGAGATTGTGCCTGACACAGAGGATGGCAGGAGTCCCAGGCACTCCTTTTAAAGGGCCCATGCAGAGACTTACTCACGAACAGACTCACTTGCTTTGAGCTCCAGCACTGGGGCAGCAGCTTGAAATCACCAGGAACATGTGGGGAGGAACTGAGTTGTCTGGTTTCAGACCCAGGTCTGGAGGGGTAGCTTTTGCCCAAGCAGAAGTGCTGGCAGAAGCCATTGTTCCTTTGTTGAGCCCTCCCCCCACCCATATCTGATTCTGCATCAACTTAGCTAACACTATCCCTCTTGCCCTAGTAATCCCCTGAGATCACACCCCACCCAAATTTTGGGCCCAATTAAGGCACTTCCAGTGGCTTTTCCATATAAATGTCCTGTTAGCTCATGCTGCAGACTTTCCTAAACTCTCTCAAAGGTTCATAAACCTCAAAGAAACACAATCTATCTACATGCTCCGTACATCTTACTGAGCAGCCCCAAGCCTGGCACTAGTGGCAGCCAGCCTCAGTTCACAGTTTAGCCTCTCCCATGTACTCCCAAGCCCAGCACAAGTGGAAACCATCTTCAGATCACTTAGTAGCTCATACCAAGTGGCCCTGGGTGCAGCACAGAAAGCAGCTGAAATTGGTCTGTACCAGAGCATCTTCCAAGAGGCTCCAGAACCAACACACCTGGTGGCCAGATTCAGACCATACCAAAGTACCACCCAACCACCTCCACAAATGACATATCCGAAAGGCAGACCCCGAAGGCACCAGAGCCCTGCTTAAGCAGATCCTGCTCCATAGGCTCAGCCCCCGCACAACAGCTCCTCCATTGTAGTCACGACCAGTCCTCACAACAAATCAGCCTGAATGTCTACCCCTCCCACTGATGTGTCAACAACATTCAAGGCTCGGCTACAATAGGAAGGCACATACAAACCACAAAAGGGGTATACCTGGAGCATCTGGCTCAAGTGACTAGGGAGACTGTACCTCTGGGCCCTACAAGACACTTACTACATAAGGCCACTCTACCAATGGAGATTCATAGCAGCTTTACCTAATACATAGAAACAAACACAGGGGTGGGGGCAGCCAAAATGAGGAGGCAAAGAAACTTGTCCCATATGAAAGAACAGAACAAAGCACAGAAAAATAACTAAACAAAATGGAGACAAGCAATCTAACAGATGCAGAGCTCCAAACACTGGTTATAAGGATGCTTAATGATCTCAGTGAGAATTTCAACAAAGGAAAAATAAACATGGATATAGAGAAAAAAATAGAAACAGTCAGAAATGAAGAATAAAATAACTGAAATAAAGATTACACTAGAGGGAATCAACAGTAGATTAGATGAAGCAGAGGATTGAATCAGTGATTTGGAAAATAAGGTAGCAGAAAACACCCAATCAGAACAACGAAAAGAAAAAAGAAACCAAAAAAAAATAAGGAGAGTTTAAGGGGCCTCTGGTACAATATCAAGTGTACCAAATTTGCATTATAGATGTATCAGAAGAAGAGCAAGAAATTAAAAACCTATTAAAGAAATAATGATGGAAAACTTTCCTAACCTGGTGAATTCAACAGACATGCAAGCCCTGGAAGTGCAGAGGTTCCCAAACAAGATGAATCCAAAGAGGCCCCTACCAAGACACACCATAATTAAAATGCCAAAGGTTAAAGACAAAGAGAGAATCTTAAAAGTAAAAAGAGAAAAGCAGTTACTTACAAGAGAGCTCCCATAAAACTGTCAGTTGATTTCTCAACAGAAACTTGAAGACCAGAAGAAAGTGGCAGGAAATATTCAAAGTGATGAAAGGATTGCTCTACCTAGCAAAGCTATCATTTAACATTGAAGGGGAGATAAAGAGCATCCCAGACAAGAAAAAGCTAAAGGAGTTCATCACCCCAAACGAGTATTAAAAGAAACGCTAGAGAGACTTTAAGAAGAGGTAGAAGGAAAAAAAAAAAAAAGATTAAAATGTGAACAATAAAATCGCAGTAACTACATATATATTAACAACTATTTTAAATATAAATGGATTAAATGCTCCCATCAAAATTTATAGTGTACCTGAATGGATAAGAAAAGAAGACCCTTCCATATGCTGACTACAGGAGACTCACTTCAGATCGAAAGACACAGAGACTGAAAGTAAAGGGACTGAAAAAGATATTTCAAGAAAATGGAAACAAACAAACAAAAATCTAGGGTAGCTATACTTATACCCGAAAAAATAGACTTTAAAACAAAGACTATAACAAGAGACAAAGAAGGATCCAGTAATCCTACTTCTGGGTTATTTACCTGAAGAAACCCAAAACTCTCCTTTAAAGGGACATGTGCATCCATATGTTCATTGCAGCATTATTTAAAATAGCCAAGATATGAAAGCAACCTAACTGTCCATCAATAGATAAATGGATAAAGAAATGATACATATATACAACGGAATATTAATAGACATAAAAAAAGAATGGAATCTTTTCATCTGCAACAACATGGATGGACCTAGAGGTTATTGTGCTAAGTGAAATCAGTCAGACATAGAAAGACAAATAATATATTATTTCACTTATATGTGAAATCTAGTAAACAAAATAAATGAACAAACAAAACACACAAATCAATTGATACAGAGAACATTTTGATGGTTGCCAGCTGGGAGAGGTTTGAGGGGTTGAGTGAAAAAGGTGAAGGCATTATAAGTACAAATTGGTAGTTACAAAATAGTCACAGAGATGTAAACTATAGCATTTGGAATATAGTCAATATTGTAATAACTGTATGGTGTCACGTTGGTATTAGATTTATAGGGATAATCACTTCATAAGTTATATAAATACTTAATCACTGTGTTGTACACCTGAAACTAATATAATATCGTATGTCAACCATAATTAAAAATAAAAATATTAAAACATAAATAAAAATAAACAATCTTTTCCCGTGACTAAAAATTTATCATATATATTATACAGATGCTTTGTTGATTGTCTTTGGGTTTTCCTTTATTGCTTGTTATTGTCTTTTCCTATATTGGTTATGACATTTTTGTTAGAGTCATGCTCTGAGAAATGCATCATCAGGAAATTTCCTTGTAGTGTGAATATCATAGCATGTACTTACACAAATACACTACATACACACATAAGCTATATGGTGTAGCCTATCGCTCCTAGGCTACAAGCCTGTACAACATGTTACTGACAAAACAACACAAGATTAAATCATGTGCAAGAGAAAATAATGCAATCAAGAGACAAGGTACCCTTCTGACACCATACATAGTTTTTACAGTATTGACTATATTCTCCATACTGTATTTCACATCCCTGTTATTATTTTCTGACTACCAATTTGTACTTCCTAATCCCTTCACCTTTCTCACTCAGCCTCTCAACCCCCCTCCCATCTAGCAACCATCGGCTTGTTCTCTGTATCTATGAGTCTATTTCTGTTTTGTTTGTTCATTTATTCTGTTCTTCAGATTCCACATATAAGTGAGATCATATGGTATTTGTCTTTCTCAGTCTGATTTATTTCACTTAGCATAATAACCCATAGGTCTATCCATGTTGTTACAAATGGCAAGATTTCATTTTTTTATGGCAGATTAATATGCGTAGATGGGTACTAGACTTATCGGGGGAATCACTTCATAAATTATATAGATGCCTAACCATTGCACTTTACACCTGAAACTAATATAAAATAATATCGGAGGTCAAATATATATTTATATATATATATATATAAATTAGTCACAAGATATAAAGTACAGCACAGGGAATATAGTCACTGGTATTGTAATAGCTATGTATGGTGTCACGTGGGTAGTAGACGGGGGGGTTATCACTTTGTGAGGGGTGTAAATGTCTAATCATGTTGTTTTGTACATCTGAAACTAATAAAAACAAAAGAAACAAGGTAAACACGAGATGTATGAAGCTGCTGCTGGTGTAAAACAGCATACTCTTTTATAGCAACATTTATAAGTAACTATAAAAAGTACAACATAGTAAATACATAAACCAGTATCATAGTTGTTTATTACCATTATCAAGTATGTACCTCCTGACTTTTATATGACTGGCAGTGCAGTAGGTTTGTTTATACCATCATCACCACAAACACAAAGAGGAATGCATTGGGCTATGACATTGTGATGGCTATGATGTCACTAAGAGAAAGGACTTTTTCAGCTTCATTATAATCCTATAAGACCACTATCATGTATGTGGTCAGTTCTTGACCAAAACATCTTTATGAGGACCATGGCTGGATTTCCAAAATGAAGTGTATATTAGTTCAATTCTGTGACTTGGGGCAAGCTCACTCTGAGCTTCAGTATTCTTATTTGTGAAATGAAGATAATATATATGTCACAGGCTAGTTATGGGATTACATTACACATGGTATATAAAGTGTTTATTTTCCTCAGTAAATATGTGTGGTTTTGCTCAAAAGAATTCTGCCAATTACTTATTAATTTTTTTGTAATATATCTGATACTAGAACGAGATTTAAAAATATATTTTCCAAATGATTACTTCTGAATTATAGGACGAATTGTTAAACATAATTATATGTAAACTAGATTTCTTAGATGATGTCACTATTTCTAAATTTGTTGAATAAATTCTTTTGATTTGCTGGGTAGTCTATTGCCTATTCCTCTTCCATTTTTCTCCATGTATGTCATTTTTTATTTTCCCTGGCTTCTTGCACTGGCCATAACAATCTTAAATAGCAGCAGTGTCCCCTAGATCATTTGGGGCTCTAGTGACATTTGGGGCAATGTCACTAGGATGTAACTGAAACATAATGATGGCTATTGATTTCAAACTGAGGACTCATTCTTATCTCCCAGTGCTTTACATTAAAATAATATACTCGATGCAAGTCTTTATCAATACCTTTTCTGCTTATCTTTCTGATGATCAGTTGGGCTTTTGTTCCTGTTAAAATAACATATTAAAGGACTTTCAAAATTTCTTACCCTTTATTGGGATTAGCACTTGCATATCTATAGTATAATATTTTTAAAGTTTTGAAATATTTTACTTATGTTTATATACACACATTAATAGTGAGATTGAGTTGCAGGTTTTCTTTTGGTGCTTTTTTTCAAGTTTTTCATTAATTTTATGCTAGTTTTATGTAGCAAATTGAGAATTTTGCATTAGTTTCTTATACTTTGACAGTTTAAATAATGTTGGATAAAATTCTTTCAAAGAATGATTTGGCTTGAACATTTATTTTGGAGGAAGTTCTTTGACAACCTTTATCATTTTCTACCACAATTAATACCTATTTCCTTCTTCTAACTTTTCTTGAATAAATGTTAGTAATTTACATTTTTTTAGAAAGTCATGCATTTATCAGTGACATGCACGTTATTAAGCTTTTAATGACATATTGCATCCCATTGTTATTAGTTCACTCACTCTCATGCCTGGGTATAAATCCTACTTTGCATGCATAATGTTATACTTTTGTTGTTTTTTTTTTGCCATTTTTCATACTGCCAAATATATCCATCTTATGCTCTTTTCTAAGAATCAGGTCTTTGATTTCTCAATTTTATCACATCTCATTGTAATTCTTTGAATTATAGTTTTATTTTTATGTTATTTTCTATTCCTTTTCTAGGAAGGTTTCATTGTTCTTTGCTTTTAGAATTGAATGAAAGTGTATTTCATTTTTAGTAGTAAGTTGTATGAATTTTCTTGAGTATAACTTCATGTGAAATAATCTCTGAACTGTGATGATAGCTTGATACTAATTAATTTTGAAAAAACCTTAAAGTTAATTTTGTTCTCTGCTTCAATTAAAATAAAAAAAAGAAATGTTTAGAGCTTTTTGTTTAATTCTTTATTATTTAGTTTTAAATCTATTAATTGTCTTTATAATTATAATTATTAAGTGGGTGTTTTGTCAAAGGTTGTTATTTTGTATTAAGTATTTAGTATGTTTGCATTACAATTAGTCAGTTTGACTTGTAGAATTTCTACTCTTGAGCTCAGTGAGATTATTTTTCTTGGTATCCAGTATGATCTCCCTGTGTATGGCATCAAAAAAGTATATTTTCTATAGGAATTTTCTGTAAGTATATATTTGATATATACATATAATGAAACATTAATTAATCAAGTTCTCAATATCTAAAATTTTTTTGTCTTCTCAATGTTTCAAAGGATGAAATTTATGTTTTGAATTCATTATAATCATGGTATTGCCAATTTCTCCTTGAGTTTCTAACAGTTTTTCCTTTATATTGTTTGAGTTTTTATTATTCATTCTGTGAATGTTACATCTTCATTGTGGATTGTTCATTTTAGAACACAAAATAACACTGTTGGTATCTTTTAATGCTTTTTCCCTTTCATTCCCTTTTGGCTGTTATTAATTTTGCTACATCTGCTTTCTGCATTCTCATTTGACTAATCTGTTGTTGTTCCTCCCTTCTGTATTTTTTTCCAGCTTTGTTGAGGTATAACTGACAAATAAATTGTGAGATATTTAAATTATGCAAAGTGATGATTTGATATATGTATACATTATGAAAGGATTCTCCCCATCAAGTCATTTAACACATCCATCACCATATTTCCTTTTTTTTTTTTTTTTTTGGTGAGCACAAAAAAGTATTAAGTATTATTCTCTTAGGAAGTTTTAATTATACAATACATTGTTATCAACTGTAGTTATCATGCTATACATTAGGTCCTCAGACTTTATTCATTTTATAACTAAAATTTGTAGCTTTTTTACTGACTTCTCCCTATTTTCCCCACCCCCAACTCCTAGCAACCACTTGTCTACTCTCTGTTCCTTCTGCAGTTTTTGTTGCGGGCCTGTCTATTTGCAAATAGCTTATATTCTAGTTTGCTTTTTTGTTTTAACCCTGAGACATTACTCTTTAGTAATTTGCATTATTTTTATAGCCAATATGTTTCAGTTTACTTCAATTCTCTTATAATTTCTTATTGTCACTTTTGTTTTTCCTTCTTGGCTTTTTTTCCCCTCTAAGTTATTTGGATGTTGTAGCTTTCATAAGTAAATCAAAACTGTGCCAAAGCATTCTGTTCAATTAAATAAAAATCAATTTGATCCAGGTAGTGGGCAAATGCTGTGGCTGGGAATGTGACAATAGCCCAGGTTCTTCCCTCTGGAAGCTCCCTCATGATCCACTGGTCACTACAGATGCTCATGCAGTACAGAGGAAAATATCCTTCATGATCAGCCTCACTTTTATCTTCCTTCCTCCCACTCTATTCTGTCTTGTGTGCCAGGTAATACAGCTACATTATTATTTTAACTTCTTATTTAAAGAAATATTAAATCTACACAAAAGTTATAGTACAATGAACATCAACATACTCTACCTAAATTGACTAAATGGTAACATTTTCCACATTTAGATTGAGTGTGCGTGTGTGTGTGTGTGTGTGTGTGTGTGTGTGTGTGTATGCTGACTCAGTTGATATGTGGTAATAATGACCCTGTGTCCCTAAATAATTAAGTACAAATTTCCTAAGAACAAGGACATTATTTTATATATAACCACAGAACAATTACCAAATAATGGAAATTTAATATTGAAGAATATTGTTACATAATATACAGCCCATATTTGAACGTTACTTATCTTCCCAATAATGTCCTTTAGATCAAACAAAATATGTTTTTTCCTGGTGGGTACCCTCTTAGCCAACTGACCAAAGCTAATATCATCAATATAGGGATAAAATCATCCTAGGAGCTCTCATCACAAGGAGAAAAATTTCTTCCTGTTTTCTTTTCTCCTTTTCTTTTTATTATATCTATATGAGAAGATAGACATTAGCTGAACCTATTGTGGTAGTCATTTCACAATATACATAAATCAAACCATCATGCTGTACATCTTAAACTTATACAGTGACGTATGTCAGTTATTTCTCAATAAAACTGGAAAAAATTAAAACTAACATACATATCACATGTCTCCTGATACGATGCATTGAAAAGGATGTAACATCGCTTCAGTGATAGTCCTGACAAAAATGAATAACCTGAACATAATCATGAGGAAACAGACAAACTCAAGTCTACGAAATAACTGGCTTGTACTCTTAAAAAATGTGAAAGTTAAGAAACACAAAGAAAAGATGAATAACTAATCCAGATTAAAGAAGCTGTGAAGGTCTGACAATTGAGTGCTTTACCTAACAGTGGATGGGACTGGAGTAGAATAGCTCTAAGTGAGGGGTTGGCAAACTATTTCTGTAAAGAGACAGATAATAGATATTTTAGGCTTTATGGAACATATGTTCTCTGTTGCAACTAATCAGCTCTGTGGTTGTAAAGTGAAAGCAGCCATAGACAACATGTAAACAAATGGGCATGATTTTGTTCCATTAAAACTTTGCTTATGAAAACAGATGGTGGGTGGGCTATGTTTGCAAAACCCTGCTGTAAAGGGCGTTATTGGGACAACTGGCAAAACTTGTATATGGACAGAGGGTTAGATAATATTTTATTTTGTCAGTGTAAAATTTCCTGACATCAAATAACTGTGATAGTTATGTAAGTAAATGTCCTTCTTCTTAGGAGCTATACACACAGAAAGAGACAGAGATAGAAGGGAAATTTGGATAGATGATACCCAGACAGATAGATAGATGATAGATAGACAGAGAGAGAGAGAGAGAGAGAGAGAGAGAGAGAGAGAGAGAGAGAATAGATAGATCTTTAATCTATACATTTTTTTCTTTGTCTGACCCAGGCTCTAATCCAGGGTCATGACTTTTATTCAGTATTTTTAATGGGGAATAGTTTCTCCTCTTTTCCTTCTGTTTCATGATTTTGGCATTTTTGAAGAGTCAAACTGCTATTTGTTTGTTTTATAGACTATCCCTCAATTTGTGTTTGTTTCAGGATTAGATTCATGCTATGCATTTTTGATAGAACTTCTATAAAAGAAATATTCTGTCCCATTCAGCACATCACTTCAGGAGACATATGATGCCAAATTATTTTACTATTGGTGAGGTTAGCATTGATCACAGGGTCAACATTGGATTTTCCAGATTGCCCTACTGTAAAGGTAACTTGGTTCATCATTCTTAATTTATTATTTTCAAATCTATTCAACCAGCCTTTATAGTGAGATCTGACATCTTCCTCTGTTCATGAGAGTGCATTTGATACACATACAAAAAGAACCATCTGCATCGTATTTGTGACATCTGAACTCAATAGATGCTTGTGAAATCTTATAAGAGTCGACATTTGTTTCTGCCACATTAAAAATTATTTCCATTATATTTGCACATAACAGTACAACACAGAGGCTGCGCCTGTCACTCATGTGGGTGGGCCCCTTGCAGAGGCCCAGATTGTGAGAGCACACTTTTCTATTTAAAGTAAAGGTTATTGTGCAAATACTGAATAAGTACCACAGCTGGGTATGAGGTGGCGGCTTTGATTCATCTACCGTTCAAGGCTGCTATGATTTGCATTACTATAGTTGGGAGGTTTTATTAAAAGTTATACATTATAATAACCTAGATTTTTTAAAAATATGAATACAGGTCTTAGTATATTGATGTGGCAGCAACACAGCTAATTAAGAGTTCGGAAAATCCAAAATGCCAAGTTCAAGACTTTGAAAGTTTCAAATGATTTTTAGAACTGAAAAGGAATAGGTGTAGTTATGAATGTGACCGACTGAAATGATTTTATTTGCGTTAGCTGCACACCTCACAGGGCACTGATAAGGAAGCCAAGGCCCAGAAGACTTTCATTTGGGTAGACCGCAGGCACATGCATCTGTCATCTGGTCTATTTTAATAACCGGGTATCCTGGCCTAGTGACGCCCATAAAATCTGTTGCATGTGAAATGAGTAAATTAATAAATGAGTTAAAAGAAGAGAAGGTGTGGAAGACTTGAATCCAAACAGAGTGATGGGACTAGTAGTGTGGACACATCCTTTGTGAGGACGAGGCAACACGACGTGCTCACCTGTGGTGGAGAACGCCAAGCACTTTACAAAGCCAGTGAGTTAAGAGAATTTTCAAGCTTGACACATAGGAGCTGAAATAGGAAATAATTTGGGGTTCCTTTACCTTGATGGATGGAACCATGCAGTACATTTTGATTTTGAAAACAAATATACCCAGAAAAGTAAAAGGGAGGCAACTGCTGAGAGTAAATTCAGAAACCATTGTCTTCCCAATTATCTTTGGAAAAAATAAAGATTTATAGAAGGATGTTTGTTCAGGATGATCAATGGTTTCCTGTCTGGCTCTGGGTACCCAGCAGAAAATGATCATTTTCTACGGTGAGTGGAGGACACCGATTTATCTCTCTTTTCAAAGGCTACGCTTGACTGGAGGTTCAGAGAGCGAGCACACCTAACTTAGGCTCTTCCATCACTAGCTTCATGGCAAAGAATTTGATAAATTCACCATAGGAAAATATCCAGCAGTGTATTTGCTTTCTACAGGAAGTTTTGATGGTTATTCCTTTCAGACTTGGGCTGGCAGAACACTTGGGCAGAAAGGAGTGTGAAAGGTGCAAGAAAAGGTGCTGAGTGACAGCCAGAGCTTACACTTGCTTGTCAGGCTCGGAGATCTGTGAAGGCAGAATCAGTGTTGAGCAAACTTTAACCTGAGGAGCCCAGAGCCACTCCAGCAAGAGCCAGGAAACCAAAGCTTCAAGCTGGAGCTGATTGGTGAGACAGAGGGAAGATTAAATATGGCTGTTGCTTTTTCTCTTGTTGGGCCAGGTGTACACATACATTGAGTGGCTTTCATCTCAAGAACCCTGCTCATTCCCCGAATGCCCACTATATTTCCTACATTCCACAGAGGCCCTACCCAAGTTGGGGCAGCCATTCTCACTGTGGATCTAAGAGTAAGCAGGGACTTTTGGCAACAATTGGTGGTAGGAAGTGGAAAAAAAATTTCCAGCATGATGCTCCTGATGGTAATGAAGATCCCTGATCCCCAAGGCATCTGCACCACTTCCTCATCCCTGTCTACCCATCGACCTTAGCTATTCTTCCTTCCTCGTGGACCACATTATCCTATAAAAGCTGCCCTTGGTAGCTACAACCCTTCTCCATGTGTGTGATATGTTTCTCACTCAGTTTTCCATCTGAATTAACAGGACCAAGTGAGGTGAAGCCATTCAACCTTGATCCTCAGTGAGCCTGTAACTGAGTCTACATTTAGAAGAGAACTCACCTCTCTTCTCACTGGGCTGTCCACAACAGCCACTATGTCCCTGAGACATTCAGCTGCACTTAGATGGGTTTAGATTACTATCCACTTAAGCACCAGGTGGATGTTTGCCAACCCAGATCAACTGGCGGGCCACTCTGAATAGTTCTTCACCCTTCCTAAGCACCATCAATCCTTCTATCAATCAATTGATCAACCAACTTTTATAAATTAGCAAGACAGAATTTTCCAAAGGGCATGCCTGTCTCCCAATCGTTCCTTTTAGCACTGCTATCCCTGGGGACAATTTGTAACATAAAAAAAAAAAAAAAAGAAGCATGAAGAGGCACGCATGAGAACCACAGAGGAACTTCCCTACTCATTGCCTGGGATAGGTTATTTTCCAGCCTCTTATTCGATTCTTCTTTTAACATTTCATTTCTTTTTAAAGCAACAAAACTGTCAATAATCTCATGCATGAAAATAGTTTCCCCTATTACTAATAAAACCATTTTTTAGAAATAACTTTCAATTTGGCAGTCTTAATTAAGGACATATTTCCAAATCTGATCAGAGTACCCAGGACATTGGGCCATGGCTTTATATTTTATTTTAGAAGGAACAAATGTCTGCTTTCAATTTGCCCAGAGTGCTTACTTAGCATAATGGCAATCAGGAACATTGGATCGGTGAAGGACATGGATAACTCAGACAGATGGGGCCCATGCCATGAAGGGCTTAGTGGCACAGAACGACACAGCCATAGTTGCAGACAAACAGGGCCAGAGGACAGCGAGGGGCGAGGTCTGTAGGGAGTAAAGCATGGAAAATGGGTCAGAGACCCATGGATACTGGAAACCATAGGTTTCTAGGGGTGGCTCTGTGGATTCAGGTTAAATCTCCTCTCCCACATCAAGTCTGGATCCGGTGACATTGGCAGGGATGGGGAGCATGTGGCATATGTGGAACATTTCAGCTTCCTCTGCCTGTTCAGAACATACTATCTGACAAGGAATTAATTGGCTCAAAAAGCAGAACTTATTGGGGCAGGGTATATGGGTCTAGCTTTCCATGGGGATTCCACCTCCAGGGAAATGCCCAATCCAAGGAGCTATGTACAGGAGACAAGGCATGGAAAGCATTGAGCTCAATGCCTTGCATTGAACACAGACTTAAATATTTCATGAATGAATAAAACAATGAATGGATGGTTGGATACAAGTTTATTCCCTTTGCACATTCTGATTCCTACAGGGTCTGTGATTTGGAGACCAAGCAAGGATCCTATGTGGTCTTGCTAATGTGGCCAACCACTCCAGAGCTAAGAGTAGGTCTGAAATGTCAGCCACACCTAACCAGGTCCCCATTCGCAGCACACTAGTGAGAAAGGCAGGAAGCAAGGGTAATACCGAAGCTTGGTTCAGAGGGCACTTTCTCTCAGGCAGTCTTTCAAATGAACTAAATGTCAAGCTTTTAATCCTCACCACAAATCTATAATATAGACATAGTTATTAACCCCACCAATGAGGAAACTGAAACTCAGAAAAATTAAATAACTCTCTCAAGACAACATGTGTGGACTGACCCACTGGTGGGAACCACAGTCCAAACACCACAAGCAGATGGAGGCTGTTCTAGAAGAAGAACATGGACATGGGCAGTGGATGGCTCCCAGTCAAGTGGCTTGTGGCTCACCACAGTCCATTCAGTCTGGCAGAAAACCCCTGCCAGAAACTGGATTTAAGAACTTGCCCTAAGAAAAGGCATGTGGCAGTGACTAGGCAAGAAACTGGGACCCCAGACAAGTGTGGTGAGCCAGAAAGCAAAGTAAGAAGTGAAGCAGAAGGACGAATACACTGGGAACCTGTGCTGGGGGTTAGTGGAAGCCTACAATCTACCACTGGTGAAAATGATCCAGGGTTAGGGCAGCCAAACAAATCCAGTCCCACTTGCAAACGGCCTGACTGGCTGAAACTCAGCCGGCTTTACTCAGAGTCTGGATCGCCTGCTTGTGAAGGTTCCAGGTCACAAGGACTCAGAGCAGCATAATTGCTGAGTCAGTACCCAACACAGCATGCAAAGGTCAGCACAAAAGCAAGCTGTCTGTCCCAGGGAGGGGAGAACAGGTGGCAGGCAAATGGTCCTGGCAAGAGGCTAAGATGGCATCCAGTATCCACAGTGACCGTTCAAGCAGACGATGAGCAGACAAAAGCAGATGGGTGGCATCAGTCGCCCAGAGTTCATACAGGTAAGGAGCCAGATGGCATCTACTGATTACCAGAAGTACAGGTGGAAAGACAGCTGGCAACAGGTGAGCACGGTTTACAATAGGTCCAGGAAACTCACTGATGAGGTCAGAGATTAGCAGACGCGCAGGTGAATGGAGAGAGAGCACCACAAGATGACCTGGCATTCAGAAAGCACTGTGGAATCCCACCAAAAAGCACAATTATCTCTCACTATCCAAATTCTCTGCTATCCAAACCTGTGTTCAATAAGGTTGGATGGATAGGGATTCTTATATCAGAGACAAGGGCTTATGAAGACTGTGTTCTGTAGAGTAGAATATTCTGAAACTGGAAGGACTGGGAAGGACCCAGATGCCAGGTTAGTGAATATGAGATTTGCAAACAAGTGTTATATGGCCTTTGCTTATGAGGGTTCAGCCCTAGGGGCAGGTCAGACAGGCTATAATGTCTGGATCCACTGGACAGCATGGCCACCTAAGGTTCTAACTCCCTGTGCCCCTGTTCTCCCTGCAGAATCTTCGTACTTGTCTTCTGTCTGCCTGAAATGATCCTCCCTCTCCTCTTCACTACCTTCTTTGCACCCTTTAGACTTCAAATCATTAGCTCCTTCCTTAGGGAGGTCTTCTCTGACCCCTAATTAGGAAAGGCTCCCTCTGAGAGCACCATGGCTCATCCTTGTGACCCTTGTGATCATGTATCCATTCATGTGGCTCTCAGGTTAGTGTCCAATGCCTTCCCTGAGCTGTAACTTCATTTCTGTCGTTCACTCCAGCATCCAGCACAGGACATGATGCTTCACAGATGTCCAGGTGAATGGATGCATGAATAAATGAACGTCCTTAGGGCCACATTCACAGCTCTGAGCCTGTATTCCCATATGTGCAGAATGCGGATAATGAATGTGACCTGCCAGAGTGATTGTGGTGGGGATTATATCATAAAGAGTCTATAAAGAGCCTCGCATGGCGCCTGGCATTTGGCAGCACCCCATGCCTTCCAGATCTCCTCTTCTCTTCTTTGCGGTACCCGAGAGTGGCGAGGCCTCCCTACCGTGCCTGGGCTCTAACCTGCCATTAACCTTGAGAGGGATACAGCTTGCTAAGAGGACTGAACCTGATGTCAAATCTGCCTAGAGTGCGACCATGGCAACACTTTATCTCTAATAAACATCCCTTTTCTCACCTGGAAAGGGGGGGGGGGGTTAATATTATTTACCTCAGAGGGCTGCCACTGACAGTACATGGAGCAGCGCTTAGACCAGTCCCCAACATGGGATAGTCAGAAATTGCTGGTTGTTGTTATTATATTTATCTTTACCACAGGGACCTAATTAGACATTCATGGGAAAGGAATTATGAAAAGTGGACCCAGCATTTGACATATTCCAAATATTCTATTAGTACCACATATATTAATAGTTGAATGAGCTAGATGGCTGCCTCTCCAGTGAGAAGATAGGTCCTAAAAGCCAGAACATCCCATGCTGTTTTAGCTAGAGGATTGTCTTTTGTTAGTTGGCTTCTCAGCCTTGTCAATTCAGCAAAATGCATTTTACAGAGACTTGAAAATGCTCTCTTGATCATATTTCTGCTTATCCTTTCTGAATACAGTTCTCTTTGAACCCTGCTAAGATTGGCAGTTGCATTTATCAATTCTCAAAGGACATCTCAGAGGATAAAGGAAAATACTATCATTGTAGTTTGCTGTGTATTACTCAGAAAAGGGTTCATAAGAGATCAGCTTGAGTTCTAGGTGGACAAGGAAAAAAAATGCAAAGGATGAGCCAAATATATGAACAAAGACAGTGAAAAAAAAGGAACATGTACTTTTTCCCTTCAGGGACAGACAGTATCCGAGTACTTGAAAAGAAGCAGGACCATGTTAATGGGGACAATTAGGGAGAGTCACGTTAAAGTTAAGAGTCTCCCAAGAGGTTTCTCCAAATAGGATATGACAAAGAGGAGGCTGCGGCTCCCCCAACAGCAACTGCTTATCCTCTGGCAGAGGGTCTGCAGTGTCCACCTGCATGTAAACCTTGGGCCTGTACATCCACTAGAACATGAGGAATTGCTTAAAGAAACTGACCAAAATATAGGACAGAGAGACCAAGTAGGTCATTGGAAATTGTTTGGAAAGAGTCCTATCAACAGCTCCATCCTCCATGTGGATTTAACTTCAGGGATCTCTCTGGTCTGGGATTAGATCTGGGACAACTAATGACCCTGTTCTGAGCAGTCCAAGTTTAAGCTCTGCCTTACTCTAGTGGACATGGAACGTGTTTAGCTCTGACTTCTGTTGAGGGAAGACAGAGCAAGCTGCATGACCCACAGATTACAAAGACTTCAATGGTTCTTGAGTATTAAATAGGGTCAAAGAGGACTATTTGAGAGCAACCAAACCATACATTAAGGACTCAATAATAGGAAATTATAGACAGTTATTTTTGCTGCACACACTCCTCAAACTGCAATTACTGTACGTTGGGATTCTGTATATCTCTAATCATTCCCTCAACACCAAATGAAAGAGCTGCTTGATCCTCTTGGTCAGGTATCTCCAAAGAAAACCTGTCTGTCCTATTCATGTTTTTGTCCTCTTCTCCACTTCTCCCTTGTTCACTCACTTTTCCATTTTTCTGTTGCAGACTGGAAAGTTATTTGACGCTTTGAAACCACAGGCCAGAACTCAGATGCCATCTGTGCCATTTATTAGGTGTATAGTCTCTGGCAAGTTGTTAAACTCTCTGAGTCCATTTCCTCCACAGAGAACCAGAATATCCATAATCACTCCCATAGGATTGGTGTAGGATTAAGTGTCATCATAGAGGTAAAACACCTTAAAACATGCCCAGCAAGAGGGAGGCTAAGTAAATGATAAGTCTGTTTCTTTTTTCCTTCTGTATTCTACTGCACATTGGACTCCTCTTGTATTTATTTTGTAATTTTACACTAACTACGGAGAACTTTTCAATCTGCCCTTTCTCACAGTTTAGATTTTAATTTAGAACCTTCTTCAACCATGTAAAAAGTTTTAGCTACTGCTATCCCTAATTTGCTCTTCTTCAAACCAGTGTACGGTGTGGAGTTTAGAAGGTCTCTTCTCTAATTCTAAATTGATTACTGAAATGGATTTGGCTTCTCTTTTTCTGTCTGCATCATGTTGAGAGAAGGAGTTTGGGGATTGCTATGGCTTTTCAAGGCAAGAAAACCACTTTGAAATTAAATCCCCATTAAAAATGTCCCTCTAGTTGACAAAGTCATTGATTTTGTTACAATTCCAAACATGGCTCTAGGTAATTTAACCATCTCCTGCATTACCATAGTGATATAGACAAAGCAAGAAGTAGCTTCTGTTCCCACTGTTTTTGGACCTGAACCCTTTTGTGCTTGAAGCTGAAAAGGGAGTCCATATGTTTGGACTGGAGGGGCAGGGACCTTGGAGATCAACCATTGTAGTTGGCAGGGGAGTGGATCTCTGGGCTGCTCAGGGCAGAGCGTTCATATAATTGAGAGTAATTATGTTGACAAAAAGGGAAAGTGTAGGGGCATCTCGTAATTACAAACAGATGTGCTTGAATAATGGCAACCAGTCTTTCAGGGGCCCAATAGGTTGATGTTTAAGAAGGGACTCATATCCCCAATGGGAGAGAGACACTTCAACACCTCTGACAAACCAAACATGGCAAGCCAAAGTGAGTAAGTTATTGTCAGAGAAAACGATGCACAAGAAAATCAGATGAAGGAAACATTAAAGTAACAAAAATGTAGATTTTAGAGCCAGATAGTCTGGTTTAAATCAGAAATTTACCACTTAATAGCTGTGTGGCTTTACATACGCTATTTAAGCAATCTGTGCCTCAGTTTGCTTATCTCTAAAATGGCTAAATAATACCTACCTCACAGAATTATTAGAATGTAGAATGTGCACGTGAACTGTCTAGCCCATAACACGCATGCAATAATTGCTAGTCCAAGCCAAGGTCATCTTTTGCATTCTCCTATTTGGTACTGACTCCCACATTATCTGTTCTCCAGTGGAATTCTTTCTAAAACAAAAAATAGGACATACAACGGCTAAAAACTCTACCTCCTCCCACTTCCCCCATTTTGAGTGCTCTCCACCCAAGACTTTCTCTTAGTTCTTTGAGCACGTCCAACTTGTTTTACCAGATGTTTATATTTCTGGCTCCTTCTTGTTACTTATTTCCCAGCCTAAATAGAATAACTTAAAAGAGGCCTTCCAGGACCACTGTCTTGGTTGGATTTCCAAGAAACAAAGCCTGAGAGATGCGTTTAAGAACACATGGTTTATTTAAATTATATGCTCAGGAAAACCTGTAAAGAAGTGAAGGTGGCATGCAGGAGAAGAGAGCAAGGATGTGGTCTTCAATGTGATTTTAAGTAAAGTCTAGCCTTGGGGTGATCTATGGGTTGTGGTGGTGGTGAGGGGTCTGCAGCACAAATCAAGGTGGTGGCCAGGTTTGAAGTAAGGAGCCAGGTTTTGGTACCACTGTATCAATCAGTCATTGACTGCCTTATAAGCATCTCCTACCAGCCAAGGACAATTCTCCTGAAAAGACTGCAGGTTTAAACTATGCCACAGAATCATTCTCTAGCAGCTGGAGGGTGCGTGCACTGGCTTGGAAATGAGATCTAGCAGGGCATCAGCTCACCTGTTGTAACAGGCTGGCCCAACATTGCCACCTGTGCCCTGTTGCATACACCTAGTTCAACTCTGGCTTACTTTTATTCTCTGATATTTTTCTTGCTTAATTATTTGTTGATTTTCTGTCTCCCTGAATAGGGTATAAGATCTTGAGAGCAGTAATCTTGTTTGTTTTGCTCATACATACATCTCTAGAATCTAGAGATTCTGGTTGATGAGTGAATATTGATTGCGACTCACTTTCTTCTTCTGAATTGCGGGGAAAAAAATAAGTTCAGACAAAGAACGTATCGAAAACAAAATGAGAAAATTGAATTGTCCTTGTCATGGTCAGTTGCTCCCCAGCATTCCTTTGCTTCCTGTGCCATTTTCATATTCCAACATTACAAATTTAGCTGACCTTTTTTTTTAAGCATTCCAAAGAATTTTGCTTAAAAACCGTTTTCTAGAACAATGATAGCTGCCACCAGGGAGGCAAAGTCAGCTTTCAGCACCTATCATGAAATATTTACAGAACAGACTTGAAGAAAGGGAAGACAAGGCAAAATTGTCCCTAGAAGCTCATCTCCAAGGCTTATTTAATATGAGTCTCCCAAAAGATATATCTCAGCCAGTTAATTGCTACTGAGGCCAAACTTTATGGAATATTTTTTACAGATGAAGTTATTCTCCCCCGGCCCCACATCTTTTATGTGTATCAAAGCACAATCTGTTCTGTGCATTACTTTTCTTGTCTCCTTGTCCCTCCTCGTCTTTGGGGATAGGAGATTATGACCAAACAGCAACATGTTAGAGGACTCATAGGATAATGAGATGTGTACCTTTGCCTCACATTGTGTCCATACAAGTCAAACACACACAACCCCTGTTGAATAATAATGGCTGCCAACAGCTTTAGTAGCAGCCTTTCTGAAAGTTCTGGCTTCCCATGGACAATCCAGCCATCAACAATGCAAAGATTCTCTAAGAAATCTGATCCATTTAGTTAGGAAGCTGGAAGCATATGGAAAATACAGCAATCCAGTTGCGAGCATAAAGCGATAAGAAGATAGTCATCAAGCCTGGGACAATATGATATAAAACAATAAGGTGCCATTTGGAGGACTTACAAAGTATCAAGCATTATGCTAAGCAATTTTAGACATTATATCATTGGATCCTCACCAAATGCTGTGAGGTACACAGTATGTTTGTTTTACAGATGAGGAAACTGATATACGTTGAGGATATACAAGCTGTCCTATATCACACAGTTGGTTTGGTGGATATTTATTATTTTTGTCTGTCCAGCATCATCTGCCATTATTCTGATCATACTTTGATTTGCCTTTGAGAACCCTTCCCCCAACTTTTAGTATATTTGTTTGAGCAGAGCTGACTCCATTCCATGACCTATGTCTGGCTAACTAAATTGTTCCATTATCTTGGTCATTTTTTTGAGGTCACCATCAACGCATGGCCCTAGCCAGGTTGGTGAGACTCAACTCCTGGATTTACCTGGAAATATCAAGAAAGAAAATACCTTTATCTTGTGATTGCTCAGATAAGCTAAGTGTAACTAATTGTGATAAACTTGCCACCTCAAAGAGAGAGCTTGGTGACAAAATGCTAATATGAAAAAAAATACAGACATGATAAAAAGAGACATATTCCTGATGCCGTAGTTTTAGCAGCAGCATTCCACCATTGCTGAAATAGTGCTGCTCATGGGAGTTTTTAGGAAGCCAATATGTTTTCTTTATTTCTTAAGACAGTTTAAGGTGGATTTCTCTCTAGAAATTGGATGAGTCTCAATAGAGATTAAATATGTAATGGTTGACCTTGAATAATAACTAAAGAATGGCTCACCCCTCAACATGTGTGTACATAGCTGCAGAGCAGTTACACTCCAAGGATCGTGCAAGGGGAAGGCATTGGCTATATAATCTGCTTTTCTTTCTGGACCTTTGGCAATTTTATAAACAGCTTTTATCCAAGTAGCTTAGATGAGAATGAATGAGACTAGGACTACCGATTGGAACATTAAGGGAAACTGGTGTTGGAATCAGACAGTACTTGGTTCAAATCTCAGCTCTGACACGACATGTCAAATGACATTGGAGAATTACTGACTCTCTCTGCAGCTCAGTTTTCTCATCGGTAAAATGCGATGATAAAACCTATCTCATAGGGCTATTTTGAGAAATAAGTAGCGGTATGCATGTACAGTGCTCAGACAGGGTAGCCACTCTATAAATATCAGTTCCCGGGCCCACCTCAGGTGCGAACTATCTGGCTCTCACTATTGAAGCTCACAGATACTAGCATAGGGAAGTGGGTAGGAGCGCCCCTTCCAGGTCTCCCCACAAACAGTAGTTCCTACTTTTAAGACAAGTAAGTGAAGTAAGTTTGGGCTTATTCTCTAAGAATTTTAATGACTGGACATATGTGTTGTGGGAACAGAGCCAGGAGTGCAGTTTCCAGGCTTTCAGCCTCACATGGAAAGGTGCTGGCTCAGGTAGTAAATGGCCATCAACTGTGATTGGATGGCCATCAGCTGTGGCTAGTTGGCCGTCAGCTGTAACCAGTGAGCCATTGGCCACTAATATAACTGCCATGGCTACACTAGCAGAAAATGGGGGCTAGCAAGAAGATGGTGGCTGAGCCTGTGAGCGGCGCAGTGAGGGTTGCGAACAGTGTGGTTCCTGCTTCCTATGTCTCCAACCCAGCCGCCAGTGAGAATATAGTGGTATGACTCCCCTACTTATGACTCCATAGGTGTCGTGCGGGAGACCCTGCTCGCTGCGCCATTTGTCAGGTGGGGAAGCCTGCAGGGTCTCTGCTCCCGCTCCCCATACAAGAACGCAGGATATGGTGAGGTCAAAAAGGAACACCCACGGAGCCATAGGTAGGGGAGTCATACCACTATATTCTCTCTGGCGGCACTATACTCTCACTGGAGGCTGGGTCCACACTGTCCGCAAACCGCCATCCACACTTGCCAGCCCAGCCGCCATCTTCTTGCTAGCCCCCATTCTTCCTCTCCTCTCTCTCTCCCTCTGTAGCCACAGCAGTTATATTGGCGGCTAATTGGCTAACTGGCTACAGCTGACGGCCAATCAGCCACAGCTGACAGC
Source organism: Rhinolophus sinicus (assembly GCF_036562045.2). Taxonomy (NCBI): domain Eukaryota; kingdom Metazoa; phylum Chordata; class Mammalia; order Chiroptera; family Rhinolophidae; genus Rhinolophus; species Rhinolophus sinicus. Next base: position 59,969,261 of record NC_133757.1, read on the forward strand.
CATCTACTACCCGAGCCAGCACTCCTCCACATGAGGCCGAGAGCCTGTAAACTACTTTCTGGGGCTCTGTCCCCACACTCCACCCCTACAGGCTCTCGCCTCACAATCTACGCGACAAGCGTCTTCCGCGAGGGGACCTGTGCGAGGAGCCTGGGGGTGAATGCAATATCCTGGACACAGCCAGGCTCTCTGGGCACAGCCAGGGTTTCTCAGGGCACCACCAGTGCTTCTGGGCACGGCCAGACTTCCTGGACTTCTTAGGGTACCACCTGTCCTCCCGGACACAGCCAGGGTTTCTCAGGGCACCACCACTCTCTGTGGGCACAGCCACACTTCCTGGACTCAGCCAGGGCTCTCAGGGCACTGCCACTCTCTGTGGGCACAGCCACACTTCCTGGACTCAGCCAGGGCTCTCAGGGCACTGCCACTCTCTCTGTGCCTCTCAGGGTACCCTGCTGGAACAATAGCGACTCACAATCAAGGTGCTTACATATTCTCAATGGCGGCCAGTCAAGAGACAAAAGCAAATATCCCCCAGTTCCACTAACAACAGTTCCCAAACAAACAGTCAAGCGGTCCATTAAATTAGGGATGGAAGGCAATTCCCCACAGTCCATAGTCATTCACCAGGGCTGTCCTGGGGGTGAGAGACGACCTTGACCTCACCCTTATCTCCCACGGAGGACTCAGCAAGCGTTACCTCCTGGGACTACAAGTCCTGCATCCGGGCTGCCCAAGCAGGAACCTCCTGGCCCACAGGGCCGCAACGACCTTCGCTTTCTCCGGCCTGTGCTGGTTGGGGAACTGTCCACATCTTTCCACCTCTCCACGGGGCTCCATCTCTCCAGCAGCTGCATGGCTTTTCCTGTGCTGGTAGGAGAACCGTCCACGTCCTTCCACCCCTCCACGGGGGTCCAGCTCTCCGGCAGCTGCTCCTCCTGGTCTTCCTGAGATTGAGTGTTCATACGCACAAACTGCTCCACCGCCCTTCGGGGAGCTTTGGCTGGCACCAAACCCTGCTCGCTGCGCCATTTGTCGTGCGGGGTGTCATTCGTGGTCTCTGGTCCCGCTCCCCACATAAGAACGCAGGATATGGTGAGGCCAAAAAGGAACACCCACGGAGCCATAGGTAGGGGAGTCATACCACTATATTCTCTCTGGCGGCACTATACTCTCAATGGAGGCTGGATCCACACTGTCCGCAAACCGCCATCCACACTTGCCAACCCAGCCGCCATCTCCTTGCTAGCCCCCATTCTTCTCTCTCCTCTCCCTCTGTAGCCGCAGCAGTTATATTAGCGGCTAATTGGCCAACTGGCTACAGCTGACGGCCAATCAGCCACAGCTGACGGCCATCTACTACCCGAGCCAGCACTCCTCCACGTGAGGCCGAGAGCCTGTAAACTACTTTCTGGGGCTCTGTCCCCACAATGGGTTTTCCGTTTTGGCTTCACCATGTCTTGCCTTCTTATGTAGGGAGCAGGAGCAGAGACTCCGCAGGCTGTACCCCGCATGACAAATGACGCAGCGAGCAGGGTCTCCTGCATGACAAATGGTGCAGCGAGCAGGGTACGGTGCCGGCCAAAGCTCTCCGAAGGGCAGTGGAGAAGTTTGTGCGTGTGAACACTCAGTCTCAGGAAGACCAGGAGGAGCAGCTGCCAGAGATCTGGACCCCTGTGGAGGGGTGGGAAGATGTGGATGGTTCTCCAACCAGCATAGGCTGGAGAAAGCGAAGGTCATTGCGACCCTGTGGGCAGGGAAGTGCTTGCTGAGCCCCTCATCCCCAGGTTGGGGAGGATTTGGAGCCCTTGCCCTGCAGAGGGGACACAGATTGTGAGGCTCACAGCCCTGGCGAATGACTATGGACTATGCGGAATTGTCTTCTATACCTAATTTAATGGACCGCTTGACTGTTTGCTTGGGAACATACCACCATGTAATGGAACTGGCAGATGTTTGCTTTTCTGTCTTGACCGGCCACCATAGAGAATATGTAAGCACCTTGACTGTGAGCCGCTGTTGTTCTAGCACGGTACCCTGAGAGGCCCAGAGACAGTGTGTCATGAAGGAGACCCTGCTTGCTGCGCCATGTGTCGTGCGGGGCGGCCTGCGGGGTCTCTGCTCCTGCTCCCCACATAAGAACGCAGGATATGGTGAGGCCAAAAAGGAACACCCACGGAGCTATAGGTAGGGAAGTCATACCACTATGGTCTCACTGGCGGCTGGGTTGGAGGCAGGACCCACACAATTCTCAACCCTAACTGCTCTGCTTGTAGGCTCAGCCACCATCTTCTTGTTAGCCCCCATTTTTCTCTAGCGTAGCCACAGCAGTTATATTAGTGGCCAATGGCTCACTGGTTATAGCTGACGGCCAACTAGCCACAGCTGATGGCCATCCAATCACAGTTGATGGCCATTTACTACCTGAGCCAACACCTTTCTATGTGAGGCCGAGAGCCTGGAAACTACTTTCTGGGGCTCTGTCCCCACAGAATGGCAGTGCCCTGAGAACCCTGGCTGAGCCCAGGAAGTCTGACTGTGCCCAGAGAGAGTGGCAGTGCCCTGAGATACCCTGGCTGTGCCCGGGGAGACTAGTGGTACCCTAAGAAACCCAGGAAGTCTGGCTGTGCCCAGAAGTACTGGTGGTGGCCTGAGAAACTCTGGCTGTGCCCAGAGAGAGTGGCAGTGCCCTGAGAAGCCCTGGCTGTGTCCAGGATATTGCATCCACCTCCAGGCTCCTCGCCCAGGGACCCTCGCAGAAGATGCTTGTCACATAGATTGTGAGGCAAGACCCTGTGGGGGTGGAGTATGGAGACAGAGCCAGAGTGCAGTTTCCAGGCTCTCAGCCTCACATGGAACGGTGCTGGCACAGGTAGTAAATGGCCATCATCTGTGATTGGATGGCCATCAGCTGTGGCTAGTTGGCCGTCAGCTGTAACCAGTGAGTCACTGACCACTAATATAACTGCCGTGGCTGTGCTAGCAGAAAATGGGGGCTAGCAAGAAGATGGTGGCTGAGCCTGCAAGCAGAGCAGTGAGGGTTGCGAACAGTGTGGTTCCTGCTTCCTGTGTCTCCAACCTAACCGCCAGTGAGACTATAGTGGTATAACTTCCCTACCTATGGCTCCATGGGTGTTCCTTTTTGGCCTCACCATGTCCTGCCTTCTTATTTAGGGAGCGGGAACAGAGACCCTACAGGCCGCCACCTGCACGACAAATGGCGCAGTGAGCAGGGTCCCCTGCAGGACATGTGTATTGTATATAATCTTACAGCAAAGTCATGTTTCTAAACAAAATCAACCCCATTGATAGAATATTTCATTTCAGCCAGAGTGTGTCTTTGTCACCTTGTCAAATAACTGATTTGACTGATTTGTCTCTTCCCTCAGAATAAAGTTTGTCTGGATTGATCAAGCAAATAAGGTTTATTGACAACTTGTAATAATAGCAGGGCCATTCTTTATCTCCATGCTGGCCTTCAAATGAGGAATAGGTGTGTACAAGGTCACCCACACTCCAAAGAGTTCCTTAAAGAAGGTGACACTGGTAATGAAAAATCTAGTTAGAGTTAAGGCATAATTAATGACTGGAAAAAAGTCTGGATAGATTTCTTCTGAAGAAAGGGGCTATGCCTTTATAATCTTCCTGCTATGGGTAACCTATGGGGCCAGTTAAAGGCCATGTGCATTGTAGTGAGGAATGTAACTGCAACTGTGAGGGAATGGATGGGGAGATGACCATGTCCCTGTCTTGGCTGCAGTTATTAGAATCCATTTATTGAACATGCATTTATAGAGGAAGCACCATGTGCCAGGAAGTGTTCTAGGTGCTGAACACAGCTAAAACTTCCATCCTCATGGAGCTTAACATTGATTGTGAGGAGACCAACTAAAAAATAAGTAAAATATAATATATAGTATGTTAGAAAATGATACATAATGTGAAGAAGATAATAAAGCAAGGAAGGGGAATAAGAATGGTAGATGCTGGAATGCAGGAAGTGACAATTGCAATTTAAAATAGGGTGTTTACTGAAGACTGCAATGAATAGGTAGTGTTTGAGGAAATCAGACTTGTCAGAATTGTTAAGGTGAAAGGACAGCAAAGAGGCACCCTGGGTTTTATGTTCATGCGGGTTAGTGATCAGGCTGGGGAGGAAAAAGGCTGGAATGCCCAAAGCCTTTCCTCCCAGAGAGAAGGAGCCATCTATAGACTGAGAAGCTCTCATTCATGTCTGAGGCCTCTATTGCTGCTGCTCTGAGAATAGACTCTGGAGGCACATGGTGAGGGGGAGTAAGACATGTGCAGCCAGACCAGGTAAGTAACCAGATGGGAATAGTGGAGAAAATGAGGAATGGCCGACTTACAGAATGATGTTTCAGATTGTGCTCTGGCTTCACCTACAGATTTAGGTAGACAGGTGGTCATTCTGCTATAAAAGACCCAAAAGAGAAGTTCTAAAAAACTTGAATAAAATTGACAGGGCCTTAGGTCAAGGACCTTAAGGTGTTTTAGCCAAGTTTAATGTTGGAATCATGAGTGAGAAGACACATTTATAATTCCTCAAGCCCTAAAAGTGAGGCAAATAAATAAATGAATAAATGAGAGCGGTAAGGGACATCTGTGAGAGTGCTATGGCTCAAGGACAAGAGCGACAGTGGTGACCTGTGTTTGTGGGGGTTACAGAGCCCCCTGACATGTCTAGTGTGGGGGAGGAGGCAGAAATAAGAAACCTCAAGGAACCTCATGGGTGAGAGAGGGTGTCAGAAGTGCAACGCCTCCAAGAAACAAGGTGGAAATGTGGTTGTCTCACCCAGGTCAATGGGCTGAGCTTTGTGCAGACGGGAGGGGGTGATGGGTGGTGTAGGTGGGGGAGGTAGGAATGGGGGAGGACACGAGATGCCAAGGGATGGTGTCGTGCAGGAGACCCTGCTGGGTCTCTGCTCCCACTCCCCCCACAAGAACGCAGAATATGGTGAGGCCAAAAAGGAACAGCCATAGGCAGGGGAGTCATACCACTATATTCTCTCTGGCGGCACTATACTCTCACTGGAGGCTGGATCCACACTGTCCGCAAACCGCCATCCACGCTTGCCAGCCCAGCCGCCATCTTCTTGCTAGCCCCTATTCTTCTCCTCTTCTCTGCTAGCGTAGCCACAGCAGTTATATTAGTGGCCAATGGCTCACTGGTTACAGCTGACGGCCAACTAGCCACAGCTGATGGCCATGCAATCACGGTTGATGGCCATTTACTACCTGAGCCAGGCACCTGTCTATGTGAGGCCGAGAGCCTGGAAACTACTTTCTGGGGCTCTGCCCCCACACTCCACCCCTACAGGCTCTCGCCTCACAATCTACGCGACAAACATCTTCCGCGAGGGGCCCTGTGCAAGGACCCTGGAGGTGAATGCAATATCCTGGACACAGCCAGGCTCTCTGGGCACAGCCAGGGTTTCTCAGGGTACCACCAGTGCTTCTGGGCACAGCCAGATTTACTGGGCTTCTTAGGGTACCACTAGTCTTCCCGGACACAGCCAGGGTTTCTCAGGGCACCACCAGTACTTCTGGGCACGGCCAGACTTCCTGGACTTCTTAGGGTACCACTAGTTTCCCCGGGCACAGCTAGGATTTCTCAGGGCACCACCAGTACTTCTGGCACGGCCAGACTTCCTGGACTTCTTAGGGTACCACTAGTTTCACTGGGCACAGCTAGGATTTCTCAGGGCACTGCCACTCTCTCTGGGAACAACCCGACTTCCTGGGCACAGCCAGGGCATCTTCAGGGCACAGCCAGACTTCCTGGACTCAGCCAGGGCTCTCAGGGCACTGCCACTCTCTGTGGGCACAGCCACACTTCCTGGGCTCGGCCAGGGCTCTCAGGGCACTGCCACTCTCTCTGGGCCTCTCAGGGTACCCTGCTGGAACAACAGCGACTCACAATCAAGATGCTTACATATTCTCAATGACGGCCAGTCAAGACACAAAAGCAAATATCCCCCAGTTCCACTACATGGTGGTATGTTCCCAAACAAACAGTCAAGCTGTCCATTAAATTAGGAATGGAAGGCAATTCCCCATAGTCCATAGTCATTTGCCAGGGCTGTCTTGGGGGTGAGGGACAACCTTGACCTCACCCGTATCTCCCATGGAGGACTCAGCAAGCCTTTCCTCCTGGGACAAGTCCCGCATCCGGGCTGCCTGAGCAGGAACTTCCCGGCCCACAGGGCTGCAACGACCTTCGCTTTCTCCGGCCTGTGCTGGTTGGGGAACCGTCCACATCTTTCCACCTCTCCACGGGGCTCCATCTCTCCAGCAGCTGCATGGCTTTTCCTGTGCTGGTGGGAGAACCGTCCACGTCCTCCCACCCCTCCACGGGGGTCCAGCTCTCCGGCAGCTGCTCCTCCTGGTCTTCCTCAGACTGGTTGTTCATATACACAAACTGCTCCACCGTCTTTTGGAGAGCTTTGGCCGGCACCATACCCTGCTCGCTGCGCCATTTGTCGTGCAGGAGACACTGCTGGGTCTCTGCTCTCACTCCCCGCACAAGAACGCAGGATATGGTGAGGCCAAAAAGGAACACCCATGGAGCCATAGGCAGGGGAGTCATACCACTATATTCTCTCTGGCGGCACTATACTCTCACTGGAGGCTGGATCCACACTGTCCGCAAACCGCCATCCGCGCTTGCCAGCCCAGCCGCCATCTGCTTGCCAGCCCCCATTTTCTGCTAGCATAGCCACAGCAGTTATATTAGTGGCCAATGGCTCACTGGTTACAGCTGACGGCCAACTAGCCACAGCTGACAGCCATGCAATCACAGTTGATGGCCATTTACTACCTGAGCCAGGCACCTGTCTATGTGAGGCCAAGAGCCTGGAAACTACTTTCTGGGGCTCTGCCCCCACAGATGGCCTAATGAAGGTTTTCTTTTTGTGAGAAATCAGTGAACACACAAAGTGGCTCCTCTCTTCCTGGGAATGACTCTGACTGAAGATGATCTTTTCAAGTTCCATTGTAGGAAATGAAGACTGGTTCCAGGTGAGCGTGATTCCCTGTCTCCCAGTCCAGGTGCTGAAAAGGGAGAAGGCCCATCCTTCACAAGGCTTCCTCCCCGCAGGAGGGCTGCACTCATCTCAGGGTAATGCACATCTTTCACCCGGACAGAGTCTGGGTCCGACTACAGTCAGAGCTGGTTTTGTTAACCTTCCAAATCCTTCAGGCCAGAGCTCAACCCTTTGCAGTGGCCTGAATATGAAAGTGAAAGGAAATAAAGGAAAGAGGAGAGAACCTACACACATTAGCCATTTCCTCTCCATCGGGCGTCATCCCAAATACTCCTCAGATATTATGGTATATAACTCTTGAAACACCCACGGAGGTAGGGTCTTAAAGGTGACCCTATGAACAAACTGAAAACAAGTAAGTGACTTAACCTAGGTCGCCCCCAGCCTGTTTCACACCCCAACTTCATGATCACCCAGACTCACCCTGTTGCCATCAGTGCAGGTTCTAGGAAGGGGATATTCAACCTGTCTCTCTGGAAACCGCCTGCTGGGAAACATTTCACGTGTGCCGTGGGGCTGCTGCTGTCTATGCCCTGCCTGGCAGGATCCTACAAGGTACAGAGGAGAGGGACCGAGGGCAGGGACACTACGTACATCCTTTGTGAAAGGTTTTGTACTCAATCTTTTATGTACAAGATTTCATTTAGCCCCCACCATAGCTCCATGAGGAAGATATTATTTCCGTAAGGACGCTCAGAGCGTGTACCCAGCCCAAGAGCAGCTTTTCTGGGAGGCGGGCAAAATCCCCCGTATTTTTCCAAATTTCATGTTCACTGGTGCTTGAGTCCTGGGGATCCTCACTGGTTTCCATAAGGCCTTGGGGCACCTGGGGGCTTTTCATCAAGAGGCACAGAAACTAAATTCAGAAAATCATACTTGTCAGAACTGTTAAGGTGAGAGGACAGCAAAGAGGCACCTGGGTTTTATGTTCATGCGGGTTAGTGATCAGTGGGGAGGGTGGATTGTAACCCGTTCACTGTCAGTATTCAAGAGTGACAATCGTGTGGGGCTCCAAAACCCAGCTCTACCACTCACTAGCCGTGGGACTTCACACGTTACCTGGACTTTCTGCTTCCTCAGCTGCGGCTATATTGGGTATCAGAACTTGCTTTGTCCCAGGTTTCTTATGAGGGTAAAAGGAGACCCTGTTTTGCAGCATTTAGTAGCCTGCTTATTGTGCGTGGGTAAGTCCTAGGAGTAGTACTGGCTGCTGAATAACTAGTACTTGTCACCATAGTCATTTCACTGTCAACAGCAATTTGCTCTCAGGATCACATTTATTTGGAATTGTTTAGAGTCACCATTGGAAAGGAGAGGTGGGAAGGGAAGGAAAGGAACAGGAGACAACACAGCAAAGCTGGTAGAGGATGCTTGAAAATGCTGGTGGGACCCCATTGCCATGTGTGCAATCACGTTAGCCCAGGAGGCTGCTGGGAACCTTCCTAGGAGGGTAGGGCCCCGAGAGCGAGGTGATGAACTCCCAGAACTGGGACAGTGGTGATGTAAAGGAGAGGACGCAGTCTTATTTTATGTGCAGGGTCATTTTCTTACGAAAAGTGTTATACGCCTGGTGCCTGGCAGGGCTTAAGCATGGTTGGAGACTGACCTGGCTGAGGGACTCCACCTCCATTTCTGCTTCATCAAGATGTCAAACCATCTCCCGTCTGACCAGCCAGCCCTCCCCTTTAGCATGTGTAGTGGGCCAGGAGCCTGGGGGTGTTTATCATTCAAATAGTCATACATTTTCTGCTTGGCATCCCTCCCCCCAGCCCCCACCCCCAGACTCAGCACACATCCACACAAACCTTCATCCCTTCTGGAAAATCCTTTTCTGCTCTGCTGGCTTTAAGAATCATTATTTCTATTGTGTTTTCTACTGAAAAAGACAAGAGAAAGAAATCTAATCCTCAACTCAGGCCTTGGCTTCTAATTATCTTCTTAAAACCATTCAGGTTCCTTAAGCCTTTTATATTGGTGGCCTCAGGACAATCTTCCTACTGTCTGATGTCAATTTTCAGTGAAGCTTTAATACCTGCTGATGCATGTGAGGCAAAGGGAACTTTGCTTTAAAAAATGTATTTATCAAAACATGGTGCTCACGTACACATAGTCTCAGCTTTAAGTCTCGCTTCTCCTACTAGGAGAAGGGGTAATTTGGAGTGTTTACTCTTCACAATGCAGGCCCACCTGAAATTTCATAGGTTTATAAAACAGGAAAACTCGCAGAAGCCAAGCTCATTTTAAAATATAAAATAATAATTTTTTAAAACTGCCTCTGCTGTTAGGCTGAAGGCAGCTCACCTGCTCATTTGTCAAATCTGTGATTCTTATTGCTAACAAAATGAGAGAAACAGGCAGAGGAAAAGAGAGCAGAGAAAATGTTTATTTCAAAAGGGAAAATAAAGATTTTTTTTAACATGATAACTGATGCTCCCTCTCAATGACGGCAGAAAACACACCAGAAATCAGTCATTTTTTGGCAGCTTCTTTAGATACATCATACCTTAAAGATTATCTAAGTAGATGTGGGTTAAAGATGGGAAAATAACATCATCAGATGGCTCCATAGTCCACAGACTAGACCACCCTGAGAAGCCCAGCTAACCGCAGGATGTCAATAACCCCTTAGGCTGCCCTATAAGACCATCATGATCCCTCAACTGTTTGTGTAGCTTTGTCTCTTGTCAGTTCCACCTTTCTCTCATAAGCTGTGCTTACATCATATTGAGTCACATCTTTAGCTTCCTCAAACCATCTTGTCCCTGACACTTTCAGTTTGGCTCCATCCATGCTCTCCACTCTATCCTGCCTCAACCCTTTCGCCCTTGCCCACCTAGCAAATTCAGCAAAAATACAGCCTTTTCTGAGAAACCTTTCCTGACCTGCACAAGCAGCCTATGGTTCTTGCTCCCTGCTGTTTCTGCCCAGCTCTGTTGAGCCTCAATTATTGTCAAACAATAGCAGAAGGGATAGTTTCATAAAATATCCTATCTTTATATCTTTAGATTTTAGTGTGCTGGGCAGTCCTTACTTGTAGATTAACTATGCTGAGTAGGCCCCAAAAGAATTTTATGAGAAACTGCCATACCGGACACAAATCAACACTGAAGTAGTGAGTCCATTTAATTCAATTCAACATACACCCGTTCCCCCAATAGGAGCCAGGCACCGCACTGGCTGCAGAACTGGGGATTTACCAAGAGCTCCCAGACCAACTCTGGTCATCAAAGGTGCAATAAATTGAAGGAGGAAGCAGACAAAGCAACAATGTATCCTATTTGGGGTCAACACTAATATTTGGGGGATTTTATTTTTTCTGGTAGTGAGACCAACTGGGTTTCTTGTATTTTCCATGACAAGTAAGGACATTATTTATTTATTTAAAAAAGGAAAGAAAGAAAAGAAAAATATCACCATGTACCATCACCATCAGTTCATAAGAGAAAGGACAGACATGCCCCCACCTTCATCGCCATCAATGGATTAAACATCCTGGTGTCAGAGCACATGCTTAGCCAATATTAGTGAATAAATGGATGTGAAAACAAATATGATTAATAGGAAATAGGCTCCACTGAGTTAAAAATTATCTCCAATAATTCTTTACCCCAGCGACTATTGATCTGGTAGCAAGAGAAGTTTCATTTGTCAGAGGGGCCGTGGCCAAGAGAACAGTTTACTACCTTTGTGTGACCAAGTGAATTTGTCTTCAGAATCCTGCATATACCCTGCCTTCCTGCAGGCCTTAAATCCTGGTCTCCTTAATCCTGCATATACCCTGCCTTCCTGCAGGCCTTAAATCCTGGTCTCCTTAATCCTGCATATACCCTGCCTTCCTGCGGGCCTTAAATCCTGGTTCTACAATCTTGATACCCCACTGCCACCACCAGGATGGCAGAACCGTGCTCCAGTACCTCCCAACACCCACAGCTGTGAAAGCACAAAGATGTCTGTGGTCATCCCAGCACGATGCACACAACCAAGGAGGCCCAGCACCAGGAAGGTTCATTTAATAAATGACTCAATGACAGCTCTTCCTTCCTCGGCCCCCAACTGATGTGCCTAACTCCAGTCTTCCCCACCTTCTAGTCTTTCCACGGCGTCTCCCATTAAGCTTCCCTGGCCTTCTCCAGTTCAAAATCTTTAATGACTTTCCATTAAGCTCAGAAAAACGCCCAAGTCCTTAGATGAGCATTGAAAGGCTCCCATAATCTGACTTTAATGTATCTTTTCAACCTCAATGCCTTTCAGCAGTTTGTCTTAACTCCCCTGTGTATTTTCAGGAACTACTTTGCCTCCTATTAGTGTCTGTGTCTTCTGTCCTCTTCTAGGGAATGAGATAAGTGCCTCACTCACCCCAGCACAAAATCCTGCAAATACTAACTCAAATTATAACTCTCAGGTGAATGAATAAGGTAGGCATGCACAGGTAAATAAAGACTCACCTTTACTCAATTATTCATTTGTGATCTGCCCCATTTAATACAGCATTAGGTACATCATAGGAACTCAATGCATAGGACTTGCAAAAGGAAAGGGTAAAAGGCAGGATGGCAAGAAGAAAAGGAGGGAAGAAGGAAGGATAAAGGGAAGAATGAGCTCAAGCAAGGTCAGGGTTTAAACTCTATGACAGTCCCTTCAGTTAGGTTTTTTCTCTTGGACCACAGGGCAAAGGTGGGGTTTGGATAATGCTGGGACAGTAAGTGATTCAGACTCTACAAATCAACTCTGCCCATAGAGTCAGGGAAAGGAGAAATTAAGTCTCCAGTTATAGGTTGTGAGAATCCCTGTCCTTAGCAAAGGAGAAAAGAAAGCTGAATGTCTGAAGGGAAGGCAAATGAATGTTAGACACAGAAGTGCCCAGCGGCTTCCAGCCAATCTTTGCGTTCATTTGTTCTGTGTCCAGATCTTCTTCCAGATGTTAGTTCTGCAAACCAATAGTCCCAAGTCTTCAGCCATCATCAGACACTTGTTTGCAGTCTCACCACAGGCAGCCGCCACTCAAAAGCAACAACTTTCCATAGATGGCTCTTTTAGGTCATCTTCCTGGTTTACATACATTCTCAGCAAGTTTCAAATTATCCACCTTCTTCATGTCTCCAGGACACCCAGTTTGTGACTTTACTATGCTCATACACCTTTCCCTTCTAGACCTTGACTTACCCACCTCCTCCCACAACTGTGGAATGCTTAAGTACTGTAAAAAGCCCCTTATTCCACTGTACTTACAGTGGATCTTCTTCGTGATTGAACCCTAACTAATAGGAAATGAGGAGTCCTCTATACCCCCGATCTTCTTTAGGTAGAAAGCAGCCTGAGAATGCTACTCACTACAAATATAGATCATTTCTTATGTAAAGGGAGACGTATTATAATGTATGCAGGATTTGTTTTAATCCTGTATGGTAACACAGAAATGCCTCTCACGAAAGAAGATGTTTATATTCGCAGATCCCTAAAAGCAGGAAACACGCCATGGCATGCGGGACCATATGGGGAAGGGTCAGGGGTCAAGAGTCAGAGAGGGGGTGAGAAGGGAGAGAATGACCCAAAACCTTTATTGGGGTTTTCATAGGAAGGACCGTACGAGGCAGGGTAGCTATGGTGAGTAAGTCTAGGGTTAGACAATTTGAATAATGATTTGTGGGCTCTAAGCTACATGAGTAGTCCCTAGTTGTCCAGTATCTCTCCCTGGGTTGATTTAGGGCAGAGGGAATATTGGCTTGTTGTGTGAGAGTTTGATAAAGGAGATGGTTGGGGCCATGCTATGGGCTTTAGCCACTCCGTTTTCATTTTGCTTTTATGTTGCTCTTGGCAAATCTTCTACATAATATAAAAGTATATCTCCACACTCTTACAACAAAAATTTTAATTTTTTTTTTTGTGGACTGATGCCTCTGAATGAGGAGTTAACATGGTTTATCTGGTTCTAGCTGCTCTGCTTTCATTATGCTATTGTATTGCTTTTAGCAAATCTACACATCATAAAAATATATGTGTGTCTGCTTGCCTGAAGCTTGTTAATGTCTTTCCAAAGTTGCCTAACACATGATCAAGATTGTGCAGGAGACTCATCATGACTTGGGATCCAGATTAGGGCAACAACATTTGACTTGGTGCTCTTGAGCGCTTCCATTCCTCAACCCAGTAAGGCAACTTAGATTTGTGAGATACATGCACAAGTAGGTGGCCGAAATTAGTGACTAAACATACAAGACATCCAGTTAAATTTGAAGTTCAGGTAAACAATGAATACTGTTTTAGTATAAGCATATCCAATTTAATGTTTGGACATATTAAACTAGAAACATACTTAACTGGATGCTCTGTACTTTACCTGACAACTCTATTATAAGTTTCAGTAAGGTATAGGGAAGCTAGGCATGTTTCCTATGGTATTCATTCTTTTAAAAATTGTGTCTATTTTCCTACTTTTGTCAGATGTAGTAATGTGGTTTTATTTAACATGTAGCATAGAAAAGGCGATACAGACTTCTGGGAACCCAGAGCAAGAGGAATATCCCTCATATCTACTGGTCACTTACAATTCATCTAATATTTCACATACCTGATTTCATGCAATTCTCTCCACAACCCCAACAGATGCGAGTGTCACCATTTTGCTGTGAGGAAATGGACACGCAGAGGATTTGCCCAGAGTCACACAGCAGGTAGGTTGAGGCTCATCTCTCTGACCGATGCTCCCTGGCTCCCAAGCACATATGCCCGTAGCTCCAGCACGCTGCTCTCTAGTGAGGCACATGAGGAGCTTGCGGAGTGTGAGGAGGGAGTAAGCTCTTGCTGTTTTTCTGACACTTTTGTGATGCCAGTGTTTTCCCTTGTTGCCTGACATTTGAGAGGCCTGTTAATAACTATATACTTTATGGAGGACAAATAAAGGTAAGAAAGAAAGAGCAAAGATGTGGGAAAGACATAAAATATACCTCTGTTTTATTCTAGAAGGAGGAATAAATACTTATCCAGTGACTCAAACAGTCCCCTAGCCATTTGGTCTTGTCACATAAAAATGGTAGCAGATTGTCTTCCATGGAAAGGGAGCCTCGCGTGGGGATTGCTCTGCATTAAACTTGCTGTTAAGTGATCCCTCTGGTCACTCAGCGTCCAAGTGGAAGAGAGTCTATTTTTACATAGGAGAACGCTTTGCACAAACTAGAAATAGTAGGACTCCTCTTCTGAAGTTTCATAACAGGTCTCTCTGTCTTGGAATATTGCGGGAGAGAAGAAGAGAAGAAAGTGAGGACACAGTGCACAATGTCAAGTAAGCTATGGGGGCTGGTGCTGCGGAGTTCTGACCTATGCTGCTTGATAGGGTAGAGGAGTCTTGGCTAGAAAAAATTAGGCATTTAATTATAAAAATGCAGTGAAACATATCATCCCCATGTGGAGGTTTCCTTTCCTAAAAGGAGCAAGCCAAGATAGAGCCAAGATGTTAGCAGATTGGTATCTTTTTCTCAATGAAAGATTGATGTCCCTTAGCCAGGTTAAGTAACTCCATCCACTCTTGGCTTCTATTTTCCACCACTCCTTTTCTTATACTTGAGGACTCAGAGTAAACCGGTCAGCATTTACCCTTGAGCTTGACCTAAATCATTTTCTAGAAAGACGCTAACATGAAGGGAAATCCATGGGCCAAAGCTGAATGGAGCAAATGAATCACAAAATGCTTTTGTCCCTACTGAAGCATGTGGCCCTGATGCTTTTGGGAACCAGGTTACAAAATAAGGGTCTTATGACACTCATAGACACCACTCAGAATGCTTTTCTTTTAAGAGTCCACACTGGTTACATCACCACCAGGATTAGGACTTGGGAATGCTCACACTGGGCAAAAAAACTCCAACAAATTCACTAAATATACCTGTGCTTACATATTGATTCCCCCAGATAATTGTGGATGTATCTCTTCTGTTTTCTGCAAGACTGTTTTTTGTGTGTGTCTTCTGTGTATTTCTGGGACAGGAGCTGAAATTTTAATAGAGCTTCAAAGGAATTCATGATAGAAGTCACAAATTCAACTTACTTCCTTAGAGGACCTGTATATATAATGATTTGATATTTTGGCTACACTAGAAACTGCCTCTTATTGTTTGGTTTTAAGGCAGTTTTCAGGTTCAAGTGAGTTAGTATCTTGAACAGCAACTGTATGTCAGGTAAATGCAGTGTCAGGATCTGACAGGTCTTATGCCCTAGAGTCTTCCAACCCACTCTGTGAAGTGGACATCAGTCCCCCTGGCTCACAAGTGAGTTGACCTGGACTGAATAAAAAATGGCAAGCACATTAGCCCAAGGCAGTCATTCCAGGGGATGACATAGCAAGCATAGCTAGCCAGGTCTGTCTGGTTCCAAAGCCACGCTTTCTGTTGCCTCTCCTTTGCTACATGGTTCACTGAAGACCAGTTTGTTCCTATGCTGTTGGACTGGTGCCCTGTTCCTATTCTTACCACCTGTAACTGCCTGGATTCTTTCACTGAGGGTCTTCTCTTGCTCTGGAACCCACTTAGCTGTCCTCACTATAAGCTGGAAGTACGGAAGAATTAACTCTCCCACCTCCATGACTGCCCAGTCAAGACTAATGAAGTTGGTAGATGAATATCCACTCTGCTGCTCTTTGGTGAGGCAAGGTGTGTGCTGCATATACTGTTTCCCAGCACCCTTCTGAGGCCAAACCCCACCTCTGACATAGGTAGGTGCTTTGCTAACTTATCCTTTTTTGGCTGTCTTCACTTTCTTGTGCCATTTCTCCATCCCCCTAGTGGTGCTTCTTAGTTTATCTTTCACATTATTGTCTCATGGCCTAATTTTGAAGGAACTCCCCAAATGTGTGGCTTTAGAGATGAAGGGACTGAAGAAGTGTGGTGTGTGTGTGTGTGTGTGTGTGTGTGTGTGTGATGAGAAGGGTGAGAGAAGGTGATAGTCCAAGATGAGACTTGCCACTGCTGTCAGATTTCTACTTTTTCATTTGTAAATGTGATAAAAATACTTGCCTTGCATAGCTGTTGAAAGTATTAAATTGCATGATGCATGGAAAGCTGATGTGCATAGTTGTGCTCAATTAATGTTCAGCAATTATAGAGTTGAAAGGTCATGAACTTTGAGCTTGACCCGTATTAAAAATCTGGATTTAAACTCTGCATCTGTCACTTACTAGCTATATGAGTTTGGATAAATTACTCTGATCCTCAATGCCTTTATCTGTGCAATGGGCGTAAAGATATACTCCCCACAAAGCTGTGCTAAATGTTGAAATAAGCAATGTATTCAAAGGAGCTACAGACAGGACATTGTCAATTTCCAGATGATGGGAACACCTTTGCTTCTGCTTCTTCCATCTATTTAAGAATACAGACAAAGCCTTAGGTGTAGGGTGATTTTCCAGGCTTCTTAGTATTACACTAGCAGGAATTACAATTACATTTGCAATTTCTCTGAGTGATTGATAGGCATTTCATAATGATTTTATCAATTGGTAGAAGGTGAAAGTAACTCAATGATTAGCCTGGTTCTTCCATTAAAACCCAAAGCCCCAAGATATTCTCTAATTACTCAC
Source organism: Rhinolophus sinicus (assembly GCF_036562045.2). Classification (NCBI taxonomy): domain Eukaryota; kingdom Metazoa; phylum Chordata; class Mammalia; order Chiroptera; family Rhinolophidae; genus Rhinolophus; species Rhinolophus sinicus. The sequence goes on from NC_133757.1 coordinate 59,985,893, forward strand.
AAATCCCTGTTAGGTTTTATAGTATAATTGCTATTCATGGTCCAATTAAGGAGCAATTGCAAGCTGAGAAAAAAATATGCTTTATTGCTTCAATTTTGAAATTCGTGCATTTGGAGCCTACTCTACTCCTAATCTATAGGGTTCCCTATAACGTGATGCCCATGCTGCTACAAGGAGGCTTGTGGGACTGCCTTACCCTTGCCAGGCTCCTGCAGGAAAGCTCTCGGGCTGAGAGCAGAGCCTCAACAGGCTCCAACGTCTTGCAATCTAGAAAGCAAAAGGACAGATAGACAAGGGACCCTGCCCTTTCTGGTGTGCTTGAAAGAAAATCATCAAGATCTTTTAGAGTTTAAGCTATCAGGATGGGTGGGGCTCTGCTAGGTTGAAAGCTGGTCCTCCAATGAGGGAAGATAGGTTGCAAATGCTAGGAGGCTGAGAATTCAAGCAGGTCTGGATTCAATTCCCTGTTCTACCATTTCTAGTAGTGTGGCTTTTGGCAAGATCGCTCTCAGTATTCCAGTGCTCTCATCTCTTATGAATAGGGAAAATAATAGCACTCACTCTTTAGCAAAATTATAAGGATTAGATGAGATAATACATGGAGAGCACCTAGCACATAATAGTCTGTCAGTAAATGCTGTCATTATCACCACCACCACCACCATCATGATCACCATCATCATGATCTCTATCTTCATCATCACCACCATCACCACCAATATTACTTTTCCAACTTCTACACAATTGACCTTTATTGAGCATATAGGTCAGGAAGGGATATACCCGCTAACTGTGGCAATGATACCTGCAGAGCTTCACATATCTCTTCGTATTGTTTAATGTTAAACAACACTATATAGGGTTCTTTACCAAGTACATCTCAGAACATTCAACCCTCCAATTTTTATTGTAAATCTGAAAAAAGAAGGTATGAGGCATCACAGAGTATAGTGGCCAAGGGTATAGACTTTGAAGTCAGAGGCACCTGGGTACAAATACCTGGTTCTAGATGCTCAGCCTCTGCATCTATAAAATGGTTTCCTTCATAGATGTATGTGTGAGATTTAAATGAGATAATATATGAAAAGTGCTTACTACTGTATGTGCACTTAAATATTCAAGAAAGCTTAAATTATCGTTATTCTTATTTTTAAAAAGAGATGGAATCATAGTATTTCATGGAAGTTTTCCAAAGCCTCTCTTCTGTAAATTTACTGAATGTTAAGAAGAGAACATAAATCTGTCCAGAAGATTCCTCTTGGAAGTGCTCAGTGGTATTATACAAAGTGAGCATGGGTGCTGGGCAGGAAAAAACAGATTCCACTGTGCTTTGCATACATTTCACACTTGCCAGTAGACGCATAAGGACTGTGAGGAGAAGGGGCCACTAATGGATCAATCAATTCTTCATGAGGAAGACACTTTTCTGAGGAAAAATAGAATGGAATTCCAAAGTAGACGGGGACTTGGGGGAAATTCAGAATATGCCCAAGTAGGGACAAAATAGAAACTTGGGCCTGATGATCAACATCCTCCCACTCAACTAGGAACTGTCCCTTTGTCGGAAAGGACAGGGGCTTGCTCTAAGAAGCATTGTGCTGGACGCCATTTCCAACTCCCTGGGGTGGCCTTAGCTCCCAGTTCTCACCTTAGAAAGAACCTGGGGAATATGGAACAATCCCTGATCCCTAAGCACTGGCCAAAGGGCTTCACCTACAAAAGAACCCACCAAGCATCTGCCTATAAATACAGAGAAATATGCTTAAGCATTTCTTCATCTTCCAGAAGTCAAAACCAAGATCCATAAATCTTGCAGTCGAGGAGCAGGTGCTTAATTTTGGTCCTCCATTTTGCCAGAGAATTCATTTCATGCTGAACAGAATGGATCATTTTGCTTTGAGCTTGGCCCCATGGTTCCCAGGTTCCCATTGGTGAGGCATTATTCATTCACACTCTGGTCCATTCGTTTCCGCTGCAAATTTCCAGAGACTTTCAGATGTGTTGTTTACAGATTTTCTCATTTATGTTATTTCCTCGTGCATAACAACGATCCACCAACTTTCATTTTCTTTAATGATCCTCTGAATGGGGAAAAATGTTCCTTTGTTTCGTCACATGTTCTGATGTGGACCTGGTTTCAGATGTCAAAATGGTTTTGCTGGATAATGATCACTCTTCACCATTTTGCAGGCTGGCAGCAAGCCCCGATCCAAAAAGGAGGGCGTCAGAGGAAGGGAGCCTAGGGCAGGGTAAAGAGTGAGACATTTGGAATCAAGTAGGTTTATAGCCCTGCCACTTCCTAATATCCGGTCTTGGACAAGTCATCCTACTGCTTTATGCCTCTGTTCCCTCAGCTGTATAATGGAGCCAGTGCTTATTGACACTATGAGATCATGGCAAGGCTGTAATATTACTGCCAATCTTAGTAACAACATGAGATCCCCAGGAATTATGAGTCAGATGCTCTATTCCACCCTGGTTTCTCCAAAGATGAACAAATATCAATAAATGCAAACATCTCCAAATTACAAAGGACACTTGAAATAATCTACTGTGCTTATTTGTTTACCTCTCTCTCTCTCTCTCTCTCTCTCGCAAACTGTTTCTTACAGGCAAGAGCTATGTGTTATTTTCATTTGTATCCCCAGTAACACTAATCAGTAAACATTTATTGAACTAATGTAAATGTCAGCTGTGTACTAAGGCTCAAATAAGAACACTGACCCCTATTGCACAAATCAGTGCAGCCTTAAATGGCTGCTGTCTTAATGGATGTTCTGGAGGAGGTGATAACCTGTTCCAACCAATGCTCTGGGAGAAGGGCAAAGCAGTTCTGAGAAAGGGGGAGCCAGCCCAGGGTCTGATCCCACAGAGATCCATCGCTTCCTAGAAGGTTGAAGGTTTCAGTCTGAGAGAATGTGGGAGCAGAGCTTTGAGGAGCTGGGCTTGGACAGACAGGACTGCTCATCCTGGGAGAGAGAAGAAGAGAGCACTGAACAGACCCACAAGTACTTCCGCAATATGGGATTGAACTATTTTGCTCTGGCCCTTGTAGGAATCTTGATATAACACCCTTCACAGCAAGTGCGTTTGCCAGTGTTTGCAGATTCCTTTGGAACCCCGGGAGACTCACAGCGCAAGTAGTCACTGTGCTCTGAGCAAGTCTGCAAGATGCCTGGCTGGGGTGAAGGGACAGGAGGCCATGCTTGATAACTGGTTGGACACACATAAAGGGCAGGAGTAGCCACATGTCCACCTGTGCAATCACATTCCAAAAGTCGGAAGCAACTTCCCATGATTCTCACTCACGTCACCCACATAGTGAACCCCTACAGGGAGGAGTTCAGCGGTCCCGTGGACGTGCCCCTTGGTCAATGGCTGGGCTCCAAATGCATCAGGGCTGATGCCACAGGGTTTCTTTTCTGATGTCACAGGAGGAGGAAAGGAAATAGAAGTGGCAGAAAGAAATAAAAAGAGGAAAAGAAAGGAGGAAACCAGCTACAAGAAAATGACTTTTACGGCGCAGTGTGCCAAGTGTTGTCCTAAACAGGTTTCCATTTCCAAAGCCCAGTGAAGAGGAATTTATCTAGGTTCTTGTTAATGCTTTGCACCGGGAACGCCCCTGCTGGGAGAGCCTCCATCAGCAGCCAGCTGCCCTGCACAGCTTTGGATGCGTGGCCACTCATCATTGCTGTCTTAGCTCCCATTCAAGTCCATGGATGGGGATTACTTCCTCGCAGCCACTGAATCATCCAAGGCTGCCTTTTTTTCTCCGTGATGCCCACAGCTTAGCCTAGCAGATCATTCTAAATGAGAGACACATGAAGGGCATTGCGGAAAGGATGGGCCCAGGGGACTAACTCAGGCCTTGTCCGGAGACCCAGGCAGATGAGGCTGCCGGTCTGCCATCTCCAACTTTGTTGCTTTTTCCAGAGCAGCCAGACACCTTCGTCCAGTTACTGGGTCACATTCTGTACAAGGAAACCAAGGGTAATAAAAATAGCACCTCACATTTGGAAACTGTTTTACAATTGCCAAGTGCTTTTCATACCTGTCATCTGACTCAGTCTTCACAGCACCCTTCTCCGTAAAACAGAAAAATATCTTATTTGAAAGAGAAAGAAGCACTGTATGGCAAAGTCCCCGGCCCCTAATCCTACAGCAAGTTTGCCAAAGTTCTGCCCCTATGGTCTGTCTTCCTGGGGTTGTAGCTCAAAGGGAAGTGGGGGTGATGCACGTTCCGTCCCCACGGCGGGCTGCCTCCATTGCCCAGCCCCATCACCCTCCAATGTAATCGACAGCTGCATTCTCTTCATGGCTCCTCCTAAATATCTTTATCACCGCCTGCCCATCATTCTCTCCAGGTGAAGACTGCCACATCTCCCCCTTGCCCTCAGTCTTTCTCCCCTCCACCCACTCCTCGGGCTGCATGCAGAAAAGAAGGAAATGACATGTTTTTCCTCAAACAAAAATGTTAGCACATCACATCGCTCCCCAGATTTCTCTAGTGGTTCCTGAGGACAATGTCCAGGGCGCAGCCTGATCTGTTGCTAGGCTTTCAAGTGTTGCCATTTCCATACCCCTAAAGGCTCTGTGTTTCAGTTCTGCTCACCTATGACCTTTCCAAATGTGCCAGGAGGCCATGCCCCTCTGGACTTTGCTCATGAACTTGTCTTCCTGGTATTACAATAATTGTAATAATTATAATAATAGTAATAAGTACAATAAGGAGGATGATAAGCTTATTTTGTTGATAGTTGATAATTGACCATCACGGTTATTTAACTCACATATCTACTCAAATCTTCACCCTGTGTAGAAAATACTGCCTCCTTCTCCTCACCCAGATCTCAGTTCAAATATTACCTCCTCAAGGAGGCCTTCCCTGACAATCCTCTCTAAAATCATCTGCCCAACTCTATCTCCTGCTTTCCTTGTCACTGTATTTTTATTTTGTTTCAGCTCATTTTATTTCTGCCTCTGCGTGGAAATGTCCTATCTCCAATCCTACTGCCACTAGCAGAGTGTGAGCTTCTTGGGAACAAGACTGACAGAATAGCAGGCTTATTCACCCTGTGGCCCTGTGCCTAGGACATGTCCATGGTCATGGTATTAAGTGACCCAGGACCATTTGGCTGACAAGGAATCTAAGGCTCAAAGAACTTAATTAACTTGCCTAAGATCAACCAGTTATCAAGTGGCAGAGCCAAGAGTTGATTCAGGATATCCTGACCTTAAAGTCAGATTCTAATTTCAAGGTCACATGGTCCAGAAACGTCCTCTAGTGTCCTCAAGAGTATTTCTCAGTACACATATGCACAAATTGTCATCACGAGTAATTACTCCTGTCTTGACACTTGCCCTGTCTTGTAACTGCTCATTTCTGTGTCTTTAGACTGTGAGCCACTTGACATCAGGGATTCTATCTTGTTTACTGGAATATCTCTAGTACTTGGCATGGTAACTGAAATCAAGAAGGTGCTACGTTTTTGAATAAGGTATGGAGGAAAGCTGAGCATCATTTTGCTGAGTGCTCTTTGACTTAGCATTACTTTAGACCAGAGCTATTCAAAGGGTAGTCCCTAGACCATCCCTGGGAACTTGTTAGAAATGCAGATTCTTGGCCCCATCCAAACTCATTGAATCAAAATCTCCTGGAAGTGGGGCCAGCCACCTGGGGCTTTAAAAGCCCTCCAGGTGATTCTACCATAAGCCAAACTTTGAGAATCACAGCTTTAGATCAATGACTGATACCACTGAGCAAATTTAACACAACTCTGGCTGAATCCCAGGTTCCCTCAGGTCATGCGGTCTCAGAGTTGAAGGCAGTGTAAGGAGCAATCACCCAGACCCTGCTGGAAGAATCAGCTCCTGTTTGCCCTGCCTCACTTGGCACAGGCAAGCCTTTTCCTGTGCAGTGCCATGCTGATCTTCCTTCTATAACAATCTAATGCCCACTGGCAGGCACACTGAGCAATGAAGTTATCCCTGCTCTTCAATACTTCCTCCTAACCTCTTCCACACCATTTGTGTCCAAGGAACGTCATCCTGGTTTCCCAGTGTTCCGGATTGCTACCTGGACCTTAGAGCCCCTTTGGCTGGGTTTATGACCTGATCTAGTACTCCTTTCAGAATGCCAAGCTGGCCCCACTCCTTCAGATTTTGGCAAATCTTCTCCTTTGCTTCACTCATTTATCTGTTCCCTGCTAAAGTGGATTGCTATCACTACCTAGATACCTGATACTAGAAACTACCACCCTCCTCCCACACCAGTCCAGATTGAGATGGCCCCCTGGAGATGATGCTGTTGAGCTAATGGCTCGTTTTCTTTATAGTCAGGCACCAGAACTAGCTATTTCCCGGAGTCCTGTCCCCATTGGGCCTGGCTACTCTCTTGATGCTGCAGTGCTGCATGAAAATCTTAGCCTGTTTGGGCGGCACATTTTCAGGGGTGAGTCCTTCCCCAACAATCTTAAGTGCTACTCCAGCTCCACTCTCAGTGATGAGAAATTCACCTTCCAAAGTGGTCTATTTTATCTTCCAACAATTCTGGCTATTACAATGTCCTCATATGACCACAATATACTTCTTTGTAACTTCTGCCCATGATTTCTGGTGCTACCAGCTCATTTAGCCTACAACCCCACCCCAAATTATTCAAAGCATTATCTGCTTTGATCCTCACTAAATCTATATTTTATCTTTAATGAAATGAACGCTGTTGGTTCTCTCAACCAACACCAGTCATACACAGTTACAAAACCAGGCTGCAATGTTTCCATGTTAAGGAAGTAGATCTCAGTGCTGATAAGAGATGGGGTAGGTTTCTGCAAATGTGTCAGTGACTGCCTGGAGCTCCCCAGAAGTTTAGCTCCGAATAAATGAACATTCCTACTTTAGAATAACTTTATTTTATTTTTAGAACATGCCCTGTGGAATTGCATGCTTAGAGGGACAAGGAAAAGCACATGAGACTTCTCAAATTACTGCAGACATATTATGGGGACTTGAGAGAGAAAGCCTGCAAGTGGAGTAAAATGTCAATGAGCAGGGAATGAGGAGGGTGAAGCTATGTGTCAGCTGTAAGACTTCCTGAGTAGAACATCTCAGCCCAGGACAAGACCACTAGTGCTACCCTTTTATTCATACATGGGTTCTCATTGACTCCAGCCTTGGCTATATGGGACCTAAGTCACTTGAGTAATATCATTGCAAAAAACGTCTAACTGAGCTGTACATCAGTTCATTGGGTTTGGTGACCATATTGATTTCCAGGATTAATATTGAGTGCAGTCTCCTAAAACATCAGCATGAGTTCTGGAATCAGATAAATTTGTATTCAAATCTAGACAACTCATTAGCTCTAGGTTGTGGGACAAATTATCTAACCTTGAATCGCAAATCTCCCATCTTCAAAATGGGTAGAAGAATGTATACCAAAGACCTATTTGGGAAAAGAAATAGAAGTGACATTTATAAGGTGAGAGCAAATATTTTCATTAGTATTAAATGTCACCCTAGACCTTTTCTTGTCTAACCCCATTTACCTACATCTGTAGGTTTTCTCCATCACTGCCTCCCAGAGTCAGGATGCTGTTACCTGATTCTCCTGATTATCTAGATTCAGTGTCCTGTTTCATTTCCTTCCACAACCATTTCCTGGTGGCTGGCTCCAGGAGAACTTTTCCTGCTTCCTTTTGAATTTGGATCAAATAAACAAATGCCTGGTAGTTCTAGCATCTCCACTCAGCACTTTGGGGTCCACTCTTGTTTTGCAACCCTACATCAAGCTCTACCCATCTGTACCCAGGCTGAGTGTGGGGACAGAGCCAGGAGTGCAGTTTCCAGGCTCTCGGCCTCATGTGGAGAGGTGCAGGCTCAGGTAGTAAATGGCCATCAACTGTGATTGGATGGCCATCAGCTGTGGCTAGTTGGCCGTCAGCTGTAACCAGTGAGCCATTGGCCACTAATTTAACTGCCGTGGCTATGCTAGCAGAAAATTGGGGGCTAGCAAGAAGATGGTAGCGGAGCTAGCAAGTGCGGATTGCAGTTAGCAGGGTAGACTGCAGCTAGCAAGGGGAGTCTGTCAGTTGGCAGGCAGAAAAGCAGACAGCAGGTCGCACGTGTGAATCCAGCCTCCAGTGAGACTATAGTGGTATGACTCCCCTACCTATAGCTCCGTGGGTGTTCCTTTTTGGCCTAGCCACATCCTGCATTCTTATGTGGGGAGCGGGAGCTGAGACCCCACAGGCCGCCCCGCACAACACATGGTGCAGCGAGCAGGATCTCCCATATGACACTGAGCTTACCAAATTTGATACTGAGATGAGAAAGCTTGAAGGTTTAAAGTAGCAAAAAGCCAGTGGACGGGGAGCTAAGGTATCTTCCTGTTGTACAAATTTGCATGCTATTAAATCTTAGATCTCAAGAATGAGGTCTGATGTTACCTTTCAGAAGAGAGGTGGGAAACCAGGTTCCCTCAACTTAGACTTTGACAGGTTCATCTGGCAAGGTGGAAGCTGAGAAGAGGGCAGAGACCTTAGAATGTAACTGGGAGGTAGAGGAGGAGGTGTCCTTGTGGAGCACAGAGTTGAGGCCCAAAAGAAAGTATCTGTGGAGAATCCTAGTGAAGCCTGGGACCGTGACATAGAAAGGATTCTTAAAGGAGGAGACAGAACTGGGAATGGGTACCACGCCTGAGCCTGGGGACAACAGGTTATTTATGCATAACTGCCTAAGGCTGAAGAGGAATTCTTGTAGCCCGGGTTCTCCTAAGATTGCCTTTGTGAGTATTCATGTCTCCACTCCCACAGTGGTGTCCACATGTATCATGATATGAGTTCTTAAAGTCTCTTCAAGACATAGCCTGGTCTTTCCATTATGCCAGGACTGCACTAAATAGAAAGATGCCAACTTCCCAGGCACTTATCTATCTGGAAGGTACAAGATGTGCAGCAGTCCCATTGGGTCAGAGGGACTGGGTGTCCATAGGGACCAAACCTGGGCTTAAGGATGAAGCCCAACACACATTAGATGAATGATTTTACAGCAAATTCTTAGCATTTACAAACCTCAGTGTCCTCATTTGTAAAATAAGAAAGGAGTCAAACCTATGTTCACAAGGTTAGATTAAATGAGAAAATAAATGGAAATCATATAATGTGTCTGACCCGTAGTAGGATAATTAGATGCTTGTATCACCAACATATTTTTACCTATAGTTTTGGGATAGGAGTATCAATCAAAGTTATATTTTATATAGCTATGAATCATTTTTAGAGCTCCTCTCCATGAAAAGACATTGTGTCAGCTCCATGAGCAATAAAAAGAAACAAAGCATAATTCATAAGCTCAAGGGATAATGAATGAGTAGGGGATATAAGAAAAATAATGGTTATACAGGAAGTAAAGTGAGACCTAGAGAAAGAAATATTAAAATGCCATGCCATTGGAGGAGGAAAGGTGACTTGTGTTTACTGAATGGCTACTCTGTCTCAGAAACTATGTTAGAATCTTACAAATTTTATTTCCCATAATCCTCTCAACTACATTACAAGGTAGGTCTATTGCTATTCCCATTTAATAGTTGTAAGAACTGAGTTAGAAGGACCAAGTGACTTTCCAAGAATCCCCAACAAGCAGATAACAAGAGGGATCTGACTCTTAAGTTCTGCTCTTTCGGGATGACCTCATTGACTGTAAGGAGAAAGAAAATACAGAGGAAAGATATTTACATTGGCTCTAGAAAACAGAATTGTGGTATTGTTTCAACTTCACATTGGGAAACTATAAGTAATTCTGGAAAAGAGAGGTAGGAATCATGTGCATTTTGTTTTTCTCAAGTGAAAACATAAGCACAGCTTCTCTCATCAGTGGTAAGTATGAATAATGTGTGTTATACTGGCAAAGCAACCTCATGCAGAATCTCTGATGGTTCAGTGGGGAAGCATTCAATGATGATTAATTGGAAATCAACCCAGAATATTTTCGTGAGTAAATGGGCCATGAATCTTTTCCAAACTGTGGCCTCAGAAAAATAAATCATAGATAAAAATAAAAACATAAAAAAAAATTCTAAAAATAAAAAATAGTAAAATGAAAGCATAAGGAATATAACCTTGTAGATAGAAGGTGGAGATAAAATATTTACATAGAACTAATCTGCCAGACATTGTGTTTGGTATACATTGATTGGATTTTACACAACGGAATACTGATATGTGGTCACACTGGATCTAGAGGAGGAAAGGCATTACCCAGAACACTTGAACTTGATGCAATGAGGGTATAATCAGTGAGCTGTCAGAGATTACTATATTGGGAGACCCTACATGAAAGGGAAGTCCGTACAGAGGAAAGCAGTGATGAGGAGCTACGATGGAGACATAGGAAGACTAGGTCCTGAAGAAATTCTATTAACCTCTGAATCCAGGTGCATATGAAGTCAGGTCCATCCCTGCATTCCGTGGTTGTGTAAGCCATTGCATCTTCTCTTTGGTTTAGCTCGTCTGAGTTGGAGTTGTGATTACTTATAACCAAAAGTGTTCTGACTAATGTGGAAGTGAACTCATTCTGTGTCTCCAGCAATGAGGACAATACAGGGCATAGAGTAGATGCTCAAAGATATTATTAGGATGACTGAATGATATGCTTGTTCTTTACAAGCAATTATAAGCAATGACTCAGAGATATTATGGTTATAGTGACAGAAATAGAAGTAAATCTCTCATGTCTTGATTTCTAATTCAGTGCTCCTTCAATTACTTTACGTGGACCTTTTCTAATTTGATGAAAACCTTATGCCTCTAGTATATTTGGAGGAACGTTTCTTTTTTTTCAATTATCTTTCTATGTTTTATGATTTAAAAAAATTCTACATAAATACATTCTCATCATAAAAGATCCACCCACTTCACCATACTCTTATTCCATTCTCAGTCAGTTTGGTATGTATCCTAATAGACCTTCTATGCATATAAAGTTAATTAAGTATCAAGTTGATAATAATCTTTGAATTAAAAAATATAATACAGACCATATGGGAGAAGACAGTTGTTAGGATTCAGAAAAAACAAAACAAAACAAAACAAAACAAAACAAAACAAAACAAAACAAAAAAAAACAGAATATACTGTGCTGATAATTGTTGAAAAAGCAGGATGGGTGCATCAAAGTTTCTTACTCTATTCTCTATGCTTTGCTTATGTTTCACATATACAAAATACACAAAAATAAAAATAAAACTTAAAATAAGAAGGTGTATACACTGGCTTCCAGTCAAAATGGCAGAATAGGTAAATGCTGTGCTGACACCTCCCATGAGCACATCAAAATTACAACTAAATTATAAAACAGTCAACCTGGAGAACCATATGAAGAGCAACTGAACAAAATTCCTATAACTAAGGATATAAAGAAGAAGCCACGTCAAGACTGATAGGAGGGGCAGAGATGAGAAATGGGTTGGTCCCACACCCACGTGTGGTGGTTGAGAATCTGGAGGGATATCTCAGATACAGAGGTCCCCTCTAAGGAGAGAGGACCCAGTCCCATAATGGGCTCCCCAGTCCAGAGCACCAGTGCCCAGAAGAGGAGCCTCCACAACATTTGGCTGTGAAAATTAGTGGTGATTATGTCCATCTGGGTACAATGGAAGGCTACTGAAACCCAGTTGTCCTCTTAAAGTGTCAGTGCAGAGACTCATTTGCTCACAAACACTCACCCTGGGCTCCGGTAAAAGGACAGCAGCTTTAAAGATACCTGGGTCATACAGGAAAAATAAAAAAAATTTGAATTGTGTGGCCGCAGGGTGAGAGCTGGAAGGAGAGCCACCATTGTTTCTGTGTTGAGCCTTCTTCCAATACAGCAGGCAGGCAGGTGCCATCTTTCCTGTGTTGCACCCTCCCCCCGCAGGTCCTTCAGGCACAAGCAGGTGCCAAATCCAAATCTGCATTAACCTGGTTAACACCAATTGCCCCCACCCTGATGACTCCTTCAGAGCATGTCCCACCAAATTCACTCTCCAGCAGAGGCTCTTACAGTGGCAGGCAGCCTGCCTCCATCCACAATACAGTCTTTCTTAAAAACTCTCAAGGATCCACAGGCCCCGGGCAGGCAGAGGCTGGATTTGGTGTTCCCTTTGCCTCTTGCTGTGGAGCCTCAGGCTTGGCACTGGTGCCAAACCTGAAAATGCATTAACCTAGTAAACACCACTTGTTCCACATTGGTGACTACCTGAGACCCCACCCAAACCAACTCACTTACTGCCCAAGGATTTTTCAGCAGCTGGGTGTGCTTTACAGACAGCTGGCAGGTGGTGGTTGGCCTCCAGATGCCCTGTGCCTTTTGCTGAATGGCTCCAGGACTGGTACCTGTGACAGAGTGCCCTCTCCCACATTACTCAAGTCTGAACACAGGGTTCTACCCAAAGCAGATTTCTATGTAGCTCTAACCATGTGGTCCTGGGTCAGTTAGAGATAGCAGCTGATCTTGGCCTACACCAGAGTCCCTCCTAAAAACCAACAAACCCATTGGCCAGCTTCAGACCACAACAGAGCACCATGTGATTAGCTCCAGAAGTAACACACCCAAAGGGTGGTCTTAGCAGGCACCAGAGCCATGCTGGGGTGAATCCTACTCTGTGGGATCAACCCTTGCACAGCAGTTCATATACTGTTGTCATGACCAATTCTCATAACCAGTCAGCCTCAGGGTTAACCCCACCCAGTGACTTGCCAACATCAGTCAAGGCTTAACTAAAACAAGAAGGCACACACAACCCACATAAGGGACACTCCTGGAGCACCCAGTGCAGGTTATCAGGGAGACTGCACCACTGGGTCCCACAGGACACCTATTATATAAGGCCACCCTGCCAACACTAGGAGACAAAGCGGATCTACTTAATACATTGGAACAAACACAGAGAGGTAGCCAAAATGAGGAGAAAAAGAAACATGACCCAAATAAAACAACAGGAGAAAACCAGAAAAAGGCACAAATGATATGGAGGCAAACAACCTACCAAATACAGAGTTCAAAACAATGGTTATAAGGACGTTCAGTAAACTTAGGGAAAGAATAGATGAACTCAGTGAGAACATCAACAAAGAGATATAAGCATTAAAAAAGGACATAGAAACCATGAGAACCGGTCAGAAATGAAGAATACAATAACTAAAATGAAAAATACACCAGAAGTATTCAGTAACACATTAGATGAAGCAGAGAATCAATCAGTGATTTAGAAGATAAGGCAGCAGAACATACCCAATAAAAACAGTAAAAAGGAAAAATAATTTTTAAAAATAAGGGTAACTTAAAGATCTTCTGGGTCAACATTGAGCATAACAGCATTTGTATCATAGGACTACCAGAAGAAGAAAAAAGAGAACAAGGGGCTGAGAACCTATTTGAAGAAATAATGACTGAAAATTTCCCTAACCTGGTGAAGGAAATAGATATACAAATCCAGAAAGCCCAAACAAGATGAATCAAAAGAGGCCCACACCAAGATACATCATCATTAAATTGCCAAAAATTAAAGACAAAGGGAGAATATTAAAAGCAGCAAGAGAAAGGGAGTCAGTTAACCACAAGAAGCTACAATATGACTGTCAGCTGATTTCTCAACGGAAACTTTGCAGACCAGACGGGACTGGCACAAAATATTCAAAGTGATGAAAAGCAAGGACATACAATCAAGACTACTCAACCGAACATGGTTATTATTTTAAATGGAAGGACAGATAAAGAGCTAGAAACAAGAAAAAGCTAAAGGAGTTCATCACTACCAAACCAGTACTGCAAGAAATCGTAAAGGGATTTTCGTAAGAAGAAAAAAACAAAACAAAACAAAACAAAACAAAACAAAACACCATAAATGTAAATAATAAAATGGCAATAACTACGTACCTATCAATAATCACTTTAAATATAAATGAATTAAATGTTCCAATCAAAATACATAAGAATAGGGTACTGAATGATAAGAAAAAACAAGACCCATACATACTCTGTCTACAATAGACCCACTTCAGATTGAAAGACACACACACACCAAAATTAAAGGGATGGAAAACGATATTTCATGCAAATGAAAAAAATTTAAAGGCTGGGGTAGCAATACTCATATCAGACAAAATAAACTTTAAAACAAGGGCCATAACAAGAATCAAAGAAGAACATTATATAATGATAAAAGGGTCAATCCAACTACAGGCTATAACCCTTGTAAACATTTATGCACCCAACATAACACACCTAAATTTCTAAAGCAAATATTGGTAGACCTAAAGGGACAGATTGACAGGAATGTAGTCATAGGAGGGGATTTTAACACCTTGTTGACATTAGTGACTAGATCATTCAGATAGAAAATCAACAAGAAAACAATGGCCTTAAATGGTCTGACAATTAAGTTCATGAACTTATTCCAACAATGTTGCTAATCTTTATTAACATCAGAGGGATTATTCATTATGAATTTGTACCAACTGGACAAACAGTTAACCAAGTTTACTATTTGGAAGTGCTGAAAAGGATGTGCAAAAATGTTAGGTAACCTGAACTTTTTGCCAACAATTCAAGGCTCTTGCATCACGACAATGCACCAGCTCACAAGGCACAGTCTGTGAGGGAGATTTTAGCTAGTAAACAAATAACTGTATTGGAACACCTTCCCTACACATTGATCTGGCCCCCAATGATTTCTTTATTTACTTGAAGATAAAGGAAATATTGAAAGGAAGACATTTTTATGACATTCAGGACATCAAGGGTAACATGACAAGAGCTCTGATGGCCATTCCAGAAAAGGAGTTCCAAAATTGCTTTGAAGCATGGACTAGGCACCGGAATTGGTGCATAGCTTCCCAAGGGGAGTACTTTGAAGGTGACCATACCGATATTCAGCAATGAGGTATGTAGTACTTTTTGTAGGGTGAGTTTGTGAACTTAATTGTCAGACACCATATCATGTCAGAGGGGTAGTAGACTTGTTGGGGTTATAACTTTGTAAAGGGTATAAATGTCTAATCATTATGTAGTTTTGTACGCCTGAAACTAATAATAAAATTAAATTAATTTTTTTAAAAGGCACCAGGTATATACGGGGAGGACTGAGTTGTCAGACTTCAGGGCAAGGGCTGCAGGCGCAGCCTTCTTCCAAATGGAGGAGCTGGCAGAAGACATTTTTTTTGGTGTTGAGCCCTCCCCACTCCTCACAGGCAGAAATAGGTGGCTGTTGTATTTGAGTCTCCATTACCTGGATAATACCATTTGTTTACCATGTCCTGGTGATTCCCTGAGAACCTGTCCCATCCAACTTGCAGACCAACCCTAGCCATTTCCAGCATCTTTTCCATAAAAATGGCCTCTCTTTGCTCATGTTGTGGACTTTCCTGAAATCTCTTAAAGGTTCATAAAACCCAAACAAGCAGCATATGGCTTTGGCATGTCCCGTACCACTGACTGATCAGCCCTAAATCTGGCATGAAAGAGAGCTGGCCTGAATTTGCAGCTTGGCCTCTTAAGGCACCTCGAAGCTCAGTGCTGGTGGAGGCAATCTGCAGATTGCTTTGTGGCTCATGACAGATGGCCCTGGGCAGGGCACAGGCTGCAGCTCAACTTGGCTTGTGACTGGGCCCCTCCTAGAAGGCCCTAGGGTTGGCTGACCTGGTGGCTCTGGACTGAGATGGAGCATCACTTGGCCACATGCAAGAACCACACACACAAAGGGTAAACTTGGAAGGCTCAACAGATATGCTAAAGCAAATCCTGCCTCATAGAGTCAGGCCCCTGCACAAGAGATCCTCCATTGTAGTCACAGCCAGTACTCACAACCAATCAGGTTGAATGTCAATCCAGGTTGATGTGCAAACAGCAACTGAAGCTCAACTAAAACAGGAGAGCACACACAACCCACACAAGGGACACACCTGGAACACCCAGCTCAGGTGATCAGGGAGACTATGCCACTGGACCCCACAAGATATCTACTAAATAAGGCCTTTCTATTAAGACCAGGAGACATAGCATCCCTACCTAATACATAGAAACAAACACAGGGAGGCAGCTAAATTGGGGAGACAAAGAAACGTGTCCCAAATAAAAGAACAGAACACAGCTCCAGAAAAAGAACAAAACAAAATGGAGACAAGTAATCTACCAGATGCAGAGTTCAAAACACTGGTTATAAGGATGCTCAGTGATCTCAGAGAGAACTCAACAAAGAGATATGAAACCAAAAAAATGAAGATAAAGACCATAAAAAAGAACCAGTCAGAAATGAATACAGTAACTGAAATGAAGAATACATTAGAGGGTATCAACAGTAGATTAGATGAAGCAGAGGACTGAATTAATGATTTAGAAGATAAGGTAGTAGAAAATGCCCAACTGGAACAGCAAAAAGAAAAAAGAATTTTAAAAAATGGAGGGTAGTTTAAGGAGCCTCTGGGACAACATCATGCATACCAACATTCACATCATAGGAATAACAGAAGGTGAAGAGAAAGCAAGGAATTGAAAATATATTTGAAGAAATAATAATGGAAAACTTCCTTAACTTGGTGAAGGAAATAGACATACAAGCCCAAGAAGCATGGAAAGTCCCAAACAAATTGAACTCAAAGAGGCCCACATCAAGCCACATCATAATTAAAATGCCAAAAGTTAAAATCAAAGAGAGAATCTTAAAAGCAACAATAGAAAAGCAGTTAGTTACATACAAGGGAGCTCCCATAAAACTGTGAGCTGATTTCTCAACAGAAAGTTTGCAGGCCAGTGGGGCTGGCAAGAAATATTCAAAATGATGAAAACCATGGAGCTACAACCAAGATTACTCTACCTAGCAAAGCTATCATTTAGAATTGAAGGACAGATAAAGAGCTTTCCAGACTAGAAAAAGATTAAGGAGATCATCAACACCAAACCAGAATTACAAGGAATCTTAGAGAGCTTTCTTTAAGATGGAGAGAGAGAGAGAGAGAGAGAGAGAGAGACAGAGAGACAGAGAGACAGAGAGAGAGAGAGAGAGAGATCCAAAATATGAATAAAATGGCAATAACTACATATCTAGCAACAATTACTTTAAATGTAAATGGATTAAATGCTCTAATCAAAAGACATAGGGTGGCTGAATAGAGAAGAAAACCATTACATATACTGCCTTCAGAGACTCACATCAGATAAATAGACATACACAGACTGGAAGTAAAAGGACAAGAAAAATACATTTCATGCAAATGAAAAAGAAAAAAGCAGGTGGTATAACAGTACTTATACCAGACAAAATGGGCTTTAAAACAAAGGCTATAACAAGAGGCAAAGAAGGACCCAATAATCCTACTTCTAGGTATCTATCCAAAAATCCAAAATGCTACTTTGAGTGGACATGTGCATTCATATGTTCATTGCAGCATTGTTTACAATAGCAAGATGTGAAGGCAACCTGGATTTCCATTGATGGATGAATGGATAAAGAGGAGGTGGTACATATATACAATGGAATATTGCTCAGCCATGGACGGGAATGGGTTCTTGCAAACTGCGGCAGCATGGATGGACCTGGAGGGTATTGTGTTGAGTGGAGTGTCAGACAGAGAAAGACAAATGCAATGTGATTTCACTTATATGTGGAATCTAAAGAACAAAATAAACACAAAAAACAGAAACAAACTCATAGATACAGAGAACATTTTGATGATTGCCAGATGGAGAGGGTGTTGGGGGTGGGTGAAAAGGGGGGAGGGGTTAAGCGGTACAAATTGGTTGTTGCATAGTAGTTATGGGTATGTAAGGTATAGCATGAGGAATATAGTCAAGAATATTATAATAGTTATGAATGGTGTCAGATGGGCACTTGATTTATTTGGGTGATAGATGGGAGGGAGTTTGGGTGGCAAGGTGCAAATTGTGAAAGGATTAAGTACTTACAGAATAGTCATGTGGATACAAAATAAAGGATAGTGAATATAGCCAATAATATGTTAGTAACTATATATATATATATATATATATATATATATATATATATATATATATATATATGGTGCCAGGTAAGTACTAGACTATTTAAGGGGACCACTTCTTAAATTATATAAATGTCTAACCACTATGGTATACACCTGAAATTAATATAAAATAATATTGAAGGAAAAATGTAATTGAAACGTTTTTAAAGGGAAGGGAAATGTGAAGGGGAATAAGAGGTTCAGATTCCCAGGTATAAAACCAGTAAGTTATGGAGATATAATGTACAGCCTGGGAAATATTGTCAATAATATTGTGATAGCATAGTATGATGTCAGATGGTTGCTAGTCTAATCAGGGTGACCACTTCTTTAGGTATATAAATGTTGAATAAATATTGTGAACACTTGACACTAATATAATATTGTATGTTAGCTATATTTTAATAAAACTCTTTAAAAAATGATCATACACCATGATCAAGTGGAATTTATTCCTGGGATGCTGTGTTGGTACAATATTTACAAATCAGTTAACATGATACACCACATAAACAAAATGAAGAATAAAAATCATACGATCATGTCAGTGATGTAGAAAAATAATTTGACATAATCCAGGATCCATTTATGATAGAAACTCTCAGCAAAGTGGAAATAGAGGGAACATAACATAATACAGGACATACGTGACAAACCCACAACTAACATCATACTGAATGGAGAAAAGTTAAAATTGTTTTGCCTAAGATCACTAACAAGCAAGTTTGAACATTTTCACTACTTTTATCCAACACAATATTTGAGGTCTTCCCATCACATTCAAACAAAAAAAAAAAAAAAAAAAAAGAAAGAAAGAAAAGGCATTCAGATTGGAAAGAAAGAAGCAAAACTGTCATTATTTGCAGATGATATCATACTATAAAAAAAAACTAAAAATTCCAAAAAAATATTAATATAACTGGTCTATACATTTAATTTAAAAAGCAGAATACAAAATTAATGTTCAGAAACTGGTTGCATTTTTATACACCAATAAAGAACTATCAGAACGTGAAATTAAGAAAACAATCCCATTTACTATTGTATCAGTAAAAGAAAAACACTAGAAATAAATTTAAACAAGGAGGTAAAAGATCTGTACTTGGAAAATTTTAAGACATTAAAGAAATAAATTGAAGAAAATGCAAATAAATGGGAGCATACACCATGCTCATGAATAGGAAGAATTAACATCATTAAAATGTCCATACTACCCAAAGGAATCTATAGATTCAATTCAACCTCTATCAAAATACCAATGGTATTTTCACAGAATTAGAGCAAATACTTCTAAAACTGACATGAAACTACAAAAGACCTTAAGTAGCCACAGCAATCATGAGAATAAAGAATAATGTTGGAGGTATCATGCCACCGGATATCAAATTATACTACAAGGCTATAGTAATAGAAATGGCTTGGTACTGGCATAAAAACAGACACATAGATCAATGGAACCAAAAGAGAGCTCAGAAATAAATCCACACCTATACGGTCAATTAATCTATGACAAAGTAAGCAAAAATATACAATGGGGTAAAAACAGTCTCTTCAATAAATGTTGTTGGGACAATTGGAAAGATACATGCACATAAATAAATAAATAAATAAATAAATAAATAAATAAATAAATAAAACTGGATCACTTTCTTATAACAGAAAGTATCCAGTATGAGAATAAGCTCAAAATGGATTAAAGACTTAAATATGAGACCTCAAACCATAACACTCCTGGAAGAAAACATAAGCAGCAAACTCTCTGACATTGCCCTTAGTAATATATATACCGGGGGTGCCAAAAAAATGTATTCAACTGGACACTTTGGTCAGTGTTGCTCAAGCAATAGTTCATGCCATACTCAGAAGTGTCTGGACACTGATGGTAATCACTTTGAGCACGTCTTGTAATTGCTGAAGTCAAACATGACGTGTATTCATCTTTTGTTATCAGTATATATTAAGTATTACAATTTTAATACAGTTTTCCTTTCATAAAATGTGTATACATTTGGCACCCTCTGTATATATGAGATATATATATATATATATATATATATATATATATATATATATACATATATATATATATATATACACACATATACATTTATTATATTATATTATATTATATTATATTATATTATATTATATTATATTATATTATATATTTGATATGTATTTGCTATATCTCCCAAAGCAAAGAAAAAAAATGAACAAATGGGACAACATCTTACTAAAAGGTTTTGTACAGCAAAGAAAACAACAAAATGAAAAGATAACCTACCGATTGGGAGAAGATCTTTTCCAATGTTATATCTGATAATTGAAAATATCCAAAATTTATAAAGAATTCATACAAATTAACAACAAAAATCCCAAACAATCCAATTTTTAAAAAACGATTCTTTCTCAAAGAAAACATACAGATGGCCAATAAACATATGAAAAATGCTCAACATCACTAATAAACAGGGAAATGCACATTAAAAACACAATGAGATATCACCTCACATGTGTCAAGATGGCTATCATCAATAAATCAACAATCAACAAGTTTTGGTGAGGATGTGGAAAAAAGCGGACCCTCATGCACTATTGGTGGGATTGCAAATAGGTACAGCCACTATGGGAAACAGTATGGAGGTTTCTCAAAAAATTAAAAACAGAACTACCTTATGACCCAACAATTCCACTTTTGTGCATTTTTCTGAGGAAATCCAAAACACTAATTTTAAAAGATATATGCATCCCTAGGTTCATTGCAGCATTATTTGCAATAGCCAAGATGTGGAAGCAAGCTACAATTGGATGGAAAGGATTGGTGTATATATACAATGGAATATTGCTCAACCATAAAGAAGAATGAAATCTTGCTATTTGCAACAACAAGGATGGACCTAGAGGGTATTGTGTTGGGTGACACCTCAGACAGAAAAAGTCAAATACCATGTGATTACTCTATATGTGGGGTCTAGAAAACAAAATAAATAAACAAACAGAACAGAGACAGACTCATTGAATAGAGAACAAACTGATGGTTGCCAGACGGGAGGGTGTTTGGAGGGCTGGGTGAAGAGGGTGAAGCGTTAGGGAAGAACAAGTTGGCAGTTACAGAATAGTCAAGGGGATGTAGAGTGCAGCATGGGGAATAGAATCAATAACATTGTGATGGCTATGTGTGGTGCCAAGCGGGTGCTGGACTTGTCGGGGGAATCACTTCATAAGTTGTATAAATGTCTAACCATGATGGTGTACACTTGAATCTAATATAATGTTGAATCCCAACTTTAATTGAAATAATTAAAATTGAAAAAGAAAGGGGTATACTATAAAAATTTTGAAGAAAAAAGAAAAGAAACAATGAAAACATCATATTCCAGCTACCCTGAGTTTACCACAATTGAATTTATATTCTTGTATTGTATGTCCTTCCAAATCTTTATATATGTATTGAAAACCCAAACACACATACACACACAATTTGTATTTTATTTGTCTTTTATTTAACAAAATTAGATAAAAGCATACATTTTTTTAAAAACCTGTGTTTTTTCCATGTTGTTACTATGTTTATTTTATTATTTTGGAAGGGCAATCTCTACCTTTCCATGTTTCTATGTCAAGATTTGATATTCTTTGTTTCAATAATGTCCATTTCATATTCAAATTTCTCTAACCATCTTTAATAATTCATTTATTGTACATCCATGCAGCACCAAGTATTATATCCAATTTTTATTCCCATTAAAACTCAAGAGAAAAACCTCATCTTTATAGAGTTTTAAGTCACATAACATATAATTCACCCATTTAGATTGAACAGTTCACTGTTTTTTATTATATGCATAGAATTGTGCAACCAACATAACAATCTAATTTTAGAACATTTCATAACACCCCAAATTAGCATTCTCTCCCTATTCCCCACCTGCTCCTCCACAACTTGAGACTAATTTTTATCCTTGTATATTTGCCTGTTCTTGACATTTCATATATACAAAATCACACAATATGTAGTCTTATGTGATTGGTTTCTTTCACTTAGCATGCTTTCAAGAGTTGCCCATATTGCAGCATGTGTCAGTACTTCATTCCTTTTTATTGCCAAATAATATTTCATTATATGGATGCAACACATTTTGTTTATTCATTCATCAGCCTATGGATTGTTTCCATTTTTAAGTATTTATGAATAATTTTCTATGAACACCTGTGTCCAAGTTATTGTGGACTTGTGTTTTCTTTTCTTTTGGATATATACATAGGAGTGGAATTGTTGGGAATATGGTAACCTTATGTTTAGCACTTCGAGGAACAGCCAATTGCACAATCAAAATAGGTGAAATATGTGGTATGTGAATTATATCTCTATAAACTGTTTAAAAATGTTGAATATTATCTTTCCAGGTTTGAATTTAAATAGTTTAGACTGACTAGTAAGATTCCCTACTAGATTATTCACTGAACGTGCCCTATGTTCAATCAGGCCTCTCCACTCTGGCTGCTTGAAACTAGAAAGCTTCTTATCCTTGTGTGAGCTATGACAATTGCTCAGTTTACAGGTCCATGTTCATTCTTTGCCTGGCCTTGTTGGGGAATCAACCTATACATGCACAAATATTTAAAGGGAAACTTATGAAAATTCCTGTTGCTTTATCTCTCTGTGCCTTCTTCCTCTGTGCTATCTGCCCTGGAAATTCTAGCTGCATCAGCCTCTTCCATAAATTCTGATCTCTTCCCTCAACTCAGTGAGACCACAGTTCTGGTTGAGCTCTCCTTCATTCTCACTAGAAAGCTATTTTTTTTGGAAAGTGGCTCAGAAATCTGGGGTGATGATTGCAGGGCTCACCTCACTTGTTTCTCTTCACCAGAGATCACAGTCCTGTCCTTACCACATGAAGGTTTTTTCATATATGTATTTTGCTTAACTTTATACTTATTTACAGAAGGAGAGTAAATCTGGTATTTACTCAATCTTGTTAAATACACTCTTTTGCCTTTTAGCCTCATCTCCCCAAATGGATTTCATGAACAATTTTACTAACAAAATAATAATTGTTAATTATTTTCTTCCATTTCCTAATTACAAATAAGATTTCATAATCACTAGAACTTGGATTATTACAGTTCCGACTCTTTTCCAAAAGAAGAAACATAATGTGTTGTGATTAATTTTCATGTAAACATTGGATGAAGAGGGTCTGATCACATACAGTGACAGATCTGCTTTGATTTTCAGATATCCATTTGGGTTTCAGAGTTGCCTGCTTTTACTTACTAAGGGCACAGATTAGAAAATTGTTCCATGAGCTTATTGAGTGAAGACAGAAAGACCCAGAGGGTAAGGGGGGTGGGGGGTGGGGGGTGGGAGATGAGGGTAAGAGGGATTGAATATATGGTGATGGAAGGAGAACTGACTCTGGGTGATGAACACACAATGGGATTTATAGATTATGTAATACAGAATTGTACACCTGAAATCTATGTAATTTTACTAACAATTGTCACCCCAATAAATTTAATAAAATTAAAAAAAAAGAAAAAAAGAAATGTATATTGCTGAAATTTCTAAAATTATCTTCTTAACAGAAGTCATAGCTATAGATTTATAGTCCATCACTTTTCCACAATTACATAGTGATACAATATTTTGATCTAGAACCCAATGACTGCTGCCTATGAGCTAAGTGAGGATATGGCCACACATTATTCCTCCATGTTTCTCCAGTTCCTGGCTTTGTCCTGAAATAGATTATGTGTGAAGTTGTTTTAAATATTGAATGAATGGTATAAAACATGATGTGCATACCCTAGACCCACCTCCAAAATGGTCTCTCAGAGATATCTAGAATGTTAAAAGTCACATTTTAACAAATCCTATATGAGAGGAAGAGAGGGAGGCAAAGGTGAGGCAACAGATGTATGCAGCCAAGACCAATATAAGAGTAACTTTTATCTCACTCAATAGTTGACTTCTTTCTCCTGGGATCAGAGCTGTTGAGTTCCTGTGAGGTCAGCGGGATGAGATATAATCAAAGTAGATGGAAGATCAGAAATTCTTTTGGATACAGAAGTAAAAGGGATTACTCTGGAAGTAGCATAATACTCCTTAATTATTAATACTCAACATTACTTCCTCCTCTGCTCAAATTAGGCAGACACATGAATTAAAGCATAGGCTGCAAAGCAATATCATGGTGAATTCAATAAATATGGTAGAATAGGGAACTCCAGGACTCTGTCCACTTAGAAAAATAAATAATAAGGTGCAATAACTGTCAGAATTAACTTTTATAGAATCCTGGAGACTAGTAAAGGGCTCACAATAATCAGGGGAAAGTTTAATGAAGAAAGAAGTTGCTGCACTATGGTTAGAGAGTGCTATGGCATTTTAAATCACCTGCCTATCATCTCTCACATTCCAGAATGTCAAAAGCTATGAAAATGGCAGCCTGAACACGTGGTGCAGGTTGCAAGTACCATAGGGAGCAATAAAGACCTTATTATTAAAAATTGTGGTTTTCAGCTTCGACCTGTCTGACAGCTCCCTCAAAGACTGGAACAAGGGCTGGCATTTGTTTTGCATGACTTGGAGCATTCCCAGGATTGGATGGCTTCCCAGGCAGCTTTTAGCGAAAGCACTTAAAGGCAAAAGTATTGACAGCAGCAGCCTGGGGCAAGAACAAACAGTCAGGACAAGCAACAGACAGACCAAAATTCCTTGGAAAGAATTATGTTTAGAGGTTGGGAAACAAAATATGTTTAGAGAATAACAGCTTTAAAAATCTCCTGAATACACTGGAGAAGCAATAAGGCCAAACTCATTCCCATGGATGGATGTATTCTCAGTAAAGACCTGAAATGACTAAGCTTTCACCTCTGGCTGGTCTTCAGCTTCCAGAAAAGCAGGAAGCAAAGGCTAAGGCAGAGTTGTAAATGGCCTGGCATTGAAGAATTGGCCTAACACAGAGCCAATCTACAAAGACTGACAGATATTCTTTCTTTCCCTTTCTTTCTTTCTTTCTTTCTTTCTTTCTTTCTTTCTTTCTTTCTTTCTTTCTTTCTTTCTTCCTTCCTTCCTTCCTTCCTTCCTTCCTTCCTTCCTTCCTTCCTTCCTTCCTTCCTTCCTTCCTTCCTTCCTTCCTTCCTTCCTTCCTTCCTTCCTTCCTTCCTTCCTTCCTTCCTTCCTTCCCTCTCTCTCTCTCTCTCGCTGTCTCTCTCTTTCTCTCTTTCTGGCTCCAGGTATTTAAGGAAACTCTGAGAAAACACTAGTTGACTACTGAGCTAGCAGAGCTGTCAGAGGCCACTTATGACAGATAATATAGACTTTTGAAAAATAGTTTAGTACAGTCATAAACAAACAATAACACCCAAAAGAAGAACACAAGCTCAAGGAGAGAAAAGAAATATGATTTCTACAGTTTCTAGAGGACAATATTCAGGAAATCCAGTTTTAAACAGAAACAATAAAGCATGCAAAGAGAGTATATGTTCTAGTCACAGGGAAAAAAAATAAATAAAAATGGTCCCTGAGAAAGCACAGACATTGGACTTACTAGACAAAGATTGTATTAAATATGTTCAAAGAACTAAAGAAAACCATGGGTAAAGAACTAAAGGAAACCAAGTAAATGATGTCTCACCAAGTAGAATATATTAATAATTGGGTAGAAATTGTAAAAAGGAATTAAAATTCTGGAGCTGAAAATTCACTAAAATGGTTCATATCAAATTTGACTGTGAAGAACATAGAATCAGAAACTTAATGATAGGTCAATTTAGATAATCTAGTAGGAGGAGCAAAGAATAGAATGAGAAAAAAAATGAATGTAATCTAACAGGATCATGCGACAGCATTAAGCATATGAACAAATGCATAATGAGAGTCCCAGAGAAAAATAGAAAGAGAAAAATGTCAGAAAGAATCTTTTAAGAAATATTGGCTGAAAATGTGATGAAATACACGAATGTACATATTCAAGAAGGTCAAGGAACTGCAAATAAGATAAACTCAAAGCTCTTCACCATGATATAAATTATAGTCAAGTTTTCAATAGCCAAAGATAGAGTCTTGAAAGCTACAAAAGAGAAAAACCTTGTTATGTGTAAGGGATTTTAATAAGGTTAACAGTTAATTTCTCTTCAGAAACCATACAGTCCAGGAGACAGGGGATGATATATTTAAAGTACTTAAAGAAAAAATACTTCAATGAAAAATTTTATATCCAGAAAAAAGTATTTCATAAATGCAGGAGAAATAAGATATTCCTTGATTAATTAAAAAATGGAATTTCTTACTAGTAAAGCTGTCCAATAAGAAATGCCAACAAGAAATGTCCATTTTTAGACAGTAATGCAAAGCCAATTGAACAAACGACTTTGGTAAATATAGCTAGTAGCGCAAAGGTAAAACTAAAAGCTTGTATTTTTGAATTTTTGGTTTGTATCTCCTCTTTTTTTTCCTCTTCTATATAATTTAAAGACAAAAGCATAAAAATAATTATAAATCTATGTATGGACATACAATGTATATAGATGTTAACTAGGATAATAACAGCATAAAGGGAGGAGGAACAAAGCTATAAATGAAGTTTTTGTGTACTACTGAAACTAATTTTGGATATAAATTCAAACTTTATTGTTTCAAAGTTAGATGTTAATTGTAATCCCATGTTAACCACTAACAAAAAACTAAAAAATTGTACAGAACAAGAAAAATGAATTAAAATGAAATACTAGAAAATTCAATAAAGCATTGAGAAATGCAGTAATGGAGGAATATAGGAATGAAAAAAGACATTACACAATGAAACAAATATCAAAATGACAGAATAAGTCTTTTATTAGTAATTACAGTCTATGCAAATGGCTTAAACTCTCCAATTAAAAATCATAGATCAGCAGAATGGATTAAAAAAAAAAAGTCATCTAACTATATTTGGTCTACAAGACACTTGCTTTTTTAAAAAAGTGAAAGGATGGAAAAGATAGTGTATGCCAATAGTAAACAAAGGAGAGCTGGAATGACTATACTAACATCAGACAAATCAGACTTCAAAAATGTTTCAAGAAATAAAGAAGGACATGGACATTATATATTGATAAAAGGGTCAAGCTATCAAAAAGAGGTAACAATTGTATATATATATATATATATATATATATATATATGCCTCTAATAACATAACCTTAAAATATATGAAACCAAAGTGACAGAATTAAAGGGAGAATTAGACAGTTCCACAATAATAGTCACTGACTTCTATACTACACTTTCAATAAGGGATAGACCATGTAGACTGAAAATCAATTAAGACACCAAGAACTTTAACAACACTATAAATCAACTAGATATAACTGATATATCTAGAAAAATTAACCAAACAACAACAGAATGCTTACATTTTCAGTGCACATAGAACATTCTTCAGTATATGCCATATGCTAGGCCACAAACCAAGTTTTAATAAATTTTAAAATATTGAAATCATACAAAATATCTTCATACAAACTGAGATCATATAGTATTTTATCTCATTAAAACAGCAACAGTTTCCAAAGCAATCTACGGTTTCAATGCAATTTCTAACAATACCCTAATGCTATTATTATTGTTGTTATTATTATTTATTTATTTTTTTTTTTGCAGAAGTGGAAAAGTTGGTCCTGATCTTGAAAAAGAACAACAAAGTTGGAAGGCTCATACTTTCCAGTTTCAAAACTTATTATAATTTTACAGTAATCCACACAATGTGTTATTGGAATTAGGATAGACATATAGATCAATGGAATAGACTGAATGTTTAGAAATAAAACCATGTATTGATGGTCAACTGATTTTTAACAAGGTTACCAAGACTATCCAATAGAGGAAAGACTAGTCTCTTCAATAAATTATGCTGGGACAGCTAGATGACAACTGGCAAAAGAATGAAGGTGGACCCTTATCTTACACAATATACAAATTTAACTCCAAATGTTTAAAAGTCCTAACTAGAAGAGCAAAAACTAAAAACAAAATTAAAAAAAATAAAACAGACGGTAAATCTTCATGATCTTGGATTTAACAATGAATTCCTATATATGACATCAAAAGCACAGACAACAAAATAAAAAGTAGATAAATTAGACTTCATTAGAATTTAAAACTTTTGCTCCTCAAAAGACATTATCAAGTAAGTAAAAAGACAATCTACAGAATGAGGGAAAATATTCGCAAATTATATATCTGATAAGGGTACAGTGTCTAGAATATGTAAAAAAAGAAAAATACAAATATACAACACAACTTAACAACCCAAAACCAAACAACCCAGTTAAAAAATGGGAAAGGTCTTGAATAGACATTTCTCCAAAGTTATACAAAAGTCCTGCAAGTACATGAAAAGATGTTCAACATCAATGTTCTTCATGGAATAAAATCAAAACTATAATGAGACACCATTTCGTGTCACTAGGATGACTACAATTTTTTAAGTGGAAAATAAGTGTTGACAAGAATGAGGACAAATTGGAACTTTTGTACATTCTACTGGAAGTGCAAAAAGTTAAACACAGAGTTACAATATGACCCAGCGATTCTCATCCTAGATGTATATCTAAAAGAATTAAAAACAGACATTCAAAGAAAAACTGGTA
Organism: Rhinolophus sinicus; assembly: GCF_036562045.2. Taxonomy (NCBI): domain Eukaryota; kingdom Metazoa; phylum Chordata; class Mammalia; order Chiroptera; family Rhinolophidae; genus Rhinolophus; species Rhinolophus sinicus. The sequence continues at coordinate 60,014,545 of NC_133757.1, forward strand.
TGTGAATATTCATAGTAGCACGATTAGTAGCAGCCAAAATGTGGAAACAACACAAATGTCCATCAACCGATGGATGGATTTTTTATAACTATTATATACAACGGATTATAAAAATGAGTGATTCATGCTAAAACATGGATGGAGTGCAAATTATGTAAGCAAAAGAAGCCAATCACAAACGTCACATATTGTATGATTCTATTTATATGAAATATCCCAAATAGGTAAATCTATAGAGAAAGAAAGAGATTAGTGATTGGCAGGAGCTGGGAGGAGGGGGGAATGAGGCATGACTGATTAATGGGTGTGGAATTCCTTTTGGAATGATAATGTTCTGGAACTAGATAGACGTGGTGGTTGCACAACCATTGTGAATGTACTAAATACCACTGAATTTTCAGTGCACATTAAAATGGTGACATTTATGTTATATGAACTTTATTTTACTTAAAAAAGACAACAATAGTATCACCCTTTTCTTCAATCCGCATACAAGATCTGACAATTATGTTCGTGAACGTGTGCTTACATTGGTAGCACTATACAAAGAGCTCGGTAAGGTTTCATAACCTCAATATATCAGTGTCTCACAGCTGTGTTCATGTTGACCTGTGGCAGTATCTTGCTGAGTGGCATTCATTATCGTTGTTGTATGTTTTTGTGTGCCATCATAAGAATGTCTGAGCTTGAATTAGAGCAGGAACAAACATTACATTTCTTGTTAAACTTGGCAAGAATGGAAGTGAAATCAGGGATATGTTAGTCCAAGTTTATGGGGCTAATGCCATGAAGAAAATGGCAGTGTACAAATGGATTAAATGTTTTTCTGAGGAGAGTGAACACAACACTGATGAAGAGAGGTCAGGGCGGCTAGTAATGAGCAGAACTGGTGAAAACATTGCAAAATTTTGTCGAATTGCACGTCAAAATCATCGGCTGACTGCAAGAAGCATTGCAGACCAAGTAAATGCCAATAGAGAAACAGGAAAATCTTAACTGAAAATCTTGGCATGAGAAAGGTGTGTGCAACAATGGTCCTGAAGGAGCTCACTGACGAGCAAAACCAAAGGAAAGTGGAAGTTTGCCAAGACCTTTTGGAGAGGCAAGACGATGTTTTGGGCCAAGTTATCACTGGTGATGAAACATGGATGTACCAATACAACCCTGGAGCAAAGCATTAAAGTGCATGATGGAAGTCAGCCAATTCTCCATGAACAAAAATGTTCCATTAGTCCAAATCAAGAGTCAAAACAATGTTGCTACCCGTATGTTTATTGCAGCACTATACACAATAGCCAAGACATGGAAACAACCGAAATGCCCATTAGGAAGATGTAGATGCCTGATCACTACACTGTACACCTGAAGATGAAGCTGAACAATAATGAATGTCGACTACAAGTTTATATATATATATATATATATATATATATATATATATATATATATATATATATGCATATACTTACAAGAAGCAGAGTACAGCATTAGGAATAGAGACAGTGGAAATGTAATGGCTCTGTGCGATGTCAGAGGGATAGTGGATGGGGGGAAGGGGGTTGACACAGTGTGAAGGAAATAAATGATAAATGTCTAACTATTACATTGTTTTGTGCACCTGAAACTAAAAAAAAAAAAAGAAGTTGCTAACCTTTTTTAATATCAGAGGGATTATTCATTATGAATTTGTACCAATTGGCCAAATAGTTAACCAAGTTTACTATTTGGAAGTGCTAAAAAGGCTGCATGAAAAAGTTAGACGATCCAAACTTTTCACCAACAATTCATGGCTCCTGCATCACGGCCATGCACCAGCTCACAGGGCACTGTCTGTGAGGGAGTTTTAAACCAGTAAACAGATAACTATTTTGGAACACCCTCCCTACTCACCTGATCTGGCCCCCACTGATTTCTTTCTTTACCCAAAGATAAAGGAAATATTAAAGGAAGCCATTTTGATGACATTTAGGACATCAAGTGTAATATGACGACAGCTCTGATTGCCATTCCAGAAAAAGGGTTCCAAAATTGCTTTGAAGTGTGGACTAGGTGCTGGCATTGGTGTATAGCTTCTAAGGGGAGTACTTCGAAGGTGACTGTAGTGATATTCAGCAATGAGGTATGTAGCACTTTTTCTAGGATGAGTTCGCAAACTTACATGTCATACTTCATAGACACTTTTAGTCCCAAATTTATTTATTTCTGTAACCATTTTGGCTAAAGTATTTTGAAAAGCATAAAATATTCTGCACACATGATTATATATAAACATTTAAATATATACATACATATGTACACTAGGCATGGTCAAACAATACAGTAAATGTTTAAATTAAAAAGAAAATTAGTACAGTAAAAGACACATTGCCATTAATACCCTCAAAATACTGCCCCTTGCTTCAATACACTTATCCCATCATTCTTGCAACTTTCTGAAGCAGTTCTGGAAATCGTCTTTCATGGGTGTCTTTAGTTGCACTACCTCGATGTTCTGAATCATTTTGACTTTGGGAGAGAGCCAGAAGTTGCATGGTGCCAGATCCAGTGACTAAGATGGATGAGGACACACTGTAATATTTCTATTTGACAGAAATTGCCGTACCAGAAGCAATGGAGGACATGGAGCATTGTCATGATGGAGAATGATTTACAGCACACTTTAAAACATACCTTCTCTCAACCATAGCTCACATTCAACTGACTGCACCAAGCAAGTTGAAACTTGTCACACACTGCTATTAAGATTTGACACACTACTTCCCAGTGCCTGCCTTTGTGTTGGATGGCACTGGGCAGTAGTATTCAACATATTTCTTGATCACAATGGAAAGGCTCCATGTCTCACATCACTTCTGGTGCAGCAATTTCTGTCAAATAGAAACATTATGGTGTGTCCTCATCTACCTTATTCACTGGATCTGGCACTGCGATTTCTGGCTCTTCCCCAAAGTTGAAATGATTCAGGGCATCTAGGCAGCCACAACAGCGCAACTTAAGACATTCACAAAAGAGAACTTCCAGAAGTGCTTCAGAAAGTGGCAAGAATGATGGGATAAGTGTGTTTAAAGCAAGGGGGAATATTTTGAGGGATCTTCATGGCAATGTGTCTTTTACTGTACTATTTTTTTTTTAATTTAAACATTAACCATATTTTTTATCACACCTCATATAGGTTAGCACACACACACACACACACACACACACACACACACAAAATCTACCATTTCCTTCATTTTATTCAAAAATTCCTTTACAGGTACAGCAGGAGACACTGAACACTCATTTTCCCCAGCATAAAAAAGACACAGATATTTTCATATATTTTAATTTTCTATGATTCCTCAATGTGTACAAGAGACAGTTTATGCTTCTCAGTATGCCCTTTAACATCTGGTCTCTTCCTTCCCTGGTATCATCTGCCATTGATTCATCCATGGGTCTGCTCCAGCCACATAACTCCACTGTAATTACCTAAACATAATGAATTTGGCATGCTGGCATCTCTACCTAAATGCCTGTAACACTTAGATCATCACTGAAACAGTGACTTAGCTGTTGAAATTTAGCTCAAGCCTTGGATCCTTTGGGAAGACTGTTTTATTCACACACCATCAGAGGAGATAAACTTCTACTTCTCTGTGTTTCTATCTCCTAGTTATTCAAAGGATGGTGCCTGGGGCTAGCAGCATCAGCATGAGGCAAGCGCGTGTTACAAACACAGAATCTCAGGACCCATTGCAGACCTACTGAGTCAGACCCTTCATTTTATAAAGTATCCCAGAGAATTTGTGTGCACACTAAACTGTGGGATGCACACAATCAGACCTCTATTTTTATACTTACACTATTATGTTTCTTTCTTTACTGGTCAGCATGGATCCCCAGAACATTAGTCTCCTTGAGGATAAGATATGTGTTTCATTTGTCAGTGTATCCTCACATGAAAAGTTCTGGGCTCACATGTCCTCAGAAAACGTTTTCACAATTATTAGAGAAAGGGTGGTTTCTATGATCCCCTAAAAAGAGGTTCTTTCTCCAATTCATTCAAAGCCCCTTTGGGCCTTTGGTGGGGAAGTGCTAGAGTTCAAGTTCAGGTCTCTGTGGATTTTCATCATCATGGTCTTTGTAGCATCATGAAGTTTAAAAAGCTAACAGAGGTGTGAGAAGCAAATGACAACAGAAGCTGGACTTCTCCTGCTACCCAAGAGCAGAGGATAATTTGATAGTTCAGTGCTACCTGTTAGCCAAAATACTTCTATGGCCCATTTTTCATTATGGAAGAAAGTAGCCCTGTGGGGGCATGTCACTATGAGGTATGTAGCACAGGGGTGACAGGGGTCCATGTGGGAAAGTACAGCTCAGTGTGTTTGCTACTGGGTTTGGCAGGCAGTGAGTGAGTTACAGGAAATGTTGGGACAATTCCCCATTCAAAGGCTCCTTCTAACCCACATACTGCTCAAGCCTAAGTAGAACATTGCTGGAAATGTTCTTCTGCGACTCTGGGCTCAGTTCCTTCTTCCCTCCCTTCCTTTCTCCCCTGATTTCTTCAAATATCTATTATCCCTGTTAAAACAATGGTTGAGGGACAACAACTGCCCTCAAAAAGCACCCTGGGCAGAGATAAAGAAGCTTGTAGCAAATCACTGAAACATATTGAGCTAAGTATTATAGTGGAGTTGGGGACAGTGAAGTGGAAGTGAATCAACTTTGCAGGGAATGCACTAGAGCTGGGCATTAAACCACTTGTAGAAATGCACTAGGCGGATCAGTGAGGGAAGGATTCTCATTTGCAAACACACGGGACCTGAAATTATACTGTGCATTCTTAAAACTGCAAGTAGTTAAATAATGCAAGAAAGAGGTGTGAAACGGGTATTGTGGGGGTGGGGGTAGGTAGAGTGAGGGTTAAAGAGAGCCTTCTGTAACTTACAAAGGTGTTTGGACTCTATATTCTGTGGTGGTCCTTATACTTTTATGATGTGAACTGCAACAAGAAATGGGTTTTACATCATAATATAGTAGGCACACATAGAATTGAAACATAAGTTTCATGAAATATTTTTTAACCTCATTAAGTATCTAAAGTCTTATTACTTCCATTTTATTCTATTTCATGTTTTTCCTTATGATTTTATCTCAGTGTCTGCTTTCAGGAGGACTCTATCTGTGAAAGTGGGTATCCTCGTCTTGCTCTAGAGCTCAAAGAGCTTTCAACATTTCACCACTACATGTGATGTATGTTATATGAGTTTCATAGATTTCCTTATCAGACTATGGAAGTCCTATTCATATTTTGGAAAAAAAATTTGACAGGAATGTTAAATTCCGTGAAATATTCTTGAAGTGTTCATGTTTTTTTCTCCATTTATTAATCTCTACATTAAACTGTTGATTTTTCTAATGTTTAAAGCCTTGTATTCATAGTATAAACTTATTTGGGCATGATGTATTTTCCCTCCACTATATTTCTAGATTTGGTTTGCTACCATTTGTTTAGAACAGTTTAAAATTTACATATAGGAAAATTCACTCTACTTGGTGTATAGTTCTATGAATATTGACAAATGTAGAGTCTAATAATGACTATCACAAGTCAAAAAATAATAAGCAATGTTTAAAATTCCAATTTTCTTATAAATGTCATTAAGTTTCTTTAAATCAGTATTCAAATAAGTTCTATACATTAAAATTTGCCATTATGTCTCTTGACTCTTTTTAGACTTAAAGTTCTTTTCCATCTTTCTCCATCCACCTTGCAATGTGTTTGTTGAAGAAACTGGATCATTTTGTCCTGTACAGCTTCCCACAAGCTGAATTTTGCTGATTATAGCACTATGGTTGTTTAACATCTGTTGTTTAACACATAGTATGTTGTTTGACATACTGTTCTGTCATCTATATTTTTGCTAAATTGAATCTGGAGGCTTGGCAGATTCAGGATTGATTTGGGTGAGGACAAGACTAGTTTACATATAGATTTGTACATTCCACCAGGATGAATGTAATGCTTGCTTGACACTTTTTGTAATATTAGAAGTAGCGAATGAGGAGTTCTTAGATAAATGAATTCAGTATGTGTTGCACAATAATGATGTTCTAATTCTTTCATTTTTTTTTTATTCATTAGCTAGAATATTTCTATAAAGAGAAAGTTTGCCTCATCTACTTCCTGATGACCTAGTAATATGGGAAGATGTAATAAAATGCTGAATTCTTCCCTTTTATTTTCAAGTTTCCAGTGGTGACCAAGGTTTCTTTGTTTGTTTGTTTTTGTCTTTTAGTATCATACTGGAATCTAAAGTTTTACACATATTTGATATGTTTAAATTCATAGCAGAAATTAGTTTTAGTGATCAAGTTGTACCACTTTGGGCCAATAAAACTTAACTTGGGTTGACTTCATATTTGTTTAGACATAACCCTACTAGTCTTTGATAGAGTTCTTATTATCCACTGTAAGAAGATATTTCAAGGACACCTTGGACATTTCCTGCCCCAGACTTGGAATCAATCATTTTGAAAGAAATTTTGGGAGGAAAAATGGCTGCGTGAGGTGAGCCTCTGTAAAGCTCCCCTGAAATTTACAACTAATCGAACAACAGTAACTCCATAAAGGACTCCCTGCACAGCAGACAGGCAAGACGAAGATGCCCACTACCGACTGAAATCACCTACAGGTGGGAGATTCGCATGAGTGGGGGAGGGGGGAAGGGAGAAGTGCGGAGATGGAGCCACCCGGACGCAGGACGCAGACCTAGCTCAGTGCTCCGAGCTCGCTGCTTCCAGGAACTACCGCAGCTGCAGGAGAGGGAAGAACTTGGACTGCTAGGGCTCCGCTTGTGGCCCACAGGGCGGAGGGGGCAGCATATAACACTGCTGAACCCAACGCTCATGGCAGGGACCTCAGAGAAAAGACTGAGGGAAGAAGGCTGAAAACGGTGGTTTAAGCCCTCACTGCCGAGCAGAGAATGGAGCCTTAGGCACTGAGACTAGCCGCTCCCTCCTTACCCTCCCAGAGCTCGACACCCCCCCACCTGCCCGGTGCTAGAAATAGAACAGTAGCAGTGTCAGATCAAAAGAGCAGAATATTTGTTGTTCTGAGAACTGTGGACCACAGACACAGATTCGCGGCCCAACTAGAGTTACGGCAAAGGGGAGGGAGCTGTGGAAGCAGGACCGGCTGTGGTGGTGGTCGCCGCCATTGCTCTGGGGCACCTCTCACAGCTCACCCTGCCCCTGGCCCCACCTATCTGGGTGGATTCCTGCAGGAGTAAACAGAACTGCTGAAACATACGGGTTCTGAATCTAGAGCTGGAAGAGCTTTGGAACATCAAAAGCTCTCCGCATACCCACCGAGACACTGCGCCCTGTGACCTACACGAACTATTAACAGAGGAGAAGCCCATCTCCCAGGGAATCCCCCCATTGTGTGAGAAGCTGGAATAGTGCAGAGAAAACATAGCACTACTGTGTGGAAGAAGAAAAATAAGCTGCAGTCATAGAACAAATAAAACATTCTACCAAAAAGTACTGAAAAACAAAAGAAAGACCACTTCCTATCGACCTGTTGCAGAAGCCACTCCTGTAGATGTCTAGGAAGAGAAATAGTAAACCAGTAATTGCCATGAATAACCAAGGCAACAAGATAGCTCAGAAAGAAAGTGAAAAATCTCCAGAAAAGGCACTTAAAGATACAGAAATATGTGACTTAAATGACAGAGAATTCAAGATTGCAGTTCTGAAAAAACTCAACGAGATGCAAGAAAACACAGATAGGCAGTTAAATGAACTCAGAAACACAATCAAAGAACAGCATGAGCATTTTACGAAAGAGATTGAAATTTTAAAAAAGAACCAAATAGAATTTCTGGAGATTAAGAACTCAATAGAAGAAATTAAGAATGAAATAACCAGCTTAGGTAGTAGAGTTGACCAGATGGAGGAAAGAATCAGTGACATCGAAGATAGAAACCTGGAAATTACACAGATGGAAGAAGAAAGAGACTTGAGACTTAAAAGAAATGAAAGACTCTACAAGAACTTTCTGACTCCATCAGAAAGAGCAATATAAGAATAATGGGCATACCAGAAGGAGAAGAAAGAGAGAAGGGAACAGAGAATATATTCAAACAAATTGTTGATGAGAACTTCCCAAACTTGTGGACAGAACTGGACCCTCGAATCCAAGAAGCAAATAGAACACCTAATTACCTCAATCCCAACAGGCCTTCTCCAAGGCACATTGTATTGAAGCTGTCTAAAATCAACGACAAAGAAAGAATCCTCAAGGCAGCCAGGGAAAAGAAGACGGTAACTTACAAAGGAAAGCCCATTAGATTATCATCAGATTTTTCAGCAGAAACTCTACAAGCCAGGAGGGAGTGGAACCAAATATTCAAACTATTGAAAGAGAGAAATCATGAGCCAAGAATAATATATCCAGCAAAGATATCCTTTAGATATGAAGGAGGAATAAAGACCTTTCCAGACATACAGAAGCTGAGGGAATTTTCTAATACACAACCTGCACTACAAGAAATACTAAAGGAGGCTATTCGACCACCATCAACAGGGACAATTTGTGGCAACCAAAACTCAAAAAGGGGGAGAGTAAAGGCCTGAACCAGAATATGGGAATGGAGAAAGTAAGCGTGCTGAAGAAAATGGAATACTCTAAATATCAAACTTTCTTTTACATAAACTTAAGGGTAACCACTCAAAATAAATCCAGAACTGAAATATATACTGAAATAAAAGAAGAAACAGAGGGAAACATCATAGAATACCACCACACAGAAATAATAGACAACAACAAAAAGGCAAAGAAACAATGGAGACACAGCCTTACCAGAAAACTAAAGATAGAATGACAGGAAATCCTCACATATCAATAATCACCCTAAATGTAAATGGACTGAACTCACCAATAAAAAGGCACAGAGTAGCAGATTGGATCAAAAAACTAAACCTAACCATATGCTGTCTCCAAGAGACACATCTCAGCTACAAGGACAAGCATAGACTCAAAGTGAAAGGGTGGAAATTGACACTCCAAGCAAATGGTACCCAGAGAAAATCAGGTGTAGCCATAATGATATCAGATGAAACAGACTTCAAGGTGAAAAAGATAACAAGAGACAAAGATGGACATTTCATAATGGTGAAGGGGACTGTACAACAAGAAGACATAACAGTCATCAATATTTATGCCCCCTGAGCACCGAAATATACCAAGCAACTACTAACAGAACTAAAGGGAGAAATTGACCAAAACACAATTATACTAGGGGACTTAAATACATCATTGACAGCTATGGATAGATCATCCAAACAGAAAATAAATAACGAAATAGCAGCCCTAAATGACACATTAGATGAAATGGACATAATTGACATTTATAGAGCACTTCATCCTAAAACATCAGACTATACATTCTTTTCTAGTGTACATGGAACATTCTCAAGGATAGACCATATATTGGGACATAAAATCAGTCTCAGCAAATTTAAGAAGATTGAAATCATACCAAGCATATTCTCTGATCACAAGGCTTTGAAATTGGATATTAACTGCAAAAAGAAAGCAGGAAAAAACACAAATACATGGAGATTAAACAACATACTTTTAAAGAACGACTGGGTCAAAGAAGAAGTTAGAGGAGAGATCAAAATATACATAATCAATGTACAAAAGTCCATTGCTTTCCTATGTACTAACAATGAAATCTCAGAAAAAGAAATACAAAAAACAATTCCTTTCGCAATTGCAGCAAAAAGAATAAAATACCTATGAATAAACTTAACGAAGGATGTGAAAGACTTATATGCTGAAAACTATAAGACATTTTTGAAAGAAATTGAAGAAGACACAAAGAAATGGAAAGACATTCCGTGCTCATGGAGTGGAAGAATCAACATAGTTAAAATGGCCATATTACCCAAAGCAATATACAGATTCAATGCAATCCCTATCAAAATCCCAACGGCATATTTCAAAGAAATAGAACAAAAAATCATCAGATTTGTTTGGAACCACAAAAGACCCCGAATAGCCAAAGCAATCTTAAGAAAAAAGAACAATAATGGAGGTATCACACTTCCTGATTTTGGCTTGTACTACAGGGCTACAATAATCAAAACAGCATGGTATTCGCAGAAAAACAGACACATAGACCAATGGAATAGAATTGAGAACTCAGAAATAAAACCACATAAATATGGGCAGATAATTTTTGACAAAGAAGCAAAAAACATACAATGGAGGAAAGACAGCCTCTTCAATAAATGGTGCTGGGAGAATTGGATAGCCACATGCAAAAGAATGAAACTGGACTACTATTTGTCACCATGTACCAAAGTTAATTCAAAATGGATCAAAGACTTAAGCATAAGACCTGACACAATAAGCTGTATAGAAGAAATCATAGGTACTAAACTTATGGACCTTGGGTTCAAAGAGCATTTTATGAATTTGACTCCAAAGGCAATGGAAGTAAAAACTAAAATAAACGAATGGGACTATATGAAACTTAAAAGCTTCTGCACAGCAAAAGAAACCATCGACAAAATAAAGAGGCCACCAACTGAATGGGAGAAGATTTTTGCAAACAGTGCCTCCAATAAGGGGCTAATATCCAGAATATACAAGGAACTCATGCAACTCAACAACAAAAAAACAAACAACCCAATTGAAAAATGGGCAGAGGACTTGAAGAGATATTTCTTCAAAGAAGACATACAAATGGCAAATAGACATATGAAAAAATGCTCAACATCACTAATCATCAGAGAAATGCAAATCAAAACCACAATGAGATATCACCTCACCCCAGTCAGAATGGCTATCATCAACAAGACAAATAGTAACAAGTGTTGGAGAGGCTGTGGAGAAAAAGGAACCCTCATACACTGTTGGTGGGAATGCAGACTGCTGCAGCCGTTATGGAAGGCAGTGTGGAGGTTCCTCAAAAAATTACGAATAGAATTGCCATATGACCCAGCAATCCCTCTCCTGGGTATCTACCCAAAAAAATCTGAAAACATTTATAGATAAAGACACTTGTGCTCCAATGTTCATTGCAGCTTTGTTTATGGTGGCCAAGACATGGAAACAACTGAAATGTTCTTCGATAGATGAATGGATAAAGAAGTTGTGCTATATATACATAATGGAATACTATTCGGCGGTAAGAAAAGATGATATAGGAACATTTGTGACGACATGGATGGATCTTGAGAGTGTAATGCTGAGTGAAATAAGTCAGACAGAAAAAGCGGAGAACCATGTGATTTCACTGATATGTGGTATATAAACCAAAAACAACAAAAGAACAAGACAAACAAATGAGAAAGAGAAACTCATAGACACAGACAATAGTTTAGTGGTTACCAGAGGGTAAGAGGGGTGGGAGATGAAGGTAAGGGGGATCAAATATATGGTGATGGAAGAAGAACTGACTCTGGGTGATGAACACACAATGGGATTTATAGATGATGTAATACAGAATTGTACACCTGAAATCTATGTAATTTTACTAACAATTGTCACCCCAATAAATTTAATAAAAAAGAAAAAAAAAAGAAGGAAAAAAAAAGAAAGGCTAGTAACATACTTTAAAAATGAGCATTTTCAGTTCAAACCACGTTTTGGGTTTTGTGGGATTTAATTTCCACTGAGCAGAAACCAAGTACAGATGTATTTGATTTCTCTTTAACGGTTGGTTATGGATGAATGGGAGAACCAGAGAAAGAGCAACAGAGAAACACTGGAGCAGTATAGACAGTGCGTCTTCCATCACGTGTTTATGACCCCTTTGCATTATAGAAACATGTCTGGTATATTGCAACTTAGGCTAACAAAGTAGAAGAGAACCAAACACTTGTGAGATGATCAGCTACATGTATATAGTATATGACAATTTTAATTAAATAAAGCTGTGAGGTCCTTCAACTATTAAAAATGTCATCAGCAATGAAGCTAATTTGAGTCTGACCAGGGCTTTTACAGTAACTGATTACTTACAGATGCCAAGTGCCCTAGGGAACTTTTGCCACCTGTTTGCAATTTTTGGATTGGCAGCCTCACCTTGACAACACTTACTGGTCTAACACGGGGCTATGCCATCTGTACCAATGACGTTGGTACATAATCAATAGTTTTTATAGGATAACATCTACAATACTGAAAGACATTGTATTTTAGCTTTTCCTCTAAATTCTGCCACTATTTATAACATATGAAAAAGAAATGCCCTGAATGAACTGCACTGTTTAAACGTTACAAAGTTACATACTGTTGTTATTGAACAAGTCCTAAGTGACCCTCTAGTCGAAACCAAACATAGAAGCAAAGGACACAGGATGTCATCATACTTAATCTATCTCATGTAATACGGGATTTCTGTCCACCATCAAACCTCAACGATTGACTACACCTTCCATTTGAACATGCCTCCTATCTTACAAAGCAGTCCATGTCTACTTTAAAGAGCTGGGAATCTTACAGAACCTTTCCTAACATTGAATGGAAACCTATTTCCTTGGAACTTTCCAACGCACTTATTGTTCTGCCCACTGGACAGAGTGACAACAAATGAAGTCTACCACATCACCCACATGACAGCCTTTCAAATATTTGAAATAGCCATCTTTCTCCTCAAGTCTTTTCTTGACTAAATATCCCAAGTTCTTTTGTCTCAGTCTCACAATATTTGTTCCCTTTTCTTCATCGTTTTAGTTGTTATAAATCCAATCTGTTCCATAATGCCAGCATTCTTTCTCTGAAAAATGAACACAATACTAAAAGCAGTCTTAACTGAGATGCAGTCTTTGATTTTTCTGGAAACAAAACTGTAAATAAAGCCCAGTCCATTCACTTAAAAAAAAAAAAAAAAGGCACCCCAATAAATTAAAAAAAAAAAAAAAAGAAATTTTGGTCCCTTTTGGTGAGAAATGGCATTTCAAGACTACAACCTGTGAGTTTGGGGGCTCCTTCTTACTGGCTTATTATTTTATGTTTTCAAGGAATTTTTAGGGAAAAGAACTAGAAAACACACACACGTATGTATGTATGTATGTATGTATGTATGTATGTATGTCTTTCTACATCTATCTATCTCTGTATATCTACCTATCTATCATCTATCTATCTATCTATCTATCTATCTATCTATCTATCTATCTATCTATCTATCATCTATCTAACTATCATCTATCATCAAATTATAGATAGAATCTAGTACTCAAAAACACAGGAATGATATAATTAGAATATTATATACTTACCCTTTCGATGAATCTTTGTACACGTACCCAATAGTCTCAAAAACAAACAAATAACAGCACTAACAATATGTTTGCTATAGAAAGTTTGAGATTTTTGTGGCAGTTTTTCCCTCAGAGAGTATATCCCACGAGGATATGTACAGTTAAATGACTGGGGATTTAGAGTCAATTCCACGCTAAATAATTAGCTACCAAATACACAAGTTTCACTTATTCCATATTACTTTTCAATGTTTCAAGGATCTGATTTCAAAATCAACTTTATGAAATGAAGTATGTTCAAAAATGTTTAGTTTCTAACTCTGTCCCTCCTATCATATTCCTATTTCATTCCCCAACTACAGTGAAGTTCACACTCACACACAATGTGATATTATTTCTTTTCCCTTTATTTTCAGACAATAAGATATTTAGATCCCATTTACCCTCATCTACCAAAGGAGACTTTGGTTGTTTCCATGTCTTGGCCACCATAAATAAAGCTGCAATGAACATTGGAGCACATAAATCATTACAGATAAATGTCTTCAGATTTTTTTTGGTATACACAGAATTGTACACCTGAAACCTATGTAACTTTACTAACCATAGTCACGCCAATAAAATTTAATTTAAAAATAATACGATATTCAGAGAACTGTAGAAATTTAGATAGAGAGATATTCCTCAGTACCTTTCATGACTGCTTGTTACTCCACTGTGGAGTACCACAGTTTATTCATCCAGTCTCCTATCTGGAGACTATTGGTCATCTGGGTTGTTTCAATTCTAGTTATATTTCAAATGTCCCTGCAAAGAATACCTAGCACGTAGGACTTTTCATATTTTTGTCTGTTCATTTTTGGCATTAATTCCTCAAAGTGGAATCGCTTGGTCAATGAGTATGTAATTTTCCTAGAAGTTACCATCTATGCCTATAGAGGGGTTTATTAATCTGCATTCCCACCATGGATATGCAAGAACATCAAATTTCTCCCACAGCTTTGACAGCAGACCATGTTGTCAAGCATTTCTTATGTTGCCAATCTATTAATACTAGGTGAGAAATGGTATATTTTTACAATTTTAACTTCATCTCTAATTGTGAGCACATTTGAGCTATTTTCAAATGGTTGAATTTTCTTTCCTATGAACTTTATGTTCATACTGTTAGTCCATTTTTTAGAGATGTCCTCAATTTTTTCTCTATTTTTTATACGCCCTTTATATATCACAAATATTGTGCCTTTGTGGTATAAGTTGAAAATACTTTCCCAAATTGTCAAATTTATTTTTACTTAACTTGACTTTCTTTTTTTGTAACCATGTGTTATTTTTGTGGTGTGGTACTGCATTCATCTATCATTTCACTTATGATCTCTAGATTTTGAGTAATAGTTAGAAAAGTTGTACACAGTTCCAGATGACTAGGGAATCTCCCAAATATTCTTCTATTATATTTTCATCTGTTATTTTGAAACAATTACAGGTCCACAGAAAATTGTAAACTTAATACAAAGAGGTCCTCTGTGCCCTTCATTCAGTTTCACCCAGTGGCAACATCTTATATAATTATAGTACAATGTCCAAATAATGAAATTAACATCAGTACAGTCCACATCGTATTTACATTTCATCAGGTTTACATACATTCATTTGTGTGTGTGTGATTCTATGCAATTTTATCACACGTGTAGATTTGTTGACCACCAAAACAGCCAGAACACAGAATTGTTTCATCACCTCAAATATCCCATGCATTCTGTCCCTTTTATAGTCATACTCACCCACTTGCCCCACACCTTGTCCCTAACTGCTGATAACCACAAATCCATTCTTTATCTCTATACTATTGTCATTCAAGAATGTTACATAAATAGAATCCTTCAGAGTGCGACCTTTTGAGATTGGCATTTTCATTCAGCATATTACCCTTGAGATTTATATAGGTTGTTGTATATATCAATAGTTTGTCCCTGTTTTCATAGCTGAGTGGTATTCCATGGTTTGGATGTAAAACTGTTAAAGTGTTTACCCATTGAAGAGCATTTGAGTTGTTACCAATATTTAGCTATTACAAATAACAAATAAACCTGCTATGCACTTTCATGTACAGTTTGTTGAACAGACATAAGCTTATTTTCCTCTGTGATATAAATGCCTAGCAATGTTATTGCTGCGTCATATAGTAAATTTGTTTACTTTTTAAAAATAAACTGCATTAATTTTTCTGTTACTGCTGCAACAAATTGCCACAAACTTAGAGGCTTAAACATCACTAATTTCGTATCTTACAGTTCTGGAGGTTAGAGGTTCATTTACGCTATTCTCACTGTACTAACATAAAGGTGTTGTCACGGCTGTCTTGCTTTCTGGAGACTCCGGAGGGAAATCCGCCTCCTTATTTTTTCCAGCTTCTAGAGGCTTCCTGCATTTCTTGGCTTGTGGCTGTGTTCCTCAGTCTTCAAAGAATAATGCCACATCTCTCCAACTCGTCTTCTGCCCTCAGTCTCTCTCTTTCTCTCTCTCTGAACATAGCTGGGAAAGGTTCTCTGCTTTTACCGACCCTATTGGTTAGATTGGGCACATCCAGATTCCCCAGAATAATCTCCCCTTCTCAAGGTCCTGAACCTTAATCACATCTGCAAAGTCCCTCTTACTAAGTAATGCCACATATTCACAGGTTTCACGGATCTCTGTGTGCACATCTTTGGGGACCATTATTCTGCCTAAAAAGAAGGTGTCAAACACTTTTCCCGAGTGGCTATGCTATTTTATATTCCTACCAGCAATGTATGATAGATCCAGTTTCTATAAATCCTCCTCATCATTTTATATTGCCACTGTTTTTTCCCAGCTGTTCTAATACGTGTGTTTAGTAATATCTCATCATGATTTTAATTTGCATTTCCTTAATAGCTGATGAAGTTGAACATCTTTTCACGTGTTTAGTTACCAATCATATATCTTCCTCAGTGAAATGTTTCTATGTTTTCTGTTATTTTCTAATTGGATTGTTTTCTTTTTTCTGTTCAGTTTTGTGAATTGTTTATATATGAGTACTTTGTAAGTTATACAACTTGCAAATATTTGCTCCCAGTCTGCAGCTTGTTTTTCATTCTTTTAACACAGTCTTCCACAGAGAAAATGCTTTAATTTTGACGAAGCCCATTGTATCAAGATTTTCTCTTAGATCTTGCTTTGAACATTGTATCTAAGAATCTTTATCTAGTCACGTGTCCTAAAGATTTTCTCCTACATTTTATTCTAAAGGATTTTTTTGTACATTTTATACTGAAATGTGTGATTCATTTTGAGTTATATGCCATCTACTTCGAGTTAATTTGTGTGTAAGGCATGAATCTATGTTGAGGTTTGTTTTTTTGCCTGGGATGTCCTATTTTTTTAATACCATTTGTTGAAAGGATATTTTTCTTTTCCATTAACATGTTGTTTCTTTGCCAAAAAACAGTTAGACATGCTTGTGTAGGGCTACTTCTTGGCTCTCTATTCTGTTTCATTTATCTATGTAACTATCCCTCTGTCAATACCATACTGTTTTGTTTACTATAGATATGTAGTAAATATTAAAATCAGGTAGCCTGAATCTTCCCACTTTATTCCTTTCCAAAGGGAGCAATGAGTGAGTTCCAGCCTTATCAGATATTTAAACATACTCTAAAATTTCTATGATTACAATAGTGAGATATTGACAGATATACCATTGGAATTTAATAGAAAATCTATAAGTAGACTTAGTTGAATATAAAAATTTAGTATATGATACTAGAAAAACATCAGATCAATAGAAAGGATGAAAATTAAAATGAGTGGTTTTGGGATAGTTGGAAAATGATAAAATTGGATCATCCCTGTAATGTGCACCAGGTTTTCAAATGGATTATAACATTTAAATAAAATCATACAGTTACCTTAAGAAAATATGGGTAAATCCTTCTATAATCTGCAAGTTGGGAAGTCTTTTAAATTTATTACTCAAAATCCAGAATACATATGGTGATGAAAGGAGAACTGACTCTGGATGGTGAACACACAATGCAATATATAGATGCAATATACAGATTGATGTATATTTCAACTGTACACTTGAAACCTATGTAATTTTACTAACCAATGTCATCCCAATAAATATAATATTTTTTTTTAAATAAAGCTTTTTAAGTTCAAAAAAAAAATCCCGAAGCAACAACTAAGTAATAAAGATAGACAATTCTGATTATATTAGAAACTTTGTGTGACTAAATATCGTATGCAAATTAAAAGGGAAAATTGCACACTGGGGAAAAAAGGTAAGTACTAATGAGACATTTTTGCTAACTAGAGAGAGCTTTAAAAAATAGGAAAGAAAAAATCAACTTTATAGAAGAAGAGATTAAGGAAATAAGCATAAAGATCACAGAAAAAGGAATTAAATGATTTGTAAACTTATGAAAAAGTGTTGAAGTTTGTTTACACAGTATGAGAAATATAAATTAAAATTATAAAGAGACACTATTTCTCCTACATGTGGATGACAAAAAGCACATAGTTTGTCAATATTCTACATGATGATGTTTTCTGGAGACTGGCACTCTCATACATTGCTGGTGAGAATGCAAAAGAATATCATCTCTTTGGAGGGGAATTTAGCAATACCTAGGAAAATTACATATGCACATTTACCCTTGGACCCAGCAATTTTTCCTCTAGGAGCTGTCCTGAAGATACGCATTATAGTGATTGCAAATTTCTTGAAATATAATTTATGCTCATCACTGCTTTAAAATTTTCTTAGTTTTAAGACTCACTGTTTGATCATATTACCTTATTATTGATTGTCTAAATTTGAAAAAGAAACAGATATAGTATCATATCATAGATTAGCTGTTAAAATATTTTGATACCCTTTTTTCTTGTTATTTGAAATTCATAATTAAATAAATATCACTCTTCTAGGTGCAGCTACTGCTCCACTTAGGGTCCATTCCTCTCCCCAACACACATACGTGCACACACATTTTGAGAATGTTTAGACTACACAAGTGAATGTATCATCATGGGGCAGGGCGTCAGAGAAAAGTACTGGAGTCAGCAGGCTGAAGGCTGTGGATATACTTAAGTCATAAGGTGTTTAAGCAATGTCCATACAGCCTATCTGAAGTGGAGAGCAAACAAAATCTACCTGCCTGTTACAGAAAAAGATGATATTTTGGTCTGAAGTATTGAGCTGAGCTATTGACCAAACTCAATGGATTAATTATGTCTTACTTTGGTTCTGTGCTGGCCTAAGGTTTAGATAGGGACATGAAGTGATCGCAGTAGGAATGGTGGTAGAGTCTAACTCCTCATTGTACAGACGAGCATACACAATCTGGACTGGGATTGGGCAAGTGAGGCACATAGGGTGCAAAATGTGAGGGGCACTTGCTCTCCGGATCATACAGATGCAGGGCCTGCCCTGAGAGTGAATGCCTCCCAGGTTTTTGTGCCCTGAGCATCTTACTCACCTTACTTTAGTGGGAGTTTTGAAACTTGACACCCACAGAGACAAAGTGGTGGGTCAGTTTACAAAGCTAGTTGGTGACAAAGCTAGATCTCATACAGGTTCTCTAAAGCAAGCCTGGAATCTTCCCTTGACATTAGGCTGCCTTCACTTTGGCCACTATACAAGGAAATGCTCTCAAGAAAGAGTGGTCAGCCCAATAGCTTAAATAAGATCTTGAGGCCCAATTTAGTCATGGCATGATGACCAACTAGAACACCCACAAGACAATCACACTATTCAAATGGTAACACATTCACAAGGTGAAATAACAGGTGAACACGAGAAACATTTATTCTTCATAATGAAGACTGAGAATTTTTCTTTAAGTGCTAATGAAATTATTATGAATAGAGCCATTATAAGCAATCAGTGACTTTGCTAATTTATAAACCACTCCTCCCATTGACTAAAACACAAAGAAAGGAATAAAGTAGTTCCATTTTTTAAGAGAGCATTTCTTTAGGATTTGAAAGAAATAATTCTGCATTTCTTCAAGATTACCATAAAATGTAGGTTTTTTCAATAAACAAATAAATAGAAACAGCAATCCTTATTTACCCTAGAGAAGTACTTAAATGTTTATAGTATCTTTTCTCCTAATCACAAAATGTCTGGAAAAAACAAAATGATCTTCAAGGGGTGAATGGATAAACAAATTAGGGTACATCAAAACAGTGGAATACTACATAGAAATAAAAAAAAGAGTGAACTATTGATATACACACAATTTAGATTAGTCTCAATTGCATGATACTGAGTGAAGAAAGACTGACTCAAAAGACTTCATATTATATGATTCCATTTATATGACATTATAGAAAAGGCAGAATTACAGGGGAATAAAATAGATGAATAGTTGCCAGGGCTGTGGGTTGGAGAAGGTGTTGACAACAAAGAGACATGGAGAATTTTTTGAAGAGTTAGAACTGTTTTATATC
This sequence comes from Rhinolophus sinicus, assembly GCF_036562045.2. Classification (NCBI taxonomy): domain Eukaryota; kingdom Metazoa; phylum Chordata; class Mammalia; order Chiroptera; family Rhinolophidae; genus Rhinolophus; species Rhinolophus sinicus. The sequence goes on from NC_133757.1 coordinate 60,034,291, forward strand.
TTGTTTGTCGTGGTGATTACTAGACTGCGTATATTCATCAAAAATCAGAAATATACAATAATACAATAACAAGAGTAAATTTTGTTGTAAAAACACTTTGATAACTCATTTTAGTCTAACTGTTTTTTTTCTCTTCCTGATTATTTTATTACATGCATATAAATCTTACTCTAAGACTGTCAAAGGAGTCCCTGAGAAAAAAGAAGGTTAAGAACCTCTGAAGTACAGGGTGTTACTCTTGGCTTCTGTCTTTGGTGGATCTGAGCTTCCATCTTGTCAGCCCCAAATGTCAACTAAAGGCTCTGTTTCAACTCTAAGCTGCTTGTCAGGGATGCACAGATGGGGTTCAGAATTTCAGAGAGTGTGTGTGTGTGAATGTGCCTGTGTGCCTGCTTGTGAAGTGTCTCTTTGATCCTTGTCAGGTTGCATCCCTGGCTCCACTACTCTGTCTCCAGCGTGCTTGCAGAGCTCCACCTCCCGGTGGCCTACCTCCTCATTCCTAGGAAGCTGTCCATTCTTTACTACATTTTGTGCTCCTGTTTTCAGCCAGGGACTTGGTCCAGTAATCTTCAGTACCTTGTTTGGTTTTTGATGCTATTAAGACAGATCTTTCTGTATTTTTACAGCCTTTTTATTTGTTGTTAGTAAAAGAATTAATTTGAAACACCCAGTCTGCCATTGCATAACCATATTTTACGGGTGTTTGAGCTATCTGGTATTTTGCTCTTTAATTACTGCATCATATTTTATCTATTGACTCTTTTTTAAGAGCAAGGCTACGTTATCCTTACTTTGAAAAGAATGGACACCACCGATAAAGAATGCAATGATTTCTGTGAGGAATTAAATCTCAGATTTGCTGATCTAATTCTGAATACATATCCATCCAACTTCATTTTCATCTGATGTTTCATTCCTGACCACTTACCATGACCCTTCAGGATAAAACATATTTTATACATCATGATTACAAATTTAAGATCGAACTTTTATATTTTATCTAACAATTATTTCTAAGCAGGTCCCCAATTGTCTTCATCTATGGGGTTCTTAACTACACTTCCAGTCTAATTAGGAAGGAATTAAAGGCAATTCTGTGCTTCACAGAGCTTTTGTGAGCTACAGAAATATGTTTTCTGTACAGTGAGGTTGAGAGATTGAGAAAGATCTTTTATCCAAGCATTCCCAACTGAGTTCCATCATGACAATGAAAATTTAAATGCAAAGAAAACCTTTTACATCTATGGTATTACACTGAGACTATAATGAGGAAAAGGAAATCAGGAAAAAGAAAAGCAAGAAGTTATGAGGCCTAAGGCTTAGAGTCAGCCAGGAACCTTGAGGAGACAGATTTTCCATCACATTCTGAAGATCTTTCTTTCTAGTAGCCACAGTTACACAAAGACAGAAGTGTCCCTGCTGTAGGTGGCTCTGAAGTCTTCACCACCCAACCTGAATGCTCTGGCACAGGTTGCAAAGCCACTTCCTAGAGAGGTTTGAGAGGTGATTCAGTGTCACAAGGCACAGTGGCCTCGAGGGACCCTTCCAACTCTAAGAATTTGTAAGTCTCTCATCCTGGGATACTTGATTTTTTTTTAGATGTCCTGTGTAAATAATCTAATTAGATATTTGATGATATCAGATTTTCTTTATCCCCCTTAAAGTGCAGAGTTGAGTTAATCATACTAATTAGCTCTTGGTACATTATTTCCATTGGCTTATGCAAACCTCTCCTCTTGTTTGTTTTCTTAATTCAATTATTTATCTATTTCTTCTCATCACCACATAATCTGTTTCCATTTCCCTCTCCCACATTAAGCAAAATTCTAATATGTTTAACATATATTTTTCTGTTTATATGAAAACTGTATCCTTACAAAATAGGCATTCATTTTGCAAGATGTATACTATTGTTTTACACGCATGCATTTTCAATTTACACTAATGATATTGTGTAATATATCTCATTCTGTTTCTAACTTTTTTCATTAAGCACTCTTTCTTCACTATCCATCCATTTTGCTATATTTCGTCCATTACTTCAACTATAGTATAGCCCTCCAATGATGTGAATTGCACCATATTTTACCTAGCCATTCTCTACCTCCACAAATATTAATAAAATGAACACCCTTATCAATATCCTCTTATGGACTGGTAAATAAAGATTTTGGCCTGTGGATTAGTCAAGGTTCTTCTGAAAAACAGAACGAATAGGGTGTGTGTGAGTGTGTGTGTGTGTGTGTGTCTGTGTGTGTGTGTAAATCTAGTATAGGAACTGGTTTACATGATATATGGAAGCTGGTAAGTTCCAAGAGCCACAGGGTGAATCACAAACTGGAAACCTAGGAGAGCTGATGGTGTCCTTCTGACTGAAACAGCAGCAGGCTCAAGGCCCAGGAAGAACGAACACTCACTTCTAGTCCAAAGGTAGACAACGGCTGATATTCCAGTTTGAAGGCTGTCAGGCAAAAACAAATTTCTCTTGCTCAGAGAAAGGTTAGTCTTTTTATTCTATTCAGGCCTTCAACTAATTGGATGAGGCCCATCCACATTGTGGAGGACAATTGGCCCTCTTCAGTTTATCAATTTAAATGTTAATCTCCTCCCAAAACTCCCTTCCAAACACACCCAGAATGTTTGACCAAATATCTGGGCATCCCATAGCCCAGACGAGTTGACACATATAATAATATTATCACGCCAATGCTGTGGAAACGCTGAATCATGGAGCATGTGTAACACTGAATTTGATCAGGTCCTGTCAGCTTACTCTGCTGGTTGGAGGACCTTGTCGACTTTCATTCTCAGAGAATCAGCGTTCTTGCCCCCAGAGTTCTTAACCCTGTTGACACTTGTCATCATCCAGCTTTCTAATTTTGCCAATCTATAAGGCTTAAAGAGATATCTCATTATTTTAATTTGCATTTTTCAGATCGCAAATGAGTGTGAGCAGCTTGTTATATACATGCTATCCGGTATCCTCTCCTCTAATTGTTATTTAATATGTTTAAATCGCCAATGTGTCTAAATGATCACCCCCTGTCATTTGGTATTTATTTATGTTTTCTAATTTTTCTTGTTCAGTTTTGCCTGTGTTCTATCTTGTGAATCTTTTAAAAGAACAAACGTTGACCTTTTAAATTCTCCTCTATTGTTTTTTACATTTTATTTCCAAATTTCCCTCTTCTAATATCCACCTCCCTTTTTTTACCCTCTTTGAGAAGAGCGATGACAGTTTATTTTATACAAGATCCTCCTAAAAACCTAGCAAAGAGCCTGGTACATAGTAGATATACAATAGAAGTTTGTCATATGACTGAATTAAGGAGAAAATATATCATCTTTGAAGTATACTGATTCCCTTCTCTTTTTTTAAATTGAGTTTTCTGCAGAGAAATGGGGGTAGAACGATGTACATCTGACCAAAGGAGAGAAATAAGAGGCGTTAAGGGGATAAACAGCTTATATTTAAGTTGCCTATCTACTATCATTTGAGTACATCCACTGAATGCAAACATACTTAGGAATGTGGGGAGGACAGCAATTCTCTCTTCCAAAAATACCAAAAGACATGAATACAGAATTTTTTTATAACATTATTTTTAGATCAGTTTTATGTTCAAAGGAAAATTGAGGAAAAGACCTACAGAGATTTCACATGTACCCCCGGCCCCTATGTATGCACAGCCTCCCCCATTATCACCATCCCACCAGAGTGGTTCACTTATTACAATTGGTGAGCCTACAATGACACATCATTACCAACCACAGTCCATAGTTTACATTACAGCTTACTCTTGGTGTATATTTTATGGTTTTGGACAAAAGTATAATGATCTTTATCTATCATTATAGTATTATACAGAAAAGTTTCACTGTCTTAAAAAATCTCTGTGCTCTATACAGTTATCCCTCCCTCACCCAACCCCTGGCAAACACTGATCTCTTTATTATCTCTACAGTTTTGCATTTTCTAGAATGTCATATAGTTGGAATCATACAGCATGTGGCCTTTCCAGCTTGACTTCTTTTACTTAACAATATGCATTTAAAATCCATCCATACTTTTTCCTGGATTGATAGCTTATTTATTTTTCACACTGAATAATATTCCATTATGTAGATACGCCAAAGTTTATTTACCCATTCATCTACTGCAGGACTTCTTAGTTGCTTCTAAATTTTTGGTAATTATGAATGAAACTACTATAAACATCCATGTGCAGGTTTTTGTGTGGGTATAAGTTTTCAACTTCTTTGGATAAATGCCATGGAGCATGATTGCTACCTATTATAGTAAGAGTATGTTTAGTTTTATAAGAAACTACCAAACTATTTTCCAAAGTGGTGGGTACCATTTTGCATTCCCACCAGTAGTGAATGAGAGTTCCTGTAGCTCCACACCCTCACTAGCATTTCATGTCAGTGTTTTGGACTCAGACCATTCTAACAGGTGCATAGTGGTTTCTCATTGTTGTTTTAATTTGAATTTACCTGATGACATATAATGTTGAACATGTTTTTAGATGTTTATTTACCATTTGTATATCATATTAGATGAGGCGTTTGTTAAGGTCCTTGGCTCATTTTTAAATTGGATTCTTTGTTTCCTTATTGATGAGTTTAAACAGTTTTTACTATATTTTGGATAGCAGACCTTTATCAGAGTTGTCTTTGGAAACATATTTTCTCCCAGTTTGTGGCTTATCTTCTCATTCTCTTGACATTGTTTTTCACAGAGCAAAAGTTTTTCATTTTAATGAAGTCCAGTTTATCAAATATATCTTTCCTGAATTGTGCCTTTGGTGTTGTATCTAAAAAGCCATTGCCACACCCAAGGTCATCTAAATTTTCTCCTATGTTATCATTTAGGTGTTTTACAGTTTTGCTGTTTACATTTAGGTCTGTGATGCATTTTGAATTGGTTTTTGTTAAAGGTATAAGATCTGTGTCTAGATTTATTTTTTTCTAGACATGTGAATGTCCAATTTTCTAACACCATTTGTTGAAAAAATATCTTTGCTTCATTGTAATGCCTTTGTTCTTTTGTCAAAGATCAGTTGACTGTATTTATATGGGACTATTTCGAAGCTCTTTACTGTATTCCATTGATCTACTTGTCTATTCTTTTGCCAGTATCACATTATCTTAAACACTATCATGTTACAGTAAGTCTTCAAGTTAGGTACTGTCAGTCATCCGACATTGTTCTTCTTCAATATTGTATTGGGTATTCTGGGTCATTTCATCTCCACATAAACTTTAGCATCACTGCATTGAAATCCACAACATAACTTGCTAGTATTATGGTTGGGATTACATCGAATCTATAGATCAGGTTGGGAACATTTGACATCTTGACAATATTGAATCTTCCTATCAATTCACTTTGTTCTTTGATTTCATTCATCAGGGTTTGTGATTTTCCTCATTATAGATCTTGTATACATTATGTTAGGTCTACACCTAAATATTTCATTTTGGGGAGTGTTAATGTAAACGTATTGTGTTTTTAATTTCAAATTCCACATGTTCATTGCTAGTAAATAGGTAACAATTGACTTTTGTATATTGACCTTTTATCCTACAACCATGCCATAATCATTTATTAATTCCAGGAGGTTTCGTTTTTTTTGTTTGTTTGTTTTTGGTTGTTGTTGTTGATTCTTTTGGGTTTTATACATAGGCAATTATTTCATCTGTGAACAGACAGTTTTATTTCTTCCTTCTCAACTTGGATCTATCTATATATATATATAATTATTTTATATTTCCTTTTTTCATCTGAATGAATTTGCCAGAACTTGCATTGCAATATTAAAAAGGAGTGGTGAGAGAGGACATCCTTGCCTTGTACCTGATCTCAGTGGGGAAGCTTCAAGTTTCTTACTATTAACTATGATGTTCAAACAGACCTTTTAAAATACAGTTATGAAAAGTCTGACTGCCAGATATATAATCACCAGTAATACTGAGAAGAGTTCTGTGAAGCTGATGTATGAAATGAGTATCAGATATATTTTTGCATAGTACAACTCACGAGGATCATAAATCCAGAATATTAAAATTACAGAGAAAAATATAGCATAAACTGGAAATATCAAGTACTAAAATAAGCTTGCATGTGCACTAATGATGCTTAAGGAAGTGGATGTTAAATATTAGCCAACAAGTATAATCATAGGCCCTCCTATTGAGGGAATAATGGAGCAGGAGGGAAGATTTCCAGAACCACTTTTTAAATGAAGAAATAAATAACTTTCCCAAGAGCACAGCATCAAAAAAAAGTTTCTTTCTAGCAAACTATCACAAAGGAGAGTCAACACATCAAAGAATATGAAAACTGATTTCATGCATGAAGAAAAAATTCTGATTGTCTTTGTGCCAAAAGACTTAAAAAAATAGCTGAAGCACCTAATAAAGTTTTGTCAAAGAAACAAGAACACTTAGTGTCTTTGTCCACTTGGATGGCTTGTTCTGGAGGCTGGGAAGTTCAAAATAAAGGTATTGAAAGATTTAGTGCCTGTTGAGGGCCCGCTTCCTGGTTCACAGATGGCAATAACTTCTTGCTATGTTCTCAAGGGGAGGAAGGGGCAAGAGCGCTCTGTAGGCCTCTTTTACAAGGGCACGAATCCCATGTATAAGCACTTCATCTTCATCATCTGTCACCTCCTGTGATGTTTAATGGTATGTGGCAACTTGACTGTGCTAAGGGATGCCCAGCTATTTGCTAAAACGTTATTTCTGGGTGTGTTTGTGAGGCTGCTCTGAAAGATATTGGCATTTGAATCAGCAGACTGAGTAAGGAAGAGCTGCTGTCGCCAATATAGGCTTGCATCATCTAACCCATAGAGGGCCTGAACAGAAAAATGGTGGAGGAAAGGAACATTCTCCCTCTTGAGCCAAGACATCCATATGCTCCTGCTTTCACACATTGGAGCTCCTTGTTTTTAGGCCTTTAGACTCCAGGACTTACACTAGTGGCATCCTCCTCCCTCCTCCCTACATCTCAGGCCTTAGCCCTGGGACTGGGACTTACACCATCGGCTCTCCTGGTTTTCAAGCCTTCAGACTTGGCCTGAATTATACCACCTGCTTTCTCATTTCTCCAGATTGCAGATGGCATATCATAGCATATTTCAACCTCCATAATTGTATGAGCTAATTCCCACAATAAATTTCCATTTGTATCTATCTATGTATCTATGTATCTATGTATCTATCATCTGTCTGTCTATCTATCTATCTATCTATCTATCTATCTATCTATTTATCATCTATCTATCTATCTATCTATCTATCTATCTATCTATCATCTGTCATCTATCTATCATCACCATCTATTAGTTCTGTTTCTGTGGAGAACAAAAATGCACCTCCCAAAGGCCCCACATCCTAATACCATCATATCACATCCTAGAATTTCAACATGTGTATTGGGGGGGGGCACAAATATTCAGTCCATAACACTTAATAATTAAAGTTTCTCAATGACAACATAAACTGCATGTTATATTTTATAGTAGAGTATATGGCCTTTGTAATTTTAAAATTACATATTTAAGAGAGCATATTTTGTCCAATCAAATAAAAAGTACATGATAAAAACTCACATAGTTTCTTTTACAAATGCAACATTCAATCTATTGCTTTCCTCATGCAAGAGGTTACCCATGATACTAAAAAATATTTTTACCACTTTACATGGATTTGAAACAAAATGATCAATTTAACAAGTTTGAAAGAGAAACTTTTTTGTTGCTTAAGAAAAAAAATCCGCTCATCAGGAATTGCTATTTTTCCCAAGTGCAGTCCATATCCTATATAATCTTTAAAGCAATGTTTTTTTTTCTCCTTAAAGGTAATTGAAAGGAATAATTAGCACCATGTTTACAGCATCCAAATTTGAATTACTTCAGCAAAACAAGGTGATTTATTTTGTGACTCACCAAATTCAAAGCATTCAGAACATCAACTCTTAACTTGTTAAAGCCTTGCCCTTTCTAAACATCTGAGCACTCTTATATACACATTCAAACGTCAAAAGGAGATGTAAAGACATTAAGAACCAATAAGTAGTCATTCCCATAATCAAGATGTTAATTTTTAAAAATCATAATAATTGTTTTCTTTAAAAAAATTGGAAATCAAATCAAATTAAATAGTGTAGGTAAATCACTGCAGCAACTAGACTTAAATTATTGAAAATTTTCCAATATGTAGTGCCAGGTGGGTACTAGATTAAATTTGGGAAATTTTTGAAAATTTGAACCTAGTGGCTGCAGTGATTTACCAATAAGGCTTAAAAAATTCATCCCTGCTTATCTAGAATGTATAAAACTTGGCATTTTCATTCTAAATTAATAAGATTACACAGCCATTCCTGTTGGAATCAAAGAGAAAGTGGAAAAATGATTCCATAAAAGATAATGAATAGCAGAGCATTTTCCCTATATGGGGATAATACAACAAGACATCAGCTTCCAGGCAAAGCATCTTTTCTCAGAGTGCCAAACAGTGTGAATGTCCATCTCAGACCTCCTACACTGAGCAAAAAACTTAACAGTATGGAGGTATCTCAAAAATCTGAAAATGGAACTACCTTATGATCCAGCAATCCCACTCCTAGGTATCTATCCGGAGAAATCCAAAGCTCCAATTCAAAAATCTTTATGCACTCATATGTTTATTGCAGCACTATACACAATAGCCAAGACATGGAAACAACCGAAATGCCCATCGGTAGATGACTGGATTAAGAAGCTGTGGCACATTTATACAATGGAGTATTACGCAGCCATAAAGAAGAAAGAAATCTTACCATTTGCAACAACATGGATGGACCTAGAGAACATTATGTTAAGTGAAATAAGTCAGACAGAGAAAGACAAATACCATATGATCTCACTTATATGCGGAATTTAAGAAAAGAATAAGTGAATGAACTAATCAGAGACAGTTTTGGAAACATGGAGGAAAAACTGAGGGTTGCTAGAGGGGCGGGGGGTTGGGGATAAGGGGAAGGTGAGAGGTTTAGAAAATAGTCGGTAACCACAAGATGGTCATGGGGTTTTGAAAATTAATTTGGGGAATGTACAGAGGGATAGTGGGTGGGGTGAGGGGGGTTCACACAGTGTGAGGGATATAAATGATAAACGTCTAAGTTTTGCTTTGTCTTTGTGCACATGAAACTAATAAAAATAAATAAATAAATACATACATACATACATACATACATACATACATACTGCTAAAACCTCACTTTTTCCTTGGCTCTTTACCTGACAGTCATTGAAGTGTATTGCCCTACCTTCCTCTCCTCAAGCACAGATACACACACACACACACACACACACACACACAGACACACACACACACGCACACACACACAACCAATGAAAATGTGGTTGGGGCCATCCTGAGAGTCAGCTCTGAGTTTTTCAGACCCTAAATCATTGACCACAAGAAGTGAAATGTTTGTGGCCCTGAGATCAGAAACTTTAGCTTCCCACTCCCACATTTTTCTGCAAAAAACAAACAAACAAACAAACAAACAAAAAACACAGCTTCTGATTGCCCTCCTTTGGCTGCTCTACTCTTTTTTTTTTAATTAAAGTTTATTGGGGTGACAATTGTAAGTCAAGTTACATAGATTTCAGGTATACAATTCTATATTACATCATCTATGTATCACACTGTGTGTTCACCACCCAGAGTCAGTTCTTCTTCCATCACCATATATTTGATTCCTTTACCCTCAACTACCACCCCCTCCCCCCTTATCCTCTGGTAACCACTAAACTATTGTCTGTGTCTAGGAGTTTTTATTTCTTCATTTGTTTGTCTTGTTTGTTTGCTGTTTTCAGTTTTATATACTACATACCAGTGAAATCATATGGTTCTCCACTTTTTCTGTCTGACTTATTTCACTCAGCATAATAATCTCAAGATCCATCCATGTTGTTGCAAATGGTACTATTTCATCTTTTTTATGGCATAATAGTATTCCATTGTGAATATGTACCACAACTGCTTTATTGATTCATCTATCGAAGGACACTTTGGTTGTTTCCATGCCTTGGCAATCATAAATAAAGTGGCAATGAACATTGGAGCATGTATATCTTTACGGATAAATGTTTTCAGATTTTCTTGGGTAGATATCCAGCAGAGGGATTGCTGGGTCATATGGTAATTCTATTTGTAATTTTTTGAGGAACCTCCACACTGCCCCTCCACAGCCCCTCCAACACTTGTTACTATTTGTCTTGTTGATGATAGCCATTCTAACTGGGGTGAGGTGATATCTCATTGTGGTTTTTATTTGCATTTCTCTGATGATTAGTGATGTTGAACTTTTTTTTTTTTTTTTTTTTTTTTTCCTCAGTGGCTCAGGTGGTTGGTGCGTTGAACATTTTTTTACACGTCTGTTGCCCATTTGTATGGCTTCTTTGGAGAAATGTCTATTCAAAACTCTGCCCATTTTTCAATTGGATTGTTTGTTTTTTCGTTGTTGTTGAGTTGTATGAGTTCTTATATATTTTGGATTTTAGCCCCTTATCAGAGGTGTTGTTTGCAAAAATCTTCTCCCATTTTGTTGGTTGTCTCTTTATTTTGTCGATGGTTTCTTTTTTGCTGTGCAGAAGCTTTTTTGTTTGATATAGTCCCATTCATTTATTTTAGCTTTTACTTCCCTTGCCTTTGGGGTCGAATTTGTAAACTGCTCTTTGAACCCAAGGTCCATAAGTTTAGTACCTATGTTTCCTTCAATATTGTTTCAGGTCTTATGTTTAGGTCTTTTATCCATTCCGAGTTAGTTTTTGTACACAATTATAGATAGCAGTTTAGTTTAATTCTTTTGCATGTGGCTATCCAATTCTCCCAGCACCAATTATTGAAGAGATGTCTCGTCTCCTTTGTATGTTTTTGGCTTTTTTGTCAAAAATTAACTGTCCATATTTATGTGGTTTTATTTCTGGGTTCTTAATTCTATTCTATTGGTATGTGTGTCTGTTTTTCTGCCAATACCATGCTGTTTTCATTACTGTTGCCCTGTAGTACAAGCTAAAGTCAGGGAGTGTGATACCTCCAGCAATGTTCTTTTTACTTAGGATTGCTTTGGCTATTAAGGGTCTTTTGTGGTTCCATACAAATCTGATGATTTTTTGTTCTATGTCTTTAAAATATGCGATTGGGATTTTGATGGGGATTGCATTAAATCTGCACATTGCTTTAATGGTAACATGGTTATTTTAACTATGTTGATTCTTCCAATCCATGAGCACAGAATGTCTTTCCATTTCTTTGTGTCTTCTTCAATTTCTTTTAAAAATGTCATATAGCTTTCAGTATATAGGTCTTTGTCATCTTTGGTTAAGTTTATTTCTAGGTATTTTATTCTTTTTGTTGCAATTTAGTTTAGTTCTGCTCTGATTTTTATTATTTCTTTCTTCCGCTGACTTTGGGTTTCATTTGTTCTTCTTTTTCTAGTTCTTTAAGGTGTAACGTGAGGTTATTTATCTGGGATTTTTCTTGTTTCTTGAGATAGACCTGTAATGATATAAATTTCCCTCTTAAAACTGCTTTTGCTGCATCCCCCAAATTTTGGTAGGATGTATTTTCATTCTCATTTTGATCTCTCCTCTTATTTCTTATTTGACCCAGTCGTTCTTTAAAAGTATGTTGTTTAATCTCCACATATTTATGGTTTTTCCTGCTTTCTTTTTACAGTTGATATTCACTTTCAAAGCCTTGTGATCAGAGAATATGCTTGGCATGCTTTCAGTCTTCTTAAATTTGCTTAGACTAGTTTTATGTCCCAATATATGGTCTATCCTTCAGAATGTTCCATGTACACTAGAAAAAAATGTATAGTCTGATGTTTTAGGATGAAGTGCTCTATAAATGTCAGCTATATCCAGTTCATCTAATGTGTCACTTAAGGCTGATATTTCTTGCTTTATTTTCTGTTTGGGTGATCTATCCATAGCTGTCAATGATGTATTTAAGTCCCCTAGTATAATTGTGGGTTGGTCAATTTCTCCCTTTAGTTCTGTTAGTAGTTGCTTGGTATATTTCGGTGCTTACTGATTGGGGGCATAAATATTGATGACTGTTGTGTCTTCTTGTTATATAGTCCCTTTTATCATTATCAAATATCCATCTTTGTCTCTTGTTACCTTTTTTATCCTGCAGTCCATTTCATCTGATATCAGTATGAATACACCTGCTTTTCTCTGAATACCATTTGCTTGGAGTGTTAGTTTCCACCCTTTCACTTTGAGTCTATATTTGTCCATGTAGTTGAGATGTCTCTTTTGGAGGCAGTATATGGTTGAGTTTAGTTTTTTGATCCAATCTGCTTCTCTGTGACTTTTTATTGGTGAGTTCAGCCCATTTACATTTAGGGTGCTTATTGATATATGAAAATTTCCTATCATTCTGTCTCTGGTTTTTTGGTAGGACTGTGTCTCCATTGTTTCTTTGCCTTTTTATTGCTGTCTATAATTTCAGCGTGGTGGCATTCTATGACCTTTCCCTCTTTTTCTTCTTTTTGTGTGTGTTATATATTTCAGTTCTGGATTTTTGGTTTTTTTTAGTGGTTACCATTAAGTTTATGTAAAAGAAAGTTTCGTATTTAGAGTATTCCATTTTCTTCAGTTTGCTTACTTTCTCCATTCCCTTGTACAGGTTTAGACTTTTACTCTCTCCCCTTTTATGTTTTTTATTGTCACAAATTATCCCTATTTATTCTGTGAGTTGATTTCTGTGCTGCAGTAGCCAGCTGTCTTTTCCTATTTTCTTAAGTTCCACCCCACCCTTTGACCTGTATGTTATGTTTAAGTGTATAGTGTTTTATTTGGTGTAAGGGTTGCCATTTCTTGCTTCTGTCTTTTCATAATACTACTCATGGTTCTGTATTCTTTTGGTTTTTAGTTTCAGGTCAAATAGCCTCCTTCAGTATTTCTTGTAGTGCAGGTCGTGTGTTAGAAAATTCCCTTAGCTTCTGTATGTCTGGAAAGGTCTTTATTCCTCCTTCATATCTAAAGGATATCTTTGCTGGATATATTATTCTTGGCTCAGAATTTCTCTTTTTCAATAGTTTGAATATTTGAGTCTATTCCCTCCTAACTGGTAGAGCTTCTGCTGAAAAATCTGATGATAATCTAATGGGCTTTCCTTTGTAGGTTACCGTCTTCTTTTCCCTGGCTGCCTTGAGGATTCTTTCTTTGTCGTTGATTTTAGACAGCTTCAATACAATGTGCCTTGGAGAAGGCCTGTTGGGATTGAGGTAATTAGGTGTTCTATTTGCTTCTTGGATTCGAGGATCCATTTCTTTCCACAACTTTGGGAAATTCTCATTGACAATTTGTTTGAATATATTCTCTGTTCCCTTCTCTCTTTCTTCTCCTTCCGGTATGCCCATTATTCTTATATTGCTCTTTCTGATGGAGTCAGAAAATTCTTGTAGAGTTCTTTCATTTCATTTACTTCTCAAGTCCCTTTCTTCTTCCATCTGTGTCATTTCCAGATTTCTATCTTCGATGTCACTGATTCTTTCCTCCATCTGGTCAACTCTACTACCTAAACTGGCTGTTTCATCTTCATTTCTTTTATTGAATTCTTAATCTCCAGAAATTCTATTTGTGTTTTTGTTTGTTTGCTTGTTTTAATTTCAATCTCTTTGGTAAAATGTTCATTTTGTTCTTTGATTGTGTTTCTGAGTGCATTAAACTGTCTGTGTTTTCTTGCATCTCGTTGAGTTTTTTCATAACTGCAATCTTGAATTCTCTGTCATTTAAGTCACATATTTCCATGTCTTTAAGTTCATTTTCTGGAGACTTTTCATTTTCTTTCTGAGCTGTCTTGTTGCCTTGGTTATTCATGGCAATTAGTTATTTATTATTTATCTCCCTAGACATCTACAGGAGTGGGTTCTGCAACAGGTTGATAGAAAGAGGTCTTTCTTTTTTTCCAGTAGGTGTTGGTAGAATGTTTTATTTTCTGTCCGACTGCAGCCTTTTATTCTCTCTCATGCTGTAGTGTTACATTTTCGCTTCACTGTTCTAGCTGCTCACACAATGGGGGGATTCCTTGGAATGTGGGCTTTTCCCCTGTGAGCAGGTTTCTGGGGTCTCCCTGAACCACCTCTGTTGGAGGATGTGGAGTGCTTCTGAAGTTCCAAAGCTCTTCCTGCAACAGATTCAGGGCCTGTATGTTTCAGTGGCTCTGTTTTCCTTTGCAGGATCTGCCCAGATAGGTGGGGACAGGAGCAGGGTGGGTTGTGAGATGTGGCTCTGAGCAATGACAATGACCACCAGCTCAGCCAGTCCTGCACCCAACGCTCCCTCCCCTTCGCTGGAACTATTTGGGCTGGGAGTCCATGGCTGTGGGCTGAAGTTCTCAGAACTGCCAATATTCTGTTCTTTTGATCTGATACTGCTACCGTTCTTCTTCTAGCACTGGGAGGGTGGGAGTGAGGCGAGCTCTGGGATGGTGAGGAGGTGGCAGCTAGGCTCCGTGTCTAAGCCTTCTGTCTTCTGCTTGGCAATGAGGGCTTAAACTGCTGTTTTCACCCTTCTTCCCTCAGTCTTTGCTCCAAGGTCTCTGCCATGAGCATTGAGTTCAGCTGCGTTATTTGCTGATCCCTCAGGCAGGACTGTGGACCATAAGGGGAGCACTAGCAGCCCTAGTTCTTCCCTTTCCTATGGCTGCAATAGTTCCAAAATGCAGTGAGCTCTGAGCTCAGAGCCCAGATCTGCTCCTGCACCCATGGGGAACCGTGTCTCTGCACTTCCCTCTTCCCCAGCTCGCCAATTTGCCCACCTTTAGATGATTTTAGTTGCACGTCTCTTAGTCTTGTCTGTCTGCTGCACAGGGAGTCCTTTGTGGAATTATAGTCGTTCAATTTGTTGTGAATTCCAGGGGTGATTTCAAGAGGCTAACCTCATGTCACAATTTTTATGACGTCAGCTTTTGCTGCTCTACCCTTTAAATCAATTGAACTCAGGACACGTGCACTTAGTAATATGCATTTAAGGTTCATCCAAACTGTTTGTAGCTTGATAGCTCATTTCTTTTTAGAACTGAATATTTGATTCTCTGGATATACCACAGTATATTTATCCATTCACCTAATGAAGGATATCTTGGTTGTTTTAAGTTTTGGCAATTACAAATATCCTCGTAGCTCTATAAACATCCATGTATAGTTCATTGAGTGTATAGAAATTTTAACTCCTTTTTATGACTACCAAGGAGCATGTTTGCTGCATATTGTGGTAGGACTATGTTTAGTTATTTTTTTTCTTTCTTTTCTTTTAAAACTGCCAAACTGTCTTCCAACATAACTGTATCATTATGCATTCCCACCAGCAGTGAATGAGAATTCCCATTGCTCCACATCCTCACCAGCACTGGGTATTGTCAGTGTTTGTTTGGGTTTTTATGTTTGTTTGTTTTTTGCCATTCTAACAGGTGTACAGTGGTATCTCATTGTTGTTGTAATTTGCAATTCCCTAATAACACTGATGTTGAACATCTTTTCAAATGTTTATTTACCATCTGTATGTCTTTTTAGTGAGGTATTTGTTCAAGTCTCTTGCTCATTTTTTAAACTGAGTTCTTCAGAGAGCTTAAGTCACTTGCTGAAGTCCATGAGGTTAGTACTTAACTGAGCCAGTGTTTAAACTCAAGCCTATGTGACACCCAAACCCATTCTATCAGCACTGTCTTATACTTAAACATATTATATCAATTATTGATGCACGTGTATACATTATAATATACATTCACCATATTTATATTGTACATATAGAATACATATTCTGTGTTATATATGTATGTTTCTTTATTGTACCTCCTCTACCAAAATGTAAGTTCCACAAGGACAAGAAGCTTGTCTTGTTAACTACTATACCGCCAGCACCTAGAGTACTAAATAGCACAGTGCGCAAGATGTACTTTAGAGTTCTTCTAATTGTTCTTCTGATAGTTTTTTAGGTGTTTGTCATAGCTCTCCTAGGCTTTTCTACAAATATTTGTTGAGTAAATGAATGACTACATGGATGTATGTATTTAAAACTTTGCAAATTGCAGTGTTATAGGTGCTATGTGTACTTCAGAAGATACAAAAGTACAATTTAGCCTATAACAGCACTATATTGATATTTCTTTCTTCTTGATGGTATTAAAATTTACTTTATTGATTATCAGTTTCCAAATGGGATATGCATGTAAGAGGCGTTGGTTTATTAAGAAGTCTAACTTTCAAGGGAAGATGTATGGGGACAGGAAAAGAGGTGGAAAGGCATTATTGCAATGCAAAATAATCGCCATTCATTTCCAGAGGCCAGATTAAAAATTTTGGTTGGTTGATACTTTGTACTATACTGATGTATCTCCAATAACTATAACTAAATTTTATCCTCCCCAAGTAGAAACAACGGGTCAACAACATTTTCTAAGGATTATTGTGATTGTGCAGCATAAGTTGGCTCTTAAATGGTGTCATTTGTGAGGACTTCAATGCAAGACTTAATGAGGGTTTGGAGACATGGAGATTGAGTAATCATCATTTAGCTAACAACAACAAAAAAAAAACACACATGCGTTAATATGTCTAATTGAAGGTTAATTGATATTTAGTAAAATGAAAGCCCCATTTATGATATTTTTCTTGCCACAAATTGGAGTACACCAGATTCATTTTCTGAATCTCCTATCAGCATAAATTTACTCATTACTTCCTCTATTCCCTTGTCTCAGCATATGGTTCCAATCCCAATATAGGAGCTAAAATGTAAGGAAAAGTTCTCTTAAATACTCACAGGACTTAGGGTACCGTTTAGTATAAAATAATATATACTCATAATACAAAATTGATAATACATGAAAATTTAGAAGATAAAAGGGGAAAATATAGAGATATATGCTCCAAAGTTACCGGGTACAAGCATTTTGATGTATTAAGTTTTATATTTTATTATTGTTTATTCTTAGCATATTTTATATTTTACTGCATGTACAATTTTGAATCTTGATTTTTAAACTAAAGGGATGCTCATTACCCTTACACATTTTAATGGTTAAATAATGCAGCGGAAGCAGATTATAATTTAAGTGATAATTTCCTTATTGTTAAATATTTAGAATTTATCATTCTTTTGCACTTTTATTAATGTTTCATTGAGCATTTTTGTAACTACTTGTTTCTGAATTCAATATAATGTTCTTACTTTATGGCCCCACCAGTAGACTACATGGATTAAAGTTTCAGATCAATTTTAAATCCCTTTATCTAATTTTAAAAAGTATTTTTTTTCCTAAAACATTGGACCATTCACTTTTACCTCCTATGCTAGAAATGCAAATCAATTCCTCTCAGGTCTGACTCATTCATGGAACATATGTCACCACCCTGACCTTGAATTTTCCCCTGTGCATAGCAGATGGGAACTAACAATAATCTCTCTTTCTCTTTTTTTCATTATATTTTGCTCTGAGAAACCTAAAATGCACTAGATTTCTGCTATATATTTTATGTGGAGTTGGGACCAGAGGTGATGCCAAGAATGGATGGAATGACTTTACATGCAAGCCAAAGAAGCAGGGGGTGAGGACACAGAAACCATGGGAGAAAGTAGGAGACTTGCAGAGGAAACCAGTTTGCACTGAAACAAGAGGTCACGTGGCCCAGGATCAGGGCGAGACTGAGATAGAAGATCGTGTAGGCCTAAAGTGTTTACACTCCTCATGAGGTCTGGCTTCACTTTCCCCTCTTCTTATTATCAACCTCCTGTTTCCTTAAGCTTCTGTGAGTGCCTTTTTGCTTCCTATAGCAGAAAAATCCCTGACAAAGCATCTGTCGGTGCCAAAAGGGACAGCGTTTTGTATATAACTGTTTCCAATTTCTCAAGAGTGCCCAGAGAGGCCAAATGGAACAGATATAGGATTAGTGCTTCGGGGCTGACATCCACTATGAGCTGGTTATTCCACCTCTATGTATAAACACACTCATACATCTGTGTGCATGTGTGTTGATGTATGTACATACACATCTACCGGGGGTGCCAAAGAAATGTATACAAGTGGACACTGGTCAAAGTTGCTCAAGCAGTAGTCGATGTAATCAGAAGTATCTAGATGCTTATGGTAACCACTTTGAGCACCTCTTGTAATTGCAGAAGTCAAATGTGACTTGTATTCATCTTTTGTTATTGGTATATATTGAGCATTACAATTAATACAGTTTTCATTTCTTAAAATGTGTATACATTTTTTGGCACCCTCTGTATATGCATGTACATGTATATACATATATTTACACATATCCATATACACTCATGACTAGTTTTCTGATGGAAAGACTCAACAAATATTTGAAGCCAATATTGGTCACCTGCAGGCATGACTCAATGCTATCCTTTAAGGTCCTGAAACCAAAGAGAGAAGAATATGGGCAGCAAATCTATAACCTCACCTCAGGAAATATTGTAAAAGAAGCAAATCTATAACAACCTAGAGAAATTTAAAATGATCATCCTAGGAAATGGTCACTTAGGGTGAGTCATGACATTCAAATAATAAAGCATATCATAAACCATTAACATACTACAAAAGAGTATTTCTGTGTCTGAATTAGTAGACCAGTGATTCCAGGAAAAAGAGGATCGACAGGTTGTGATTCCTCAGTGTGCTTCGCATGTATCAGGAATGGGTGTGTATTCCCTCATGTATAATTCTTCATAATGGAGAAGGATGTACTTCTAACTGTGAGGCAAATTGAGCCAAAGTTACCTGGGTAGCCAATGGTCCCTCTGTTAACAAATGATAACGTTGAGACATAAGCCTAGGGCTATTCTGCCACCAGGGGCCATGCTCTTTCCCCTCCTCCATCTAACTTTTTTCTGTTGCCACTAAACCTGGAAACAGAAAATGCTTCTGTACTTTGGATCTTTTTTGGCTTGTTCTTAGGCCAAACATATTTTCCAGGATTTGTTTTTCTGAAATCAAGAATTGAAACCTACTCCTCGCTCAGCTTGTCATTATACCTTCAATTCACATCCTCTAAGATTTCCTAGCTTTTAAAATTGCAGAGTGTTTGGACTAAGATATATACAGTTGACTCTTGAACAATGCAGGAGTTAAGGGAGATGGCCCTCCTTGCAGTTGAAAGCCCATGTATAAATGTTGATCCCCCCAAATTTTAAGTTGTCCCTTGGTATCTGTGGAGGATTGGTTTCAGGAACCCCATGGATACCAAAATCCATGGATGCTCAAGTTCCTTATATAAAACTGCATAGATCAGTCCATACAGTCGGCCCTCTTCATCTGTGGATTCCCAACCACAGATCAAAATCAGTACAGGTGTTTATTGGAAAAAAGTCCACATATAAGTGGGCCCATGCAGTTCAAACCCATGTTTTTCAAGGGTCAACTGTCATTCCTAAGACAAAAGGCCAAAGGGACAAAACTCTTAAAATATGAGTTTCTTGAACATGCACACCTTAGGAAAACCTCATGGTGAAAATTAAAAAATAAAAAAGGAGAAAGAGACATCCAAATTGTGTCTCCTTATTCAGGCTTCCCCTTCCTGCCCCAGCTCTGCCATGACTCCTCAAAATGAGTCTTCTTCAACTCCCCCAAAATCTGCAGAATATTTTTAAGTATTAGTACTTAGATTCATCCATTTGTCTACTTCTGAGTTCAAGGAAAGATTCATATTATTGATTTTTCTTACCATGAAATTCTTATTTTCTACCTCAAGCAAATTGATGTTCATCTTCAATTCCCCACATAATCTCCCAGGCACAATCATTCTATGTTGATGTGCTCTACAAGACATGCAGTTCCACTGTGGATGAGATGGGATGTAGTCATAGAAATGAAATGCAAAAACCAAGAAGAAAAAAAATCACTGTGTTGCTCCCTCACCTCATTTCCAAAGGGTCAGGCAAGAATTTATCCTCCAAAGTTTTCTCTTAGGCTTTATCTCACCCTGGGGCATGTCTTAGATGGTGCTATTTGGAGATACAAGAATTCATTTTCTATCAATAATAATGTTATACTTTGTTATATTTGTGTATTAGTTCACCACTCATTGAACAAAAATTTATTGAGTGACATTTATGTACTAGGCACAGGGCAGAATTGTAAGATACAGATTCCATCTGTTGTAGGAAGAAGGAAAGTAAACAATCATAGGGAAGTGAGACTGAGCTTCAGGTGACAACTCTACATATGAAGAAGGGCACCCTCTGTCTGCTCAAGGGCTGTCAGAGGAGCTTTAGCCAGAGAGGGCACTTTCGATTTAGCACTTGCAGAATAAATGAAGAGGGCATGTGCAAAACAAGTGTTATGTACTAGAACCAGGGGATACGGGGAACACGTGACTCTTTTAGTGGCACAGCCTGGCGCAGGGGCTTAGAGAGCAGCACAATGATCATAGGAGAGTGAGCATGCCCAGTACAGTAAGGCCAGGCCCACATCCCAGAGGACATCCTGTGCCGTGGTCAGGGCATTAACTTTACTCCACTGGTAACTAACAAGGATGGGGCAACGTGAACAGAAGGCAGCTCACTGGTGGCTGTCAGGGCTTTGTATCTCCTGGCTTAAGACTCATTGTGGGTGGTAGATGTCAAATTCCAGATCCTGCAAGCTCCAGGAGGGGGATCTGGTTTGAAGGAGGAAGTAAGTTAGGAGATTAGTGAATCCATGTTTAGTTATTTATTAACTGAGAGAATAGAACAAATTACCTTTCTCATATCTTGTTTACTTATTTTCATATTAAGACTGAAATGGGCTGCCTTGATGGGTAAATATATTAGTGTATAAAATGCCTTACTCACTGCTTTCATGGAGATAAAGCACGCTGTGATAGTTACCAACATTCCCTCATGGCTGCCTCTTTACCCAGACATTCCACCTTTGCCTCCTGTGTCAATTCTGAACTCTGGAGTTACAAAAGCCAAATATCTAGCAATAGGCTAAATACTTGGGAGTCAGAGTCTGAAAGGAAAGCAAGTTAGGCTCTAGTGCGTGTGGCTGAGGGAAATGTGTCCTTCTATTCTATTCCCTGTTGGGGGGATGATTACAATCATCAAGATAATTTTGTTTTTAATTTATTGGAGTGACAAATTGTTAGTAAAATTACATAGATTTCAGGTGTACAATTCTGTATAACATCATCTATAAATCCCATTGTGTGTTCACCAACCAGAATCAGTTCTCCTTCCATCATCAGATATTTGATTCCTCTTACCCTCATCTCCCACCCCTCACCCCTCTTACCCTCTCGTAACCACTAAACTATAGTCTGTGTCTATGAGTTTTTGTTTCTCATTTGTTTGTCTTGTAATCTTGTTGTTTTTGGTTTACATACCACATATCAGTGAAATCATATGGTTCTCTGCTTTTTCTGTCTGACTTATTTCGCTTAGCATTATACTCTCAAGATCCATCCATGTTGTCACAAATGTTCCTATATCATCTTTTCTTACCGCCGAATAGTATTCCATTGTGTATATATACCACAACTTCTTTATCCATTCATCTATCGAAGGACATTTTGGTAGTTTCCATGTCTTGGCCACTGTAAAAAAGCTGCATTGCAGCGCACGTGTCTTTATGGATAAATGTTTTCAGATTTTTTGGATAGAGACCCAGGAGAGGGATTGCTGGGTCATATGGTAATTCTATTCATAATTTTTTCAGGAACCTCCACACTGCCTTCCATAACGGCTGCAGCAGTCTGCATTCCCACCAACAGTGTATGAGGGTTCCTTTTTCTCCACAGCCTCTCCAACACTTGTTACTATTTGTCTTGTTGATGATAGCCATTCTGACTGGGGTGAGGTGATATCTCATTTTGGTTTTCATTTGCATTTCTCTGATGATTAATGATGTTGAGCATTTTTTCATATGTCGATTTGCCATTTGTATGTCCTCTTTAGAGAAATGTCTCTTCAGGTCATCTGCCCATTTTTCAATTGGGTTGTTTGTTTTTTGTTGTGGAGTTGCATGAGTTAATTGTATATTCTGGATATTACCCCTTATCAGAGGCACTGTTTGCAAAAATCTTCTCCCATTCAGTGGGTGGCCTCTTTATTTTGTCGATGGTTTCTTTTGCTGTGCAGAAGATTTTAAGTTTCATATAGTCCCATTCGTTTATTTTAGCTTTTACTTCCATTGCCTTTGGAGTCAAATTCATAAAATGCTCTTTGAACCCAAGGTCCATAAGTTTAGTACCTATGATTTCTTCTATACAGCTTATTGTGTCAGGTCTTATGCTTAAGTCTTTGATCCATTTTGAATTAATTTTGGTACATGGTGACAGATAGCAGTCCAGTTACATTCTTTTGCACGTGGCTATCCAATTCTCCCAGCACCATTTATTGAAGAGGCTGTCTTTGCTCCATTGTATGTTTTTAGCTTCTTTGTCAAAAATTATCTGTCCATATTTATGTGGTTTTATTTCTGGGGTCTCAATTCTATTCCATTGGTCTATGTGTCTGTTTTTCTGCCAATACCATGCTGTTTTGATTATTGTAGCCCTGTAGTACAAACTAAAGTCAGAGAGTGTGATACCTCCAGTATTGTTCGTTTTTCTTAAGATTGCTTTGGCTACTTGGGGTCTTTTGTGGTTCCAAACAAATCTGATGATTTTTTTCTCTATTTCTTTAAAAAATGCCATTGGGATTTTGATGGGGATTGCATTAAATCTGTATATTGCTTTGGGTAATATGGCCATTTTAACTATGTTGATTCTTCCAATCCATGAGCACGGAATGTCTTTCCATTTCTTTGTGTCTTCTTCAATTTCTTTAAAAAATGTCTTATAGTTTTCAGCATATAGGTCCTTCACATCCTTGGTTACATTTATTCCTAGGTATTTTATTATTTTTGTTTCAATTGCAAAATGAATTGTTTTTTGTATTTCTTTGTTAGTATATAGGAATGCAATGGACTTTTGTACGTCAACTTTGTAGCCAGCAACTTTACTGTATTCGTTGATTGCTTCTAATAGCTTTTTGGTGGAGTCTTTAGGATTTTCTATATATAGCATCGTGTCATCTGCAAAGAGTGATAATTTAACTTCTTCATTCCCAATTTGGATGCCTTTTATTTCTTTCTCTTGCCTGATTGCTCTGGCAAGGACTTCCAACACTATGTTGAAAAGCAGAGGTGATAGGGGACATCCCTGTCGTGTTCCTGAACGTAGAGCAAAGGGCTTCAGTTTTTCACCATTAATTATGAGATTAGCAGAGGGCTTGTCATATATGGCCTTTATTATGTTAAGGTATTTTCCTTCTATACCTATTTTATTAAGTGTTTTAATCATAAATGGATGTTGTATCTTGTCAAATGCTTTTTCTGCATCAATTGATATAATCGTATGATTTTTGTCCTTTATTTTGTTTATGTGATGTATCACATTGATGGATTTGTGGATGTTGAACCATCCTTGTGCCCCAGGGATGAACCCCCCTTAGTCGTGATGAATAATCTTTTTAATGCATTGTTGTATTTGATTTGCTAGAATTTTGTTTAGGATTTTTGCATCTGTATTTATCAGAGATATTGGTCTGTAGTTTTCTTTTTTTGTGTTGTCCTTACCAGGTTTTGGTATCAGGGTAATGTTGGCCTCATAAAATGAGTTAGAGAGTACTGTCTCTTCTTCAATTTTTGGAAGAGTTTGAGCAGGATTGATATTAGAGCCTCTTTGAAGGTTTTGTAGAGTTCACTAGTGAAGAAATCTGGTCCCGGACTTTTGCTTTTGGGAAGGTTTTGGATGACTGATTCAATTTCATTACTGGTGATCGTTGTGTTTAGATTTTCCAGTTCTTCATGGTTCAGCTTTGGAAGGCTATATGTTTCTAAGAACTTGTCCATTTCTTCTAGGTTATTGAATTTGGTGGCATATAGTCCTTCATAGTATTCTTGGATGATCCTTTGTATTTCTGTGGTGTCCGTGATAACTTCCCCTTTTTCATTTCTGATTTTGTTAATTAGTGTCTTCTCTTTTTATCTTAGTGAGTCTAGCCACGGGTTTGTCAATTTTGTTTATCTTTTCAAAGAACCAGCTCTTTGTCACATTAATTTTTTCTATTGTCTTTTTGTTCTCTATTTCATTTAGTTCTGCTCTCATTTTTGTTATTTCCTTTCTTCTGCTGACCTTGGGTTTCACTTATTTTCTTTTTATAGTTCTTTAAGGTGTAACATGAGGTTATTTATTTGGGAGTTTTCTTGTTTCTTGAGATAGGCCTTTAATAATATAAATTTCCTTCTTAAAATGCTTTTGCTATATCCCAAAAATTTTGGTAGGATGTATTTTCATTGTCATTTGTTACTATGTAACTTTTGATTTCTCCTCTAATTACTTCTTTGACCCAGTTGTTCTTTAAAAGTTTGTTGTTTAATCTCCATGTATTTGTGTTTTTTCCTGCTTTATTTTTGCAGTTGATATCCAATTTCAAAGTCTTGTGATAAGAGAATATGCTTGGTATGATTTCAATCTTCTTAAATTTGCTGAGGCTGATTTTATGTCCCAATATATGGTCTATCCTTGAGAATGTTCCATGTACACTAGAAAAGAATGTATAGTCTGATGTTTTAGGATGACGTGCTCTATATATGTCAATTATGTCCATTTCATCGAATGTGTCATTTAGGGCTGCTATTTCGTTATTTATTTTCTGTTTGGGTGATCTATCCATAGCTGTCAATGATGTATTTAAGTCCCCTAGTATAATTGTGGGTTGGTCAATTTCTCCCTTTAGTTCTGTTAGTAGTTGCTTGGTATATTTCGGTGCTTACTGATTGGGGGCATAAATATTGATGACTGTTGTGTCTTCTTGTTGTATAGTCCCCTTCACCATTATGAAGTGTCCATCTTTGTATCTTGTTATCTTTTTCACCTTGAAGTCTGTTTCATCTGATGTCATTATGGCTACACCTGATTTTCTCTGGGTACCATTTGCTTGGAGTATCAATTTCCACCCTTTCACTTTGAGACCTTTTAGCTGAGATATGCCTCTTGGAGACAGCATATGGTTGGTTTAGATTTTTGATCCAATCTGCTACTCTGTGCCTTTTTATTGGTGAGTTCAGTCCATTTACATTTAGGGTGATTATTGATATGTGAGGATTTCCTGTCATTCTATCTTTAGTTTTCTAGTAAGGCTGTGTCTCCATTGTTTCTTTGCCTTTTTCTTGTTGTCTATTATTTCTGTGTGGTGGTATTCTATGTTGTTTCCCTGTGTTTCTTCTTTTATTACAGTATATATTTCAGTTCTGGATTTTTTTTTTTTTTTTTTTGAGTGGTTACCCTTAAGTTTATGTTAAGAAAGTTTGATATTTAGAGTATTCCATTTTCTTCAGCACGCTTACTTTCTCCATTCCCATATTCCGGTTCAGGCCTTTTCTCTCCCCCTTTTTATGTTTTGGTTGCCACAAATTGTCCCTGTTGATGCTGGTCAAACAGCCTCCTTTAGTATTTCTTATAGTGCGTGTCATGTATTAGAAAATTCCCTCAGCTTCTGTATGTCTGGCAAGGTCTTTCTTCCTCCTTCATATCTAAAGGATATCTTTGCTGGATATATTATTCTTGGCTCAGAATTTCTCTCTTTCAATAGTTTGAATATTTGGTTCCACTCCCTCCTGGCTTGTAGAGTTTCTGGTGAAAAATCTGATGATAATCTAATGGGCTTTTCTTTGTTGGTTACCATCTTCTTTTCCCTGGCTGCCTTGAGGATTCTTTCTTTGTGTTGATTTTAGACAGCTTCAATACAATGTGCCTTGGAGAAGGTCTGTTGGGATTGAGGTAATTAGGTGTTCTATTTGCTTCTTGGATTCGAGGATCCAGTTCTGTCTACAAGTTTGGGAAGTTCTCCTCAACAATTTGTTTGAATATATTCTCTGTTCCCTTCTCTCTTTCTTCTCCTTCTGGTATGCCCATTATTCTTATATTGCTCTTTCTGATGGAGTCAGAAAGTTCTTGTAGAGTTCTTTCATTTCTTTTAAGTCTCAAGTCTCTGTCTTCTTCCATCCGTGTAATTTCCAGGTTTCTATCTTCGATGTCACTGATTCTTTCCTCCATCTGGTCAACTCTACTACCTAAGCTGGTTATTTCGTTTTTAATTTCTTCTACTGAGTTCTTAATCTCCAGAAAATCTATTTGGTTCTTTTTTTAAAATTTGAATCTCTTTCGTAAAATGCTCATGTTGTTCTTTGATTGTGTTTCTGAGTTCATTAAACTGCCTTTCTGTGTTTTCTTGCATCTCGTTGAGGTTTTTCAGAACTGCAATCTTGAATTCTCTGTCATTTAAGTCACATTTTCCTTGTCTTTAAGTTCCTTTTCTGGAGACTTTTCACTTTCTTTTTGAGCTGTCTTGTTGCCTTGGTTATTCATGGCAATGACTGATTTATTATTTCTCTTCCTAGACATCTACAGGAGTGGCTTCTGCAACAGGTTGATAGAAAGAGGTCTTTCTTTTGTTTTCCAGTACTTGTTGGTAGAATGTTTTATTTTCTCTCTGACTGCAACCTTTTTTTCTCGCTCTCACACTGTAGTGCTATGTTTTCTCTGCACTATTCCAGCTTCTCACACAATCGTGTGTTTCCCTGGGAGACAGGGTTCTCCTCTGTTAATAGTTCGCCTGGGTCACAGGGCACAGTGTCCATGTGGGTATGCGAGAGCTTTGTAAGTTCCAAAGCTCTTCCTGCACCAGATTCAGAGCCCATATGTTTCATCAGTTCTGTTTACTCCTGCAGGGATCCGCCCAGATAGGTGGGGCCAGGGGCGGGGTGTGTTTTGAGAGGTAGCCCAGAGCAATGGTGGTGACCACCACGGCAGCCGGTCCAGCTTCCACAGCTCCCTCTCCTTTGCCAGAACTAGTTGGGCTGTGAATCTGTGTGTGCGGTCCACAGTTCTCAGAACAGCAAATATTCTGTTCTTTTCATCTGACACTGCTACTGTTTGGCTTCTAGACCCGGACAGGTGGGGGCAGGTGAGCTCTGGGAGGGTGAGGAGGGGACGGCTAGTCTCAGTGTCTAAGGCTTCTGTTCTCTGCTCGTTAGTGAGGGCTTAAACCATCGTTTTCAGCCTTCTTCCCTCAGTCTTTTCTCCGAGATCTCTGCCGTGAGCATTGGGTTCAGCCGTGTTATATGCTGCCCCTCAGCCCTGTGGGCCACAAGCGGAGCCCTAGCAGTCCGAGTTGTTCCGTCTCCCGCAGCTGCAGCAGTTCTGGGAAGCAGCAAGCTCAGAGCACTGAGCTAGGTCTGCGTCCTGCGCCCGCGGGGCTCCATCTTCGCACTTCTCCCTTCCCTCCTCCCCGGCTCACGCGATTTGCCCACCTTTAGGTGAATTCAGTAGTGGGCCTCTTCGTCTTGCCTGTCTGCTGTGCAGGGAGTCCTTTGTGGAGTTATTGTTGTTCGATTAGTTGTAAATTCCAGGGGAGCTTTACAGAGGCTCACCTCAAGCCGCCATTTTGATGACGTCAATAGAAAAATATTTCTAATTTGTTACAATTTTGCATAAAAAGAACAAAATCTTTCCATCTGCAACAACATGGATGGACCTCACCCCAGAGGTTGCCCCACTTTCTTCCTTGCTCATGGAGCTCAGGGACACCGCCTTTAGAGGTTTACCCCGTCTCTTCATTTCTCCATCCAGATAATTTTGAGGAAGTCAAGGATAGAAGGAGCTGGGCTTCTGATTCATTCCTTATAGCTGCTGTCGTACATTATCACAAAGTTGGTAGCTTAAAAAAAAGACACATTTATTCTCTTATATTTCTTAGTAGGTCAAGATCAAATAGGCCATGGTCCCTCTGAAGGCACTCCACGACAATATATGTCCTTGCCTTTGCCAGATCCTGGAAGCTGTCTACACTTATGTCTGGTGTCTTCTTCTTCTGCCTTCAATGCCCCAATGTAGCATCTTTAAATCTCACTTTCTCTGCTAAGCCATGGCATTGACTTCTCTATTCTGTGTCAGTGGTCAAATGACCCTCTGTTCCACACTTCTAAGGATACTGTGATTACATTTAGAATCCAACTGGATATTCCAGAATAATCTCCCCCATCTCAAGGTCATTCAGTTAACATCTACAAAGCCCTTTTTTGCTGTTGAAAATAACATATTCACAAACTCCAGGGATTAGGATGTGGCCATTTTGGGGGGCCATTATTCAGCCCACCAGGGCTCCTTTCATGAATAAAGCTTGGGGAGGCCTGGACCAGAGCCTAGACTAGGGCGAGGTGACTGAGAACTCAGGGCATGACTTAAGGAGGCCCTCACTCTCAGGTCATCCTGAGTAAGGAATCAGCTCCTGAAAATGAGCGCTTCCTTAAGTTGTGTGCACTAGGCCTCTCACTCACCTCACTCTAGCTCTGTATTTGATTTCCTGGGCACCCCAGCATGGCAAAGCAGAGCTGGAGTAGAAATAAGTGGGACTGTGTCTAGGCAGCAGGCCTGAAACAGTCCCATAGAGTCCTTACTGGTTCCAAGAATTGGGATGTGTTTGCCTGAGTGTGTGTGTGTGTGTGTGTGTGTGTGTGTGTGTGTGTGTGTAGCAGGGCACAGAATAATAGACAGGGAGGAAGATATATTAATAGAACAGTAGAACGATTTCCCATGATCACAAGAGTAACACCCCAGTCTAGTGACACCCCAGAGGGGAGCATTTTTCACTCAGATGGAGCCAGTCTTGGAGAGGCATTGGGAATGGGATCACAGGCCAGATGTGGAATGTGGTTGTCTCAGAGCTCGCCAGCATGGACACACACTGGAAGGTACCTGCAACAGCAGGGAGAAGTGATGGGAAGGTCATAGATTGGCAGGAATGGAACCTCTTGGGGAATGAGGTTTCAGAAAGGAAATGAAGCAACACAGACAGTACACATCTTATACTCACACCCACAATGTCTTCCCTTTGAGTCCCACTGAGCAATGATGTTCCTTTCCTCCTGACCTGCCCCACTAGGACCAGAATACTGTTTGTGCACCATTTGTTCTAGAAACTCAGTAAAGAATAGCACCTTCCATAGCCCCAGGCCTGGCTGTCTTCCTCTACACATCCTTTTTCTCTGCCTTGCTCACTCCCAGCAGAGAGGACAGTGACTCAATCTAATTATACAGTAACAGAAGAAACAAACCAAACACATTTTTCCCCCAACAGCAGCTGGGGCTTTCTATTTATTTGTCTGCTATTTATAACTCACTCAGACAAGGAGGTCTTATCTCATCCTCCCACCACCACTCCCCTAAATGAAATTTCTCTAGGGTGGATCCAGTTTTATCTAAATTGGTTGGACAGAGGAGCACAACATATATAATCCATACTGAAAGAGATAAGGCTTTCTCCTTGTACTTGAAATAAAAATAACCAACAAGCAAAATGAGCATGGATAAGGGAAAATTAATTTACTTCCTTACCTAATTAGTAGATGCAGGATAAATGTATCTGCTTAGCTCCCTAATTATAATAATACTTAGCAGTTACATGAAACTCTTCATCATCAGAAATACCACCCTCTCCTGACACTAAGTAATTAATCTCCAGCACCTTTGTGTGATTGTCTTATCTGAGCAATAAAAGGACCATGAGGTTGGAAGGGAGCAGAAGATTGCGTGAGATGTCAAAGCCACCACTTATCATTAAAGAAGTGCTACATGTGTCCCAGTTCCCTGGCCTCAGGACATGGGAGCCTGGGGACAGTCTGTCCACCTCTGCCAGCCCGGGGCTCTGCCAGCTGCTGGGAGAAGTCTACCACCAATCCCCAGAGCCTGTGGATGCCCACCCTACTGGTTGTGTAGCTAGAACTTTTCCTGCAGTGAAGGAGGCCATGATGGACCTGAGGAACCCTGTCCCTACCCACCACGGGTGCCATGCTGGAGTGAGGAACAGTCACTAGATGAGCCCTACTGGGTGCATTCAGTGTGTTCATGGGCTTTCTGCCCACTTCTTGGGTTGATGTTTACCTAGCCCTGTTTTTTCCTTTCCCTGTGGTGGGATTCCTGGCATCATTCCTATCAACTCAGAAATTCTCATAGAGACCTGTGAGTCTCACCTTCATCAGATACCAGCAATTTCTTTGCTGCCAAAGCCAGTGGTCTCACAGTTACTGCACTTAGATCAGACACCTTAAACAGAGATATTTTAAGCCTACGGTAGAGTCAGGCTTGCTGCTCCATCCTCCTGAGCAACAGGGGTGTTGCCTATTTGCCATCCTGGAGGGATCTATTCTTCTGCCCACCTCTGTCATGTCCTCAGACTGCTCTTCCTCCAGCTTGGAGCCTCCAGCATGCCCCACCCCAGACCATGCCATCCAGGGCAGCAGCTTTTGCCCAGACCAGGAGGTGGGTCTCAGGTGAAGGGGACATGTATTGTTAACTGAACTATGGAGGGATGATTGGTAGAAATCCAGGAGTTAGATCTCTTTCCATGGTTAAGGAGAAAGCCCCCAAATTAAGAAAGTATGTGTGTGTGTGTGTGAGAGAGAGAGAGAGAGAGAGAGAGAGAGAGAGAGAGAGACAGAGACAGAGAGACAGAGAGAGAGAGAGAGAGCTCTGTTGTGTTGCATTCATATTATTTTTCAAAAACTGTTGCCTAATTGCATTGCCTCAAAACTATATAATTAGAAGACATAATTCTTAGCTCATTATAGGAGATTTGAGCCTTAACAAATTTTAAACTTAAGCAATATTTTATGGCCTATTATGTTTATAAAAGTAAGGAAAAAATAGAACACAGGTGCAATTTAAATAAAAACTGTTTTTATCGATCTTCCCTCCCACTACCCCTGGTCACAAGATAGTTGTAAAGATAGTTGTAGATTATTTGGCTATGTAATTTCTACCTTTTTTCCCCCCTGAAAGTCACAAAAAATAAGGCATCAGCAAATGATTTGAAGTTTAATTTTTTAAACATACTTTATTGAGAGTCTATAAAGTGCCAGGACAATGGCTTGCTTGCTTGCTTGCTTGCTTGCTTGCTTTTTCTTTCTTTTCTTTCTTTCTTTCTTTCTTTCTTTCTTTCTTTCTTTCTTTCTTTCTTTCTTTCTTTCTTTCTTTCTTTCTTTTTCCTTCATAATACTTATGTGGTTGCAATATCTGGAAATAAAGGGGATCTTGCAGCTGATGGCAGGTATAAAGGGCATGGATTTCTACCAATCATCCCTCCATAGTTCAGTTAACAATACATGTCTGGTTAAATCATATGAGTTCAGAAAAGGAAAGAGGCAAAGAAGTGCATGAATTTGCTACATTTTCTCACCATATGACTTTGATATGGTGACTCTTGACCCATTTCACAAATCAGACCTCTGAGCATATAGGTTCTGTCTGATGCCAGATCCACACAGCCTATTTCTGTTTGCTACACACTGGATCAATTCAGAGCATCAGCAAGGATGTGGAAGGTGGCAATGAAAGGACTTGACAAAGAAAACACTCAACAGGAACAGGACAGGGTCCTGCAAAGGAATCGTCAACGTACCAGACTGTGGAAGAAGGATCAAACTTGTTCTTCATGGAACCCAGGGCTAGAATGAGAATAAAAGTTTCATTCTCATGAAAGTTGGCTGAGTTTTCATTCCACACTAAAAAAAGACTATTGGATCTTTTGAGCTCTCCCATATAGTGGGCTGGCCTCTGTAGCAGTCAGTTGTTTCAAGATTAGTAGACATAGGAAAGGAATAGATTTGTTAGGGCTGTTGTAGAAGAAATGCAATCTGCAATCAGATAACTGCTGCTGCTGAGGTCATTGCCAGCTCTGAGGGGCTCTGACTCTATTTGAACTCTCAGTGTCTCATTTTTCTTAGTTTCAAAATGAGACAAATTGAATTAAAAGCTAAACAAGTGCTTCAAATTTCATGTGTGTGTGTGTGTGCGTGCGTGCGTGTCCTTAAATGAAATTTACACTTAAGTCTAACTTGTGAAGACTCACGTTACACAGCCATGTTCTGCAAGCTAAACACATTTATCAGAAGAAAGGATAAATAGATTGTATTTCTCAACTTGTGATTAGTTGATTAATAAAATCCATGAGGACAAGAAAAGGGTTACCATACTTAGTTTGAACAGAAATGACTATCAGGAATGATGTTCACAGTTGTGTGGCTGGAGTTTTTCTCAACAGATGCATATTTTATGTTCCTCATAAAAACAGCCAACATATATTCTACATATTCTATGCCTTCTCCTTTGCAAGTGTATGCTATGTGTTTCCCATATTTAATATGCACAACAAATTATTATTATGAATTATCATTTCCATTACACAAAAGGAAGAAAAGAAGCTCAGATAAGATAGATGTGTGTCCAAAGTCTTCGGTCTGATTCTGAAGTCAATTGTCACTGCACCCTCTGCCCAAGGATAATCAGGGAAATCAGAAACCAAAGAGTTAATACATCATTCATTCCCATAATTTCTTGAGAAATTAGTTGTTAGGTAATACGGGCCTGTAAAGGAAATGGCACAATTTTCAGGGACGGAAGTCCTCTGTCCATCTCTGAGTCTGCAGTGTTCTGTCTTGTACATGGGAGCCCATCAGCTTTGTAAGCTGCCTTCAGCAGTGAGCATACTGTGGAGCAGCCTCTAGAAATTGTGCCAATGCCCACTTTACACCTAGATCTCTATGAAGAAACTTCAACCTGTATTCTTCCCCCACCACTTAGTTACTCATCCACAGAACCATCTTCCCTGACATTCCCAGTACCACTATCTGTCGTTAGCTATAATATGTTCAAAGGTTAGAATCAAACACATTCTCTTTTTTGGAAAATTAATTCTTCTTTACACTGACATATGCTGTACTGACAAAGGGCCACCGGCCTTTCTCTCCCCTAAACTTTCAAAGCAGAAGGTCTCTGTCCAAAATAGAAGTGTATGTTACATTGCTCCCATAAAAGAAGGAAACAAGAGGAATCTCACAGCCACTAACATTCTATTTCCAAGTTCAGATCAAATGCAAAATATGTCAGCCCAGAGGGGATGGATTTGGAGGGAAGTGGGAGCGAGACACGCAAACTTTATTCTATGTTTAAATCCCAACATATGGGCCATGCCTTTTTAGGATGATAAACACTAACTTCCATATTTTGAAAATTAATTATATTAAAAAAAGGAGCTAAGCTATGTTTGAAGGTCCCAGTAGGCTATCCCATGATTAGTAGTGTGGAGACCATGTCCTCATTTTGCAGGTTATATTTGAATAAATCAATTGGCATTGCCCAAGGTCACCCAGGTATTTAAAAGTACAGTACAGATGAGAATCTGGGCAGGTGTTCTTTTTAAAATATTTTCAATTACAGTTGACATACAATATTATATTAGTTTCAGGTGTACAACATAGTGATTAGACATTTATATAACTCATAAAGTTTTCTTATTTCTCCTGATGAATCTAATTTTCTGGTATCAATTTTTAACAACTTGGTATATCCCTAGGATGAAATCTGCCAAGATCTCGGGTTGGTAGGAGGCCCATTCCAAGTGCTGAGATGGAGAAAAGATGCTTCTGAAGGCTAGTGATTGGGACATGGCTCCTGAGCCCCAGTACTTGGACCAGTGCTCTGTAAGGGCCAAACTCAGAGCTCAGCCAACATCTGGGCCTTCTCTATTTATCAGTCTAGTTGGAAATACACTTGAAAAATCAAATGAAACAAATCCTGCACATCTTTCCCATGAATGAAAGCTCTCACCATCTGTGTTGCATGGTGCTCCCAGCACTGGGACCTGTGCTCCCAGGACCACACACTTTAGCCCTTCTCCACGGCTGAGCTGCATCCCTGTTACTCACTGTGGCCATCCTGTGACCTAGATCCTGTTCCTAATTACAGTAACAGACTGCAGTTGTCCAGTTATCCCCAGATGCTACAGAGTGCAGGTCCCTTATTATACATAGATCTGTGGTCCCAGAATGTCCTGTTAGTAGTTTACAAACTTAGGTGTATGAAATGTGTAGCTTTCTTTCTCATTTTATTTTTCTCTAATGAGACATGATATCTCAGTAGCTTGAAACTGAAAATAATAATAGTCAACTCAAGGCTAAACACCACTCTTACTAAAAGTTCTGTCTAGGTTTCCCAAGTTTTGCATGTCAAAATTTTAGGTTGAGGTGGGAGGCAACCTGTTCAGGCAATTGTCTACAATGCTGCATATGCTCAGACTTAGTAACTCACTTTGGTTTTGGGTTGGGAGACCACACAGATGTTACAGGCTCTGGTTTGTAGGCCTCAGGCTCCTTGTTCTGTAGTCCTCCACAACTGACTATGGTGACTTTTAAGGTACAGAAGACATTTTGCCTGTAAGCACCTCACCCTGGCCTTGTGAAACCAGCCTCTACTATGGCCATGTTACTCCTAGTAAAGAGGAATGTTCTCCTTCACTGAAGCCTCCTGTGTTAGAAGAATTCCGAGACTCTTTCAGGGTTATCTGCACAGACACTCCTGAAGCCATCTCTTTTCTGGATTTCATTACTTCCCTGGGCTCCATCTGAGGAAAGCGGCACAGTTTCACCTGGAATGTTTTTTCGTCCTATCAAAAGTAGGAGTTTACCCAAAAGTTTAACTAAATATAGCACCCCCACCCCCACAACTACCTTGTGTTGAAAGTGGATTCTCTTCTCTACTACATAAGTTTTTTGAAATTATTGTTTCTAAAGTCCTATCTAACAAATTTTAAGATCCAAATTTTCTTCCTTTGAAAATTCACACATGAAATGAAAAAATGATGAGTGAAGTGTGTGTGTGTGCACTCACGAGTGTGCAGGTTTTATAATTTGCTAATTAAATTTTTCTCTACCTCAACCAATCTGTTTAATATAATCATGTGATTTATCGCCTTTATTTTATTAATATGGTAAATTACAGTGATTTTCAAATGTTAAACCAAATATTAATTCCTGAAATAAAAAACAACAACAACAACTTAGTTATAAAAGTACATTTACTTTTATATAACTCTGGAGTTGGTATAATAATGAGTGTTTAGGAATTTTGCACCTTTGTCCCTCGGGAGGTTGTTCTTCCTTGAAAAATCCTTGTCAGCTTTCATTATCACGTTATGTTGATCTCATAAAATGAGTAAGGAAAGATTTCCTCTTCTTCTATGATCTAGACAAGTTTGTTTAACATCTGCGTCATTTCTTTCATAAATATTTGGTAGATTTCACTGGTCAAAGTTTGTCAGCCTGCAGTTGTGGTTGTGTGGCTGCTTTGTGGGCAGCATATCTCCTAGAAATTTAATGTTTTAAATAGATATAGGACCATGCAGGTTATTTATGCCTCTCCATCATATTTGGTTAAGTGTATTCCCTAGAAACTTATTTCACCTAAATTTTCAAAATTATTGACAAAAAAATTGTTCAGAGCGCCCTCTTATTATCCTTTAAAAGTGGCTACAGACTTCGTTGGGATGGTTCTCATTTGTAACAGTGGAGCTTATGTCATCAATCTGTTTTTTTCTCTGTATTCATTGCCTCCAGAAGTTTATCAGTTACATTAATCTTTTCAAATTGCTTTGCCTTTGTTTACTCTCTGTATAATGGATTTATTTTTTATTCTAGTGTGTTTGTTCTAGTCCTCATTGTGTCCTTTTTTGTACATTCTTAGGGTTTAACTTGATCATTTCTGTTAAATTTCTTGAAACAAAGGTCTTACCTATATTCTACATGTTTAAGGTTATTTTCTTGTTTTTGTTCCAAATTCCATTTTCACATTTCTTTTATCCAGTGATTATTTAGAAGTGTACTGCTTAATTTTCAAATATCTAGAAAATTTCAGTTGACTTTTTGCAACTGACTTATACCATAACTGCAGTCTGGTCAGAGAAAACATTTATTTTATATTCTCTCTCTCTCTCTCTCTCTCTCTCTCTCTCTCTCGCTCTCGCTCTCGCTCTCGCTCTCGCTCTCGCTCTAGCTCTTCCTCCCTCCCTCTTTGTATTTGTATTTGTATCTATATTCTCTTTTTTATACCATTCTTGAAATCATTGTTTCCAAAGCCATCCCAATGAATGTTAGAATCTAAACCTTTCCATTAACAGCTTTGAAATTTCAATCATTTGGAATTTTCATGTATCCCAGCAATTGGTCAGTTGTGGTTCACAGTCCATGTACTCTTAAAAATAACTTTATATTTCATTGCTGTTGAATGCAGGGCTTTAATCAAGATTTTAATCAAGATGCTTGCTGATTTTGTCTTCTTCTTACTCTTATCAGTAACAGAATGACATTTTAATATCATCCACATTGATCTTGGCTACATCTTTTTGTTTGTTTGTTTGTTTGTTTTTGTTTGTTTTAGTTCCATCAATATTTGCTCTGCATATTTTGAGGCTATTGTGGGTGAATTGAGTCCCCCAGAAAGATATGTTGAAGTCCTAAGTTCTGGAACCTGTGATTACAGACTTATTTGGAAAGAGCGTCCTTGCAAGTGTAAACTAAAATGAGGTCATACTGTATTCGAGTAGATGCTGGCTCAAAGTGACTATTCTTACAAGAAGAGAAAACAAAGACACAGGGGGGAAAGTGTCATGTAAAGACACAGATCTACACAGAGAAAACATCATGTGATGATAGAGGCAAAGACTAGAGATATGCAGCTACAAGCCAAGGAATTCCAATAATTCATAGTCACCACCAGATGCTAAGAAGAGGCAAGGAAGGATTCCCCAGTTTCAGAGGGAGTATGGCCATGCTGACACCTTGGTTTCAGATGTTTGGCTTCCAAAACTGTGAAAGAACAAATTTCTGGTTTTTAAGTCACTCGCTTTGTTACAGTGGTACTTGGAAATCAATAGACAGGATATGCTATTAGATGCCCAGAAATTTAATACACTTATCATTAAAGTTTAAAGAAATTTAAAATAATTTCTTAATGAATTGAAGTTTATCATTATTGCATATACCAGTTTACCCATGCTTTTTGCCTTAAAGTCTACTTTAACATTAATATTATGGCTCATTTTTTTCTAAGCATTTTTATTGTGTACCTTTTTGCATCTGTTCACTTTCAAATTTTGTGTATTCACTTGTCTTTTATGTTTTACAAGATTAAAAAAAAATTAACCCAGTAATCTTGTCATTTAATTGAATTATTTTGTTTTCTTACATCCAATATTAATTTTTACATATAAATCTACCATTTTTTTTATTTGCTACTTAACTAACTTCCTATTTTATTTTGTCTCTCTCTTTTTTTTTTTAAATTTAGGATTTATTATTCATAGTAGTAGTAGTAGCAGTAGTAGTATACTTGCATTTATTTATTAGATTGCTGGCCTAGAAAAATCAACATTCTTCCTTGACTAACTAAAATCCAATGTAAATCAGTACTTTTACCATTTATTAGACAAATTAAGGATATTATAGCACTATATCTATGGTTAATCACCTCCTACTGTATACATAATTTCAATAATCTAAAATATATATATTTAGCTCTCATAATACATTATTATTATTTTAATACACTTATCATTTATTTAAATATATCTACATTTTACCCTTTCCATTGCTTTTTATTTCTTTATGCTCCCTTGATTTTTTTGTCTAGGATTATTTTTTCCTTCTTCCTGAAAAACCTGCTTTAGCATTTGATTTAGTGTGTGTCTGGAGGTGATAAAGTCTCTCAGGTCTCTGTGTTTAAATACACACACACACACACACACACACACACACACGTATATATGTTTGCTTTATATGTGAAAGCTATTTGTATTGGGTATAAAATTCTAAACTGATGGATTCTTTGCTTTCAGCACTTTGAATATATAATATAATTGTTTTCTCTTTTCCATTATTTATGTTGAGAAATCACTGCTAATGTCATTGCTGTTACTTTAAAGTAATGTATCTCTCTGTCCCCAATTCCAGGCTGCTTTTAAGATATTCCTCTTTACCTTTGGGTGTAGTTTTACTATTATGTGCCTATATATGGTTTTCAAAGTACTTGTCCTACTTGAGATTCAGCTTCTTGAACACATAATTTCATATTACTTATCAACTTATAAAAAATGTAGCTATTATCTATTAAAATATTGATCTTCCACATTTTCTCTTTTTCCTCTCTTTCTGGGAGTTCAATTGCATATATGTGATATATTTTTACCATGTTTCATATGTATTTTACTCTTTTTTTTTTTTTTTTGGTATTTTCCTTGCTTTACTCTTCATTATTCAGTATGAATATTTTCTTCTGACCTATATTTCATTGACTAATCATCTCTCCACTAGAGACCAATTTGTTGATAAACCCAAATATGAGTTTTTAAATTCAGTTATTTATTTAAGTTCTAGGTTTTCTATCTCCCTTATTTCCTATGTGGATTAAAAACCTTGTTTGCAGTGAAAGGTGATCACAAAGTATTGCCTAGAGGCACTGAGTAAATTGGACAGAAATAAAAACAAAACAGAAAACAAAAAATAATCTAACTTAGTTTGAAAAGCAGGAATATGTGCTAGGCATAGCACAAACACTAGAAAAGAGACAAGATCACTAGGAAAGTCACACACTAAGACAGTAGGGATATAATACCAACTTAAGATTAATGTAAGCAGAACATCAAAGAACAACCCTTTCAACTGCTACCCTTCAACAGGCTAATAATTATAGAGTAAAAAACAAAACAAACAAACAAAAAAAAAAACAGTGGAATGCTAACTGTAGAACTGCAGGAGACAAATTTATTCTGGAACACAGAGCAAAGGGAAGATACAAAGCCAAGAAGGAAGCAGACATTGAGAAATAACTTTTAGAAAATGAGACCATAATCTAAACCCAAGGAATCACCAAAAAGGTACGTATGACTGTTTTGGAGGGAAGTTATTCTGTTTCTGTATTGTGCTAGCAGTTACATGAATCTATACATTAAAATACACACCAAAAAATGGTCCATTTTGCCATATGGTAACTAAAAAAAAAAAAAAAAATTAAAGGAACAGGAAATAAAAACATTCTCTCACAAACAAAACCTAAGATAATGCAATGCAAATAGACATATTTAAGAAGAAATATTAATAGAAGTTTTTGAGTCAAAGGGAACATGATAATGTTTGGAAATTTAGGTCTAGAAAAAGAAATGTAGATAACTGGGAATGGAACATATAATAGTGAAATAGAATTCACACTACTTACTTCCTTTTAAAATTGTTATTAAATTTATTGGGGCAACATTGGTTAGTAAAATTATATAGATTTCAAGTCTACATTTCTAGAATATGAGTACATCTATATATTGTATTATATGTTCACCACCCAGAGTCAAAATGAAACTAGACTGCTATCTGTCACCATACACCAAAATTAATTCAAAATGGATCAAAGACCAAAACGTAAGAACTGAAACAATACATGGCATAGAAGAAAGCATAGGTTCTAAACTTACAGACCTTGGGTTCAGAGAAAATTTTGTGAATTTTACCACAAAGGCAAAGGAAGTAAAAGCAAAAATAAATAAATGGGACTATATCAAATTAAAAAGCTTCTACACAGCAAAAGGAAACATCAACAAAACAAAGAGACAACCACCAAATGGAAGAAGATATTTGCAAACAACACCTCCAATAAGGGGCTAATATCCAAAATATATAAAGAACTCCTACAACTCAACAACAAAAAAATACAAACAATCCAATTAAAAAATGGGCAGAGGACCTGACCAGACAGTTCTCCCAAGAAGACATACAAATAGCCAACAGATATATGAAAAAATGCTCAACTTCACTAGCTATTATGGAAATGCAAATCAAAACCACAATGAGATACCACCTCATACATGTTAGAATGGCTATTATCAACAAGGCCAGTAATAGCAATTGTTGGAGAGGCTGCATAGAATAAAGAACCCTCATACACTGCTGGTGGGGATGTAAACTGGTACAGCCATTATGGAAAACAGTATGGAGGTTCCTCAGAAAATGAAGAATAAAATTACCATGTGACCCAGAAATTCCTCTTCTGAGTATCTACCAAGAAAATCTGAAAACATTCATTCGTAAAGATATATGTACCCTTATGTTCATTGCAGCATTGTTCATGGTGGCCAAGACATGGAAACAACAAAAGGGTCTTTCAACAGATGATTGAAGAAAGAAGATGTGGTACATATATAAAACAGAATAATTGAGCAATTATCAATGATTAGATTAAGGATAAGGATACATGACAACGAAATGCAATGCACAATGTAGAATTGGATCCTATAATAAAAATAAGGCAAAGTGGAAAAACTAAGGAAATCTGAATAAAATATGTAGTTTAGTTATTTGTATTGTTCTCATGTTAATTTCTTAGGTTTGACAATTGAACCATGGTTGTGTATGATGTTAACATTAGGAGAAGCTGTACAAGATACACACACACACACACACACATAGGACCTCTCTTTGCAACTCTTCTCAGAGTCTAAATTATTTTTGGAAACTTAAAAATAAAAGTGATATGGTGTCTAATAATATCCTACCTTGGAAATAAAGACCCCCTGGGTTGATGGCCGGCTGTGTTGTACTGTTTTGAATTATCACCAACTTTCAGTCAATCCTAGTGTTTTTCCATGTCTTAAGAGTATAGATTCTCACCTCAGTATGAGTTACTCTTTGGTGTCATCTAAGTTAAGACAGATTCAATTCATGATATCTTTTACCCAGCCAAATATAGTTTGGTTTCTGTAAATATGAGTCAGAAGTCCCACCAATTTAAAAATAAAAGTCAGTCTTGCAATCATTTTGTACATTTTTCATGCCATTGAACTGACTGTCTCACAAAACACAGTACATATTTTTTTCCGTAAATAGTTTAATAGTCATTCTCAATGTAACATGAGGTCAGTCAACGAGGTTTGTAAACTCATTTTAGAAAAAGTGCTACATACCTCATTGCTGAATATCACCATGGTCACCTTTGAAGTACTCCCCTTGGAAAGCTATGCATTGACACCAGCACCTCATTCACCCTTCAAATAAATTTTGGAACTCTTTTTCTGGAATGTCCATCAGAGCTGTCATCGTATTACCCTTGATGTGCTGAATGTCATCAAAATGTCTTCCTTTCAATATTTCCTTTATCTTTGGGTAAATATAGGAAGTCATTGAGGGCCAGAGGAGGTGAGTAAGGAGGATGTTCAAATACAGTTATTTGTTTACTGGCTAAAAATTCTCTCACACACAGTGTCGTGTGTTTTACTGCATTGTTGTGATGCAAGAGCTATGAATTGTTGGTGAAAAGTTCAGGTCGTCTAACTTTTTCACGCAGCCTTTTCAGCATTTCCAAATGGTAAACTTGGTTAACTGTTTGACCAGTTGGTACAAATTCATAATGAATAATCCCTCTGATATTAAAAAAGTGGTTAGCAACATCGTTACAAGTTGACGAACTTAATGGTCAGACCCTGTATAGCACACACATGCTATGTCTCAGTAAAATAAATATATATGGGGCTCTGACCATTAAGTTCATCAACTTGTTGCAACAATGGTGCTAGCCTTTTTTTGATATCAGAGGGATTATTCATTATGAATTTGTACCAACTGGACAAATAGTTAACCAAGTTTACTATTTGGAAGTGCTGGAAAGGCTGTGTGAAAAAGTTAGACAACCTGAACTTTTCACCAACAATTCATGGCTCTTGCATCATGACAATGCACCAACTCACACAGCACTGTCTGTGAGAGAGTTTTTAGCCAGTAAACAAATAACTGCATTGGAACACCCTCCCTACTCACCTGATCTGGCACCCAATGATGTCAGTCTTTATCTGAAGATAAAGGAAATATTGAAAGGAAGATGTTTTGATGACATTCATCACATCAAGTGTAATATGACAAAAGCTCTTATGGCCATTCCAGAAAAAGAATCCCAAAATTGCTTTGAAGGATGGAGTAAGCACTGGCATCAGTGCGTAATTTTCCAAGGGGAGTACTTCAAAGGTGACTGTAGTGATATTCAGCAATGAGGTATATAGCACTTTTTCTAGGATGAGTTTGTACACCTAATTGTCCGATCTTGTATTTATATACTGCATTGTATGTTTTATTGTGTGTATGTCTTTTGTTTTCCTTGTGATTTATCTTTCAATTAACATTTTTCAATACACATAGATAAATTCAGCGAACTTTCTCTGTCTCCTTTTCTGAGACTGGCAGAATCCCAAACTCAATATATACGTGGCCAAAAATATTGCCAAAAATCTATTCTATGGAATATTATTATCTCAAGAAGCTCCTAGCACAAAGAAACCCATGATGAAATTAATGGGGAAAAAATCTGTATATTATATTATTTCTTAGAAATTTCAAATCACATTGAAGTCCTCAAAAATCTAATAAAAAGATAATAACTTAATGTGGAGATTCCCAACTTTCTTGTTCATGT
This sequence comes from Rhinolophus sinicus, assembly GCF_036562045.2. Taxonomy (NCBI): domain Eukaryota; kingdom Metazoa; phylum Chordata; class Mammalia; order Chiroptera; family Rhinolophidae; genus Rhinolophus; species Rhinolophus sinicus. The sequence continues at coordinate 60,076,670 of NC_133757.1, forward strand.
AATACCTTTTAACTGTTGAAGTCACTTTGAAAACATTGCATTCTAATAAACAGAATATACCATATGGGCTAAACTGGATAGTTGTGATTTCAAACTGGCTTACTGCTCATAGTGGCCAGTCCATTTCTGAGCCTGTAGCTGCATAGACAGATTAGATTGATAGATAAATAATAGGCACATAAGTAGGTACATGATAGACAGATAGATGATTGATAGATGATGATAGATAGATAGATAGATAGATAGATAGATAGATAGATAGATAGATAGATAGATAGATAGAACCACTGCTTGGACATATTCCACCAGTACCCTATCAAATGGGGAATGATAAGAGGAAGACACAAAGAGTAGCATCAAGTATTTTGGGTACTGACTTACAAAGGACATGGGCAAAAAGGAAAGCAAAAGCAATAGTTAATATTTGCATAATACTTTATGGTACTTCTTATATATGTTTCCATGGGACTGTGGTTTTTACTTTATTATTGACAATGATGTTTTATAAATCATTTTTTACCGATATATTTTTACCCATGTAAGCTCCAAGAAAAAAGAATAATATCATAGTCATAATTATATCCTGAATGCCTAGCTTGGCAAAGAGTTGGAATACATAAATATAGCTTAAATAAATGAAATTTTTAAAAGCACCTTTTCTAGAGTTATAGCAAAAGTGCATAAAAAGATGAATATGCAGGTTTACATTTTAATAATAATGAAATAATAATAATGTTACATCATGCATTAGAAATTTAAAAACAAAACTGATTTGAGAACATCATCAAAATTGTGGCGTGAGGTGAGCCTCTGTAAAGCTCCCCTGGAATTTACAACTAATCGAACAACAATAACTTCACAAAGGACTCCCTGAAGAGCAGACAGGCAAGACGAAGAGTCCCACTACTACATTCACCTAAAGGTGGGCGAATCACGTGAGCAGGGGGAAGAGGGAAGGGAGAAGTGCTGAGATGGAGCCACGCGGGGTGCAGGACGCAGACCTAGTTCACTGCTCTGAGCTCGCTGCATACTGCAGCTGCGGGAGAGGGAAGAACTCGGACTACTAGGGCTCCGCCAGGGCTCCACAGGGCTGAGGGGACAGCATATAACACGGCTGATCCCAACGCTCACAGCAGAGACCTCGGAGAAAAGACTGAGGGAAAAAGGCTGAAAATTGTGGTTTAAGCCCTCACTGCCGAGCAGAGAACGGAAGCCTTAGGCACTGAGACTAGCCGGCCCCTCCCTACCCTCCCAGAGCTCGCCTGCCCTCACCTGTTTGGGGCTAGAAGCCGAACAGTAGCAGTGTCAGATCAAAAGAACAGAATATTTGCTGTTCTGAGAACTGTGGACAGCACACATAGATTCACAGCCCAACTAGTTCCTGCAAAGAGGAGGGAGCTGTGGAAGCAGGACCAGCTGTGGTGGTGGTTGCCACCGTTGCTCTGGGCCACCTCTCACAACTCACCCTGCCCCTGGCCCCACCTATCTGGGCGGATCCCTGCAGGACTAAACAGAACTGCTGAAACATACGGGCTCTGAATCTGGTGCAGGAAGAGCTTTGGAAATTCAAAAGCTCTCCGCATACCCACACGAACACTGCACCTTGTGACCCAGGTGAACTATTAACAGAGGAGAAGCCCGTCTCACAGGAAATCCCCCCATTGTGTGAGAAGGTGGAATAATGCACAGAAAACATAGCACTACCATGTGAGAAAGAAAAAAAAGGCTGCAGTCAGAGAAAAAAATCATTCTACCAACAAGTACTGGAAAACAAAAGAAAGACCTCTTCCTATCAACCTGTTGCAGAAGCCACTCCTGTAGATGTCTAGGAAGACAAATAATAAATCAGTCATTGCCATGAATAACCAAGGCAATAAGACAGCTCAGAAAGAAAGGGAAAAGTCTCCAAAAAGGAACTTAAAGATAGGGAAATATGTGACTTAAATGACAGAGAATTCAAGATTGCAGTTCTGAAAAAACTCAACAAGATGCAAGAAAACACAGAAAGACAGTTTAATGAACTCAGAAACACAATCAAAGAACAACATGAGCATTTTACAAAAGAGATTGAAATTTTAAAAAAGAACCAAATAGAATTTCTGGAGATTAAGAACTCAATAGAAGAAATTAAGAATGAAATAACCAGCTTAGGTAGTAGAGTTGACCAGATGGAGGAAAGAATCAGTGACATCGAAGATAGAAACCTGGAAATGACATGGATGGAAGAAGAAAGAGACTTGAGACTTAAAAGAAATGAAAGAACTCTACAAGAACTTTCTGACTCCATCAGAAAGAGCAACATAAGAATAATGGGCATACCAGAAGGAGAAGAAAGAGAGAAGGGAACAGAGAATGTATTCAAACAAATTGTTGATGAGAACGTTCCAAACTTGTGGACAGAACTGGACGTCGAATCCAAGAAGCAAATAGAACACCTAATTACCTCACTCCCTAGAGGCCTTCTCCAAGGCACATTGTATTGAAGCTGTCTAAAATCAACGACAAAGAAAGAATCCTCAAGGCAGCCAGGGAAAAGAAGACGGTAACTTACAAAGGAAAGCCCATTAGATTATCATCAGATTTTTCATCAGAAACTCTACAAGCCAGGAGGGAGTGGAACCAAATACTCAAACTATTGAAAGAGAGAAATTCTGAGCCAAGATTAATATATACAGCAAAGATGTCCTTCAGATATCAAGGACGAATAAAGACCTTTCCAGACATACAGAAGCTGAGGAAATTTTCTAATACACGACCTGCACTACAAGAAATACTAAAGGAGGCTGTTTGACCACCATCAACAGGGACAATTTGTGGCAACCCAAACAAAAAGGGGGAGAGAAAAGGCCTGAACCGGAATATGGGAATGGAGAAAGTAAGTGTGCTGAAGATAATGGAATACTCTAAATATCAAACTTTCTTACATAAACTAAAGGGTAACCACTCAAAATAAATCCAGAACTGAAATATATACTGTAATGAAAGAAGAAACAGAGGGAAACATCATAGAATACCACCACACAGAAATAATAGACAACAACAAAAAGGCAAAGAAACAATGGAGACACAGCCTTACCAGAAAACTAAAGATAGAATGACAGGAAATCCTCACATATCAATAATCACCCTAAATGTAAATGGACTGAACTCACCAATAAAAAGGCACAGAGTAGCAGATTGGATCAAAATCTAAACCCAACCATATGCTGTCTCCAAGAGACATATCTCAGTTACAAGGAAAAGCATTCACTCAAAGCGAAAGGGTGGAAATTGACACTCCAAGCAAATGGTACCCAGAGAAAATCAGGTGTAGCCATAATGATATCAGATGAAATGGACATAATTGACATATATAGATCTCCATGATGTTCATCCTAAAATATCAGACTATACATTCTTTTCTAGTGTACGTGGAACATTCTCAAGGATAGACCATATATTGGGACATAAAATCATCCTCAGCAAATTTAAGAAGATTGAAATCATACCAAGCATATTCTCTGATCACAAGGCTTTGAAATTGGATATGAACTGCAAAAAGAAAGCAGGGAAAAACACAAATACATGGAGATTAAACAACATACTTTTAAGGAATGACTGGGTCAAGGAAGAAATTAGAGGAGAGATCAAAAGATACATAGAAACAAATGACAATGAAAACACATCCTACCAAATTTTGGGGATGCATCCAAAGCCGTTTTAAGAGGGAAATTTATATCATTACAGGCCTATCTCAAGAAACAAGAAAAATCCCAAATAAATAACCTCATGTTACACCTAATATAGATGAATGGATAAAGAAGTTGTGGTATATATATACACAATGGAATACTATTCAGCGGTAAGAAAAGATGATATAGGAACATTTGTGACAACATGGATGGATCTTGAGAGTATAATGCTACACGATATAAGTCAGAGAGAAAAAGCAGAGAACCATGTGATTTCACTGATATGTGGTATATAAACCAAAAACAACAGAAGAACAAGACAAAAACTCCTAGACACAAAATAGTTTAGTGGTTACCAGAGGGTAAGGGGGGTGGGGGGTGGGATATGAGCGTAAGGGGGATCAAATATATGGTGATGGAAGGAGAACTGACTCTGGGTGGTGAACACACAATGAGATTTTTAGATGATGTAATACAGAATTGTACACCTGAAATCTATGAAATTTTACTAACAATTGTCACCCGAATAAATTTTAAAAAAAGAAAACTGAGTTAAAAATAATGAACATGGTTAAAAATTAATTCAATGAAATTGTTAAAAATTAATTCAAAAACAATACTCTGTGTTTTGAAAAGTATATATCTAACAGAACAAGTTTAAAAATAGGAAAAAATATAAAGTAAAGTAACTAGAAAGAAAGAAAGTTGAACAATAATTTCAGAAGAAATCCTTAATTTATAATAAAAGGCAACAGATACCATCTATTGATGAATATCAAATTTTATGGAGCAGATAATTTTCATAACACATTAAGATGCAAATCATCAAAGTTATTATAAAATGAAATAGGAAAACTTAATAGATATATAACATGAAGCATAGCTCATAAATTTGTTAAAGACTGACCCAAGTGAAACCTCAGGTTCATTGACTATAAAAGATAGTTCTTACAAGTAAATATTCAGCAGCAGAAAATTTCCACACAACAGAACATAATCTAAAACTCAGAAGAAATAAAGGAAACCAGTTTAATTTGTGAGGGAAATATAATCCTAGTATATATATATATATATATATATATATATATATATATATATATATATAAAATCCTGTTTGAATTATATATAATACAAAAATATATATATATTATATATATATGTATTATACATAATATATGTATATATAATCCTGTTTGAATTATATATATACATATATATGTGTATATATATATACACATATATATGTGTGTATATATATATATATATATATATATATATATATATATTTCAGACAGAAAACTACAGATCAATGGACATAGTCTGAAAACCTTAATTTTTTCTTAATAGAAGTTAGTGGTGCATTAAACAATTCCACCATGACCAAATAAGATTTAATCTTCTAAAGAAAAATAGTTAAATATTAAGAACCTTACTCTAACAAAACGTCAAATTAATTGGTCAAATTAGAAAAACAAAACAAAATAAAATCCATCTGAAGAGAAACAAAAAGCCTTGTTAAATTATAAAATTCGATCTAATACAAGGTATATAATAAGAACCAATATTTAAGATTATAATTAACAGTGTGAAACAATAAAGCTGTTTTCATAAACATAAGATATCAAATAAAGGTGTGATTACTGTTATCACTGTTCTTTAATACTCTTTTGGATAATCAAGTTTCTTGTACTAATAACAAAAATAATGATATTATCAAGAATCATTTCTTGAATATCCACTACTTTCCAATTTTAGTTCTTATATCTATTATGCTGTTAAAATTCCGTATCTCTCTGAGGTTTATAGATGAAAAAGATATGATATGATTGACCCAGGTCTGATAATCCTGGCTTCAAACATGGACTTTTCAGGAAACTAGTTCCATGACTTTTAGCAAAAGTAAATGAGCAAAACCAAAACAAAACAAAAACAAAATAAACAACAACAAGAAAAACCCCAGACAATTCAAAAGAGAAATAGGAACTACTAAACATTATAAGCAAGGACATGAAACAAAAAAAATCATTTTTGCCAATAATCAAAGAAAGGTGCATTAAGGCAACCATTACACTTTTCAATTATGAAACTGGTGAAATGTGAATAAGGTAAATAACTGACCATAGGAAGAATAAGACAAATGTTTTCTCTTATATAATGAAAGTGACAACGAAAATGAAAACAGAAAATGTCAAAGAATAAAAATATGTGTTAGGAAGCATAAGTATATTCTTCAGTTTGTTTTTTTTTAATTAAAATTTATAGGGGCAAAAATTGTTAGTAAAGTTACATAGATTTAAGGTGTACAATTCTGTAATACATCATCTGTGTATCACATTGTGTGTTCATCACCCAGAGTCAGGTCTCTTTTCATCACCATATATTTGTATTTTTTGTTTTTGATAGCATTAAATAAATTGTCCACTATTTGGGGGAGAAAAACTATTTTTAAATAGGTTCCCATAAATGTAGTTTCATAGTAGTGAAAAATAGTAAGAAATCTACTGTGTCAATAATAGTGGAATGGTTGAGTAAGCTACAGTTGATTCACTAAATTTAATGTTACATTCAGCTGTTAAAAATATGTTTTCATAAACCATGTAAGGAGACTGGAGTACAATAATTTTAACTGAAAAAAACAGAAACAAAAAAATCAAGTGAAATACAGAATGAACACTTTGATTATAACAAAGATATTTGCACATGAAATCTACCTGGACATTGGTTATAAAACAATTAACCAGATATTTCCAGTAAAGACAGCACGGTAGTGAAACACCATGCTCATCTCCTCACAGGACCACATCAATTACAACTAAACCACAGAACAACCATTATTGAGAATCGCCTGAAGTCTAACTGAACTGAAGCCCTACAACTACAGACATACAGAAGAAGCTACCTCAGACAGGTAGGAGGGGCAGAGAGATATGGAGCATTCTGGTCCCACACTCACGTGTGACCATTAAAGATTGGGAGGGATATCTCAGCTTCAGAGGTCACCCCCTGAAGAGCAAGAGATCCCAGCCAAGGATTTCAGTGTCAGGGAAAAAAGTCCCCATAACTTCTGGCTGTGAAAACCAGTAGAGATTGTGACTGAGAACCAGAGGGTGGCTGCAATCCCAGGTGCTCCTCTTAAAGGGACCACACATGGACTTACGCACTGACAGACTCACTTGCTCTGAGCTACAGTGCTGGGGCAGTAGCTCCATAGGCACCTAAGATGTACAAGGAGGAACTGAACTGTCTAGCTTCAGGGTGAGGGCTAGAGAGGCAGCTATCTCCTGGACAGAGGAGCTGGCAGAAGCCATCGTTTCTTCACTGAGGCCTCCCCCGCCCTGCATGCAGATGCAAGCTGGCTATCAAATTGGCTACCATCTTTCATCTGCCCACCCTAGTGATTCCCTGAGACCCTACTCACACCCTACTCAACTTTTGGGCACACCCAAGCCACTTCCAGTGGATTTTCCATATAAATAGACTAAGTTAGCTCAAGCTTTAGACTTTCCTAAACTCTCTCAAAGGTTCACAAAACCCAAACAAGCAGCATCTGGCCTCAGCATGTCTCATACCTCTGGCTGAGCAGCCCTAAGCCTAGCATTAGTGGGCCATGGTTCATGGCTTGGCCTACCAAGGCACCTCCAAGTACAGCATGTGTGGTGGCCATCTCTGGATTTGTGGTACATGTCAGGTGGCTCTGGGCAGGGCACAGAGTGCTGCTGAACTTGGCCTGCACTGGGTTCCCTTCCAGGAGGCCCCAGGGCTGGCAGTCCCAGTGGCATCTTTGGACTGGGCTGGAACATCACTTGGCCACCTCTAAAAATAACACACCCAAAGGGCAGACTGGGCAGGCACCAGAGCCCTGCTAAAGCAAACCCTGCTCTGTAGGGTCACCACTGCACAACAACTCCTCCACTATAGTCGCAGCCATCCTCACAACCAATCGGCTTAAGGTTTAATCCCTCTCAGTGATGTTCAAACAGCAATCAAATCCAAACTACAATAGCAGGGCACACACAACATACACAAGAGATACACCTGGGGTACCCTGCTCTGATGAAAAGAGACACTGCATCATTGGGTTCCACAGAACACCTACTACATAAGGCCACTCTACTAAGACCCAGAGGCATTGCACCTCTACATAGAAACAAACACAGGGAGGCAACCAATTTGAGAGAGAAAAAAAATATTTTCCAAATAAAAAAACAGAACGAAGCCTCAGAAAAAGAACTAAACAAAATGGAGATGAGCAATCTACCAGACAAAGTTTCAAACACCAGTTATAAGGATGTTCAATGATTTCAGAGAGAACTTAAACAAAGACATACAAATCATAAAAAGACAGAACACATAAAAAAGAAGTAGTCAAAATAAAGAATACAATAATTGAAATGAAGAATACAGTAGAGAGAATCAACAGTAGATTAGATGAAGCAGAGGATTAAATCAGAGATTTAGAAAAGATAGCAGAAAACGTCTAATCAGAAGAGTAAAAAGAAAAAAGACTCCAAAAACAACAACCAAAAAAACACAAAAGTAGACAGCATTTAAGGAGCTTCTGGGACAACATTAACCTTACCAACATTTGCATAATAGGGTTATCAGAAGGAGAAGAGAGAGAGCAAAAAATTTAAAACCTATTTGAAGAAATAATAACTGAAAACTTTCCTAACCTGGTGAAGACATACAAACCCAAGAAGCACAGAAAGTCCCAAATAAGATAAACCGAAAGAGGCCCACACCAAGACACATCATAATTAAAATGCCAAAGTTTAAAAACAAAGAGAGATTCCTAAAAGCAGAAAGAACAGAAGTTAGTTACCTGCAAAGGAGCTTCCATAAAACTATCAGCTGATTTTTCAATAGAAACTTTGCAGGCCAGAAGGGAATGGCATGAAATATTCAAAGTGATGAAAAGCATGGACCTACTACCAAGATTACTCTACCCAGCAAAGCTATTATTTAGAATCGAAGGACAGAAAAGAGCTTCCCAGACAAGAAAAAGCTAAAGGAGTTCATCACCACTAAACCAGTATTACAAGGAATGTTAAAGGGACTTCTTCAAGACCAAAAAAATAAAAAATAATAAAAAATATGAATAATGAAATGGAAGTAACTATATATCTATCAACAATTACTTTATATGTAAATGGATGAAATGCTCCAATCAAAAAATAGGGTGGCTTAATGAATAAGAAAACAAAACCCTCATATATGCTGCCTACAAGAGCATCACTTCAGATCAAAAGACACACACAGACTGAAAGTAAAGGGATGGGGAAAAGACATTTCATGAAAATACAAAAAAAGAAAACTGTGGTAGCAATACTTATACCAGAAAAAATGGACTTTAAAACAAAGGCTATAACAAGAGACAAAGAAGGATCCAGTAATCCCACTTCTGAGTAATTATCTGAAGAAACCCAAAATGCTACTTCGAGGGTATGTGTGCATCCATATGTTCATTGCAGCATTGTTTATCCTGGCCAAGATGTGGAGGCAGCCTGGGTGTCCATCGACGGATGAATGGATACCGAGCAGGTGGTACATATAAGTATATACAATGAAATATTGCTTGGCCAGGGAAGGGAATGGATTCTCCCCATCTGCAGCGGCATGGATGGACCTGGGGGGTATTGTGCTGAGTGAAGTATGTCAGACAGTGAAAGACAGATGAAATGTGATTTCACTTATATGTGGAATCTAAAGAACAAAACAAATAAACATACAAAACAGGAAGAAACTGATAGATACAGAGAATATTTTGATGGTTGCCAGACAGGAGAGGGGTAGGAAATGGGTGAAAAGAGGGAAAGGATTAAGAAGTACAAATTGGTTGTTACAAAGTAGTCATGGAGATGTAAGGTATAAGCATAGGGAATATAGTCAATAATATTGTAATAACTGTATGGGGTCAGATGGGTACTCGATTTGCTGGGGTGATAGATGGGAGGGGGTTGGGGGTCAGGGTGAAAAAGGTAAAGGCATTAAGTAGTGCAAACTGATAGTTTCAAAATAGTTATGGGATGTAAAGTAAAGCATAGGGAATATAGTCAATGATATGGCAATAACTATGCATAGTGCCTGGTGGGTACTTGACTAGACAGGTGGATCATTTCTTAAATTATATAAATGTCTAACCACTATACTGTACACCTGAAATTAATATAAACTAATATTAAATGTCAACTGTAATTGAAAAAAAATTAAAAATGGAGGGAAAGTGAAGGAGAATAAGAGGTTCAAGTTTCCAGGTATGAAACAAGTAAGGGGGATGTAATGTGCAGCATGGGGAACATAGTCAATAATATTGTGATAGCGTGGTACGGTGTCAAATGGTTGCCGGACTTGTCATGGTGATCACTTCTTTAGGTATATAAATGTTGAATAACTGTTGTGTACACCTGAAACTAATAAATATTGTATGTTAGCTATATTTTAATAAAAATCTTTAAAAAATAAAAGAAAAAGAAAAAAGGAAAAAAAATAACCAGTGATGCCCTTGAGCTGTGGCTTCTGGAGGATTGTTCAATGGTAGAACGCAAAAGGCACCAGAGTCCTATACAATGGGTATGTGTTTTCATGTCAGCCTCTCCCTACTAATGTTACTGTAACACATTATTCTATTCCAAGGCTGCTGCAGAATGCTAATGATGCCAGTGACCATAAAGAGATGGTACTTTCACTTAAGGAGAAAAAGAGCTGCAGTTTCATCCAGCCATTAATGGGAAGAGCAGGAAGTCAGCAAGTTGCAGCGCACACAAACATCGAGGGCATGGCTCGAAAAAAAGAACACTAAAACGCTGAATGTTGCCAAAGTTTAAGAACTGAAGAATAGATCCATCCATGTTGTCACAAATGGTCCTATTTCATCTTGTCTTAACGCCAAATAATATTCCATTGTGTATATATACCACAACTTCTTTATCCATTCATCTATCGAAGGACATTTTGGTTGTTTCCATGTCTTGGCTTAGCAAAATAAATCAGACAGAAAAAGCGGAGAACCATATGATTTCACTGATATGTGGTATATAAACTGAAAACAACAATAGAATAAGACAAACAATTGAAAAAAGAAAAACTCATAGACATAGACAATAGTTTAAGGGTTACCAAAGGGTATGGAGGGAGAGGGGAGCGGGGCTCTAGAAGAGGGTAAATGGGGTCTAATATATGGTGATGGAAAGAGAACTAACTCTGGGTGGTGAACACACAATGTGAGACATAGATAATGTATTACAGAATTGTACACCTGAAATCCACATAACTTTACTAACATTTGTCACCCAAATAAACTTTAATTAAAAGAAGAAGAAGAAGAACTGAAGAATAAAGACTTGAAAGAAAGCTAAGCAGTCCAATGAAAAAATTCCAACACAGGTCCCCAAAGGAGATCTCCATTACATAAAAGAAGATTAGTGATCTGATTATGAGTGATCACCAGTGCTTTGTGACTCTGAGACCGGTTCTTGAGGACTTGCACCTATACGTAGACAGGAGAGATGCATCTCTGGAGACTAAGTTTCCTGAGTGAAAGGATTGCTTGTGTTTTGGATGGAGATGATTTGAATTGTACAGCTAGAGGAGAATTGGTGTGTGTGTGTGTGTGTGTGTGTGTATGCATGTGCACACACATGTCTTCTTTTTAAGCAGTAGAACACAGAAGACCAAGATTGAGTTTGATGAAACATGAGTTTCCACTTGAATGGATGGGGGATTAGAACCACTGTGTTTTGACATAAGTGTACATATGCCCCTAGTTTTTAGCCACAGTTCGTAAAATTTTGACATATTAATTTCAAAGGTTTGTAATGTCAACTCTAATCAACATACATAGTTTTCGTCTGTTAGTGTTTTATAAAAAAAAAATACCCCAGAATAAAACAACTTAAAACAAAACATTTATTTTGCTCATAAATCTACAATTTGAGTAGAGCTTGGGAAAGGTTGGCCCTATAAGCATCACCTGAAGTGGCCTCAGCATTGAGGACTATAACATTTGAAAGTCTATTAAGTCATGTCTGGTAGCTGTTAAGGGCTTCAACTCTTAGTTTTCTCTCCACATGATCTCTCCATGTGACCTCCCCATGTGGTCTCTCCACATAGGCTAGTTTGGACTTCCTCACAGCACAGTGTCTCCCTTGCTCAGAGAGAGAGTGAGTGAGTGAGTGTGTGTGAGAGAGAGAGAGAGAGAGAGAGAGAGAGAGAGGGGGGGGGAGGAGGAGGGGAGTGGGGAAGGGGACGAGAGAGAAGGGGAGGGGAAAGCAGGGCGGAGAAGAAGAGAAGGTAGAAGAAGAGAAGGGAGGAGAGGAGAGGCGAGGAGAGGAGTAGAGCAGTGAGGAAAGGAGAGGAGAGGAGAGGAGAGAGGAAAGGAGAGGAGGGAGAAGACAACAGGTAGAAGATATATTGCCTTTGTGACTAGCCTTGGAAGTCACAGTGTCACTTCTACTCCTTTGTTAGTCAAGGCAATTGTGAAATTCATCTCTGGATGGAGGAGTACCAACACCACACTGTAAAAAGAATGTGTGGGATCAAATAAACACTGGTGCATCCATCTTTGGAAAACATCATCTGCCACAGTCCATTCTCTGGCCACAGTAATTCCCACCTCTCTCATATGCAAGATACACCAATTCCTCATTTCAGTTTAAGCATCATTACAAGATTCAGGTTCTTAGCACCCAAATCGTGCAGTTGCCAGTGCAGCTCCTCAGGTGACATTTCTCAGGGACAGCTTTTCCAGTAAAGCTTTTTCAGATAAAAAGACCTGTGAACTAAAAAGGCAAGTTATATGCCCTTTACACACCCAACATACAATGGCAGAGCAGGCATTGGTTATCCTCTATGGACATTCCTGTGCATAGAAGAGAAAACAGGAGGCCCATAGTAATTACCGCTCCAATTGTGAAATCAAGCTGAACAATGCCGCTCCTATCCAGAAGAGAACCCAGTCCAAATGCTTGCAAACAATTCTCCAGGGTCCTCTTTTCACTCTCTGACCTCTGGGTTTTGCCCTCTGAGCCATCCTCCTTTTTTCCACAAGTAATGGCTGCTGTATGGGAACTACATAGCTCTCTCTCAGAGTGCTTTCTGATAGTACTAATTTGAACATCCAAAGGCCTATTTGCAGTTTGTACCTTTATCTCTTTCAGAACTAAATGGTATAACTCTTTCTAAATTTTGTGGATTTGTTATGAGTCAATTTATAATCAACTTTAATAGACAAAGAAGTGCATCCATGAATCTGTTCCAGAAAATATTTTCTCTGGATTTTCTGCCAGCTGTGAGATGTGGCCCTTACAGGCCCTTTTGTTTAGTGGAAAGGATCTTTCAGTCATCCTTTTTGTTGGCCTGGCTGGCTCCCTGAGACACCGCTTTATATCTTTCTGGAGTCGTAATAAAGCATCTCTCAACCCCTCGCTGGATGTTATTATTGTTCTTAAACCCTTTCTTAATTTTGAAGCTAAGAACCTGGAAATGAGAAGCAGTGATATTTTTAAACCCAATAATCCCTGGATTTTTTATATTTAACAATTATATCTTCAGCTTGTCTGTCTTTTCCTGTATTTTATTGTATGCAGGTAAAAGAAATCTTGTAAAACCTTCAATGCTTTGCCTGGAAATCTCCTTAGCTAAACAGACCATCCAGTTTATTAGGTACATTTTCTACTTTCTACATTATGACACATAACAGTGTTGCTAAACTTCCTGAAACTACTTCAAGGATCCCCTTCCCTTCAGTTTTCAACTACATTTACTTTACTTTCCTTTAAGCCCTCACCAATGGCCTCCACAAGGGTCATTATGCTTCCTCTAGGTCCTTTCAACTACTATCTATCACTTAGTCACAAAGTACTATCACAATTTTAAGTTTTGCTTATGGCTGAATACAACATCCAGGTAACAATATCTGCACCACTAGTGCTGCATAACAAATCAACCCAAATCTTAAAGACTTAAATCAATAACTTTTATGGGGCCGTGAATCTGCCCTCTGTGCAGAGCTCACCAAAGGCTGTCTCCACTCTGTCAGCTCGACAGCTCACAGCCTCAAGGCTGGGATCTAATACTGACCTGATCACTCAGAAGTCTGCATTTGATGTGGTCTGTCAGCTGGGGCCACGGTTTCTCTCTCCACAAAGGCTAGTCTGAGCTTTCTCAGGGCATGATGACTGGCTTCCTATAGAACAAACATCCCAAGAAGGAAAGATAGCCAGCCAGAAACTGTTTTGCCTTTTTTGACCTATCCTTCATTGTCATACAATGTCACAACTGCCAATTCGCTCAGTCATTGCAGTTCTACTCAGGTTCAATGGAAAGTAACGTAGACCAAAACTTCTAATGCAGCAGGGGTGTTAACATTGCATCGTAAAAATATTAGGTGGGATCTGATCAAAATGTGAGCTGAATCATATTTATATTAACAATTGAACAGAAGTTTGGTGAACTCCTGATATCAAAGACCTTGGGTTAAATAAGCTCTAGTTGCATTCCTGCATGATGTTTGATTCACTTTTATTACATGAGACAGCAGAGTATAATTCTAAAAGTTTCAATTCATGCTTAAACTAGTTACAATTGCTTGATGTTATTTGAAACAAAATCTTTATATCTGTATATATGAGGTCAGACAATTAAGTTCGTGAACTCATCCTAGAAAAAGTGCTACATACCTCATTGCTGAATATCACTATGGTCACCTTCAAAGTACTCCCCTTGGGAAGCTATGCACTGACGCCAGTACCTAATCCACCCTTCAAAGCAATTTGGGAACTCTTTTTCTGAAATGGCCATCAGAGCAGTCATCAGATTACCCTTGATGTCTTCAATGTCATCAAAAGGTCTTCCTTTTCTAATTTTCTTTATCTTCAGGTAAAGAAGTCACTGGGGGCCAGATCAGGTGAGTAGGGAGGGTGTTCCAATACAGTTACTTGTTTACTGGCTAAAAACTCCCTTACAGACAGTGTCGTGTGAGCTGGGGTATTGTCATGATGCAAGAGCCATGAATTGTTGGAGAAAAGTTCAGGTCGTCTAACTTTTTCATGCAGTTTTTTCAGTGCTTCCAAATAGTAAACTTGGTTAACTATTTGTCCAGTTGGTACAAATTCATAATGAATAATGACTCTGATATCAAAAAAGGTTAGCAACATTGTTGCAACAAGTTCGTGAACGTAATTGTCCAACTCCATGCATATATACTACATATATATGTATATACATATATACACACATACATATGTATTATATATGTGCATGTTTTATGTTTATGTACAGATTCATAGATATGTTTAATAACAGGTGAAAAATACGTAATTAAAATTAGGTGGTCAAAATCTTACAGCCAGAAAATATTTACATGTGGAATAAGCTAGATCATTATTTGAAGGCTATGGAGTTAGAAAATCAATTTATGTCATGCCACAGAGAGTGATCTTGCTATAAATTTGAATATCAAGTCAGATCTAGAAAGGCCTTAAATGGATTCATACTCCAGTTGCTGCTGAGTGATGAACAGATGCACTGTGCATTTTCCTTGACAAGTCCATGCCCAGAAAGCTTTCTCTATCTTTTCTCAGCCATGTTTTAAAATCATGTCTGTTCTACTCCTACTTGAATAAGCACCATCATGAAATGTGCCATATCATCTGCTCTGATTTTTCTCACAGTCATTGGCAATTGAAAGGTCCACTGTACATTTTAGAGGCTCATCTCTTGTAAGGAATGACAGTACTTCTGGCAACATATTTTGCTAGTATATTTGACATAATTATGTAGTAATAAACAGAGTATGCACTTTGCAATTAGATGAAGGATATAATGTTAATTAGCACTGTGATTTTTGCCAAAGTCTTTTAATGTTGTAGTCCTCATATATCCTCTGAAGATATCAGGGTCACTATAGCAAGGTTGGTGCATGGATTAAATGCAATAAAATGTGAAGTGAAATGACAAAAATCAAAAAACACAGTGACTTTGATTTGCTTCCCTGAGAAGAGATGATAAGGTGCATTGGTAAACAGACAATATGGTTTAGGAAATGATATAATGGAGAAATGAACAAAAAGTTTATAAAGTCAGAAGTGTAGAATCTTTTAACTACCCAGAACACTAAAAGCAAACAAAGAAAGAAACAAAAAATTTAAGCTAAAACTTTTTTTTTTCTTGAAATGGTATCTATGATGTTTGGCATGTAGTAATCTAGACATATTTGTTGATTACATAAATGAACATGTTATGTATCATTACACCTGAAGAGATGCACAATTGCTACTCTCTTATTAAATCTGAAATCCCATTTTATTTATTCCATTAAAACATGTAATTAAAATAAAATGCTATCTAGGACAACACAAGTATGTCATTTTGAAAGTAACATGTTAACTAAAATTTATTGACCCATTATATAAGTTAAAACTTATATAATACACATGAGTTTGTCAGTGAAGAATGCGGTTGGATGAAGGTGGGATTCCTGCCTTAAGGATTCAGCTTCAATCCAACTCTTAATCCTTGTGTAAATCAAAGATTTAAGGAAGGCTCACTGCATTGTTTTCCACTTCATTACAAAGAAAAAGCTAAACAAGATCCTTTTGGCTTAAAAAAAAAATGTAAAGGTCCAGTAATAGTTAACTCTACTTCTATTTTAGCGTATAGTTCAGAAGTAAAGCATATCTAATTTATAAATGTATCTTTTTTTTACTCCAGGAAGACAGCTTGTCATAGTGTCTTTCTAATCATTTGACACTCAAAGGATTTTGTTTATAAAAATCAATAAGCCCAAAGCTTTTTGGTGTTTTTCTAAGCCAATTTATTTCATCTTTTACCATCTGCTGAAGGAAACCATGTATCTTCTAGTGAGCATTGGATTTTATCAAGTCTTTGTGGTTCATTATCAGCCAGCCAAGATTCAAGGTCACTGTTTTAGAGTGTCTGCTTCCTGGCAGAGCGCACTTGACCTGGTAAATGGTCACAGACTGTTTGGGGCTGTATGAAATGCATTCATCAACCCACCCAGTGCTCCCCATCTAGTCTTCCCTGTGTCTGACCATTTGGCATTTTCAGCAGGTGAATGGAGCTCCTCACATTCTCCAGTCTTCTCTGACGGTGAGATTGGTCAAACAGTAGGGATTATTTGTTATAAAGCAGTCAACTTCTGCCAAAGACTATGTAACCTAATCACTTCCTGAATGTCAAAACACTAAGAAATAACCCCACATTGATTTTCTAATTCAAACACATGATGTAAATTTTATAAATATTAAATATTAATGTAAATAATTAAGACTTCTGTGGGGATTTTTGTTAATTCCATGTTTTACCTTTTCATATCATTATTTTTGGCTATTATTATTATTAATTTATTATCTCTGCTTTTTAAAAGTCACTGCATTGTCCTGTTCTAGCTTTTGAAAATTGATAACTCAGTTCAGTTATTTCCAAAATTTGTTATTTTTCTATACTTTATTTTAAGGCCATAAATTATTAAATGTTTACTGGGCTTTTATTTTTATATCTAGGTGTATCTTTGCTATAAGCTTTGAATGGCAATTTCCATTTTTATGTTTTCTCTAGTTCAATAATTCTCTATAATTGTGTTATGTATATCTATGCTTTACTTTTCAGTAAGCACAATTATTTGCTTCTATTCTGTTGTTAGTTCTTAATTGTATTGTCTTTTGTTTAATGGCTATAGATTACATGAAATCAATTTTTGTAATTTGTTGAGATATCCTTTGGGTTCTAATTCACAATCAATATTTGTGAATATTTTATATGTATTTTTTAAAAAGTACTGTTTCGTGAAATTCAAAGTAATACATATTTATTTGCTCAGATAAATTTATTTCATTATTCAAATTTGCAAAACAGCATGATTTCTACTGAATTCAAATTCTGTTTGTTCCAACATGTTATTATTCAATACGCCTACACTTATTTTTGTCTACATATCTGTTTTGTCATTTCTGACAGGTGTAATAAACTCTTTCACTAGGTTTGTAGCTTTGTCAATTTGTCCTCCATGGCTAATCATACTTTTTATATATTTCAGACTATGTTGCTGGGTACATAAATATTAATGACTATAATATTTTCATGGTGGATTGTTCTTTTCATCAAAATAAAAATTTTGTTTTTTGCTCTTAAATTATTTTTTTCTATCTTGAATTCTACTTGATCCTGCTTGCTTTATTTTGTTTGAAATTTTAAAATCTGGTTTTTAATACACAAAAAACATTCTATTTAGTACTTTATATTTATCTTGATTCCTAATTACCTCCTTGCCTCTCTTTTTTGTCTTTATATATATCTTTATCAAATTTCCTTCAAGGATTTTTGTTTTAGTTTTTGTTCCTCTAATGATCTATAAGTTATAATTATATGTCTATTTATCAGGTGTTTACCCCAAGGTGTAAACACATGCCCTTAGAGTCATATTGGTCAAACAGTCTTGATAGCTTTAATCCATATCTCTATTACCCTCCTCCCACCAACCCTTTAATTCCTTGTCCCACAAGACATAGAATTAACCTCACATATTCCTTTTATTTTCTCTACTGGGTATAAGGTTTTCCATTGGTTGAATGTGGTTTCTATATATCGTGGTACAGATTTTTCCTAAATAATTGTGATTATATTTCTGAGTGTGTTTTTTTCTATTTGAGAGTTATTGGGTCTGATTGGAAGCACTTTAAGAGTCTATGCAGTGTGCTTGAGAGCTGGGATGTACCATCTTCTCCCATGGAGTCCTGGGATAGTCCCACCATCTTGAGAACAGTGTCTAAACTCACTGTTTCTGCCCTGAGGTAGGCTGCTTTGTGGCTTTGCCGATGCTGCGTGGGAGAGATGAATTGTACAGGTGTCAAAAAGCTGGCTTAGTTGGGTGTTCAAACTGATCATACTGTTTAGGGACATTGGGCCACCTTCTATTCCCAGAATCTTCTATTTTCAGACTTAGAAAGTCATTGGGAACACGTCCACCATTTTAGCAATCTTTTTCTGTGCCTGTTTTTGCCTTTAGTTTCATTTATATGTTTCATCTAAAAGCATCTCTTTCATGGATTTCAGTTATTTGTTTACTTTCTACCAAAGCAACCTTTTATGTTTTCAGTGACTTTTTGGATTTATTGTATTTCTTTTCCACTTTTTGTTGTTGATGTGCTGCTGCTATTGTTGTTTTGGCTTAGTTTTAGTTGGTTTTCATTTAAGATTTCTAACTGTGTGAAGCCGTTTGGGGGAAGTGGTTGGCGTAAAGCTGATCTGGCCAATTTGAAATATGATTTTTTTTTTTTTCTGGGAAGTTATCTATTTCTATTGGATTATTATATTCATAGTGTTGAACTCTTTTTTAAAAATAAATCTTCTAATTTATTTGTATTTGGGCTTCTATTTCCCTTCTCATTCCTAATGTTTCGTCTTCTAGTTCCTCTCTGTGTTCTAAATTGAGTGTTAGGATTTTATTAATTTTACTATTATTGGAGAAAAATTGATTTTATTAACGGTCCCATCTTACCAGTTAGCTGTGTTCTATTCCTCCAATTTTCATTCTTAATATTGATTAATCCTTTCCTTTTTTGTTCTTGTATTGTTTAATTTTTTTCTATATAGTCATGCGTTGGTTAACAATGGGATACATTCTGAGAAACGCATCCTTAGGGAACTTCATTGCTGTGTGAACATCGTAGAGTGCACTTACATGAACCAAGATGGTCTAGCCTACTACACACCGGCCTACATGGTAAAGCCTATTGCTTCTAGATTATCAACCTGTACGACATTACTCTATTAAATACTGTATGCAACAGTAACACAATGGTAAGTATTCTTGTATCTAAACATATCTAAACACAGAAAAGGCGCAATAAAAATGCAGTATAAAAGGTTTATAAAAGAGCACTTACCTGAATGAAGCTTGCAGGACTAGAAGTTGCTCTGGGTGAGTCAGTGAGTGAGTGTTGAGTGAATGTGAAGGCTTAGGACATAACTGTACACTGCTGTAGACTTTGCAAACACTGTACACTTCAGCTACACTAAATCTATAAAAATATAGTGTAGCATTGTACTATAACATTACAATGGCTATGATGTCAGTAGGTAATAGGAATTTTTCAGCTCCATCATAATCTTTTGAGATCATCATCATTTATATGGTCTGTCATTGACCAAAACGCTGTATGCAGTGCATGATTGTAATTGTAAGCACATAGTCAATGTACTTTTTACTGTTTTTTTAATAATAAAAAATACCATTATAAATTTCCTATAGGTATATATTTTGCTGTGTCATATAGTCTTGCATGTATTTTCTCCTTTTCAGATAGTTTTAATTTAATTAATGATATCCTTTTTGCTTTTTGATTAATTGTTATTTTAAGTGATAACATAAGTCAAGTTAATAAGTCATAATTTTCAATAAAAGATTTTGACCACACATTCCTACTTTTCCTTTCCCTACTTTTACAAATATGAAAACTTTCAAGATGTCTCCTTTTATACCTTTCCTATATCCCCTTTTTTCTCCTCTGTTGATCATCACATATCTTCAAAAATCAGATACTTCTCTCTACCAGTTGTCTTCAATGACTCCACAGAATGAATTCAAATCTTATCTACTTACATAACTTTCGACCTACTTATGTCAAAGGAGTGTCTATCTTACGGTATTTCTGGCTTTGAGTTACATATAAAGTCTTCAATTAGAGAGTCAGCTTTGCTAATTTCTAGTTCTCCATCTCCCTCTGAGTACATACATTCTAGAAGCGATCCTACTACACAAATAAATACTACTTGGCACAATGTTAAAGATGTTTTTGCAGTATTGTATTACTGTAAGTCTGTCTGTTATAACTTGACATTTGTGCACTATTGGCTATATTTGGACAAATTAGTTCATAATTCAAATATATTTAATCAAATATCATTCAGAAATTCTCTTTCCTTATTCCATCTATCTAAACTCTAACATTAACTGTAGTACACGGAATTTGTCAATTTAACCCAATTAAAAAGGTGAGTTATCTATTTTACGTAACTAAATAGTCAGCTTACTCAATCACAAAAACTGTCTATGAACAAGAAGAAATCCTTCTAGCAAGTCAGAATACACAAAAACTGCAAAACAGCTATATAACACTTTCTCTGGTATGATTTATTTTCCTAGGGTTTTTCTTAGAGCACCACCTCTAACCCCCAGCCTTTGTCACTCAATTTCATGAACCAACTCTTCCTTCAGTTGGCATTGCTCCCATAGAATATAGGGATTTTCTCTCTACAAAACATGGTGGCCAGTCAACAGGAGAACAAAATGTTCATATGCATTTTCATACCCTTTACCTTATTCAGACTTTCCCAGGATTCAAGTTTGCTAATCAAAGACTCGACTTGCCTGAAGAACTGAGTCACAATGGGTGGAGGCTTTGAGTAGAGGTAGAATTTGGAAACTTTGTTTCAGATACTAGATGTGAACAGGAAGAATAGTTACCTGTGTCCTCAGTAAGAAAGATATTGAAGACCAGACCTTGCATTAAGCTTCATTCTCTAGATGAAGGCGTGACAACAAATAGATTGATGATGGGGTTGTTGGCCTTATAATTCCAGGGATCAGGTCATAATACTTGAATTCTCGTGGGCAGACTAATACTCCATACCCAAAAATGTCCACATACTAATGCTCAGAATTTGTGTATATGTTAGGCTACGTAACAAAAAATCATTAAGGTGGAAGATGAAATTAAGGTATCTAAGCAGCTGACCTTGAGATGGAGAGATTGTCTTGGATTATCTGGCTGAGACCAATGTAATCACAAGTGTCTTTATAAGTGGAGAGGAAGCCAAAAGTGAGAAAGAGTCAGAGATGGAGATGATGGAGGTGAAGTCAGAATTATTCCGTGTGATAAAAACTCAAACTGTCATCACTGGCATTGACAATACAGGAGTAGGGCTATGAGTCAAGGATTGTGGGAAGTTCTAGAAGGTTGTAAGGCAAAGAAACACGTTCTACCTTAGAGCCTCCAGAAAGGAACACAGCCCTGCTGACGTCTTGATTTGAGTTCAGTGATACCAATTTTGAACCTCTGACCTCAAAACCAACAAGACAATATATTTGTGTTGTTTAAGTCACTATTTTTCTGGTAATGTGTTACAGCAGCCGTAGAAAACTAATATTAGGGTGGACTCAGTTTCATAATGAAAAATTGCATCCTCTTCCCCCATTAATTCTTAAGTTCCCAATTTCTTTTTTCCTCACCTTTTACCTCACTCAGCTCTTTCCTCTCACTTTCCTCCAACTCCTACCTATATCTTTCTTCCTACAACTTCCCCTCTCATCTCTCTTCCCCATTCTCAATCTCTTCATTAGACTCTTCCCTTTTTCCTCTTTTCTTTTACCCCATTTTTTACCCACCATTCCATATTTTCTATTTGCCACATACTACTCCCTTAGAAAGAGATGGAAATCAAACGTGGGAAGAAGGCAGTGTAAGGATATCTGAGTTCTTCTGTGGTACACTTTTATTTTTGAGAAACAAATGTCACTGAGCTCTAGCACTTGCCTTGAAAAATCAATGAACATAAACAACATTCCAGCAAAAACCCACTGAATAACAGGAACAATGCAGCTCATAGTAACCCAGCCTCATGAAAACCTGAGTTCAGCTGCAATTTACTTGCATCTACTGACTCTTGATCTTACAGGAAAGTGCTACTCCATGAAGGAATTTCTCATAGTGGAGCTCTTAAAATGAAAAGATTTCTATCAAAAGGCACATCTCCATGGAACATAACTGATATGCAGGATTGAAATTCTGCAAATTTCCTTTAATTAAAAAAAATAAGGTAAATATGAAAATTGCACAAGAAGCTAAACAAGGAAAACAAAAAAGCCAAGATGTGCTAAATTAGATGCTAACTATTGGAAAATTGCAGCCAAGCTTTACCTTTAATTGTGAAATATTATGTAAACTTTAAATAACATTTGGATTTGGATCAAGGGGGTCTACCTGGGTGGAAAAGACATGTAAAGTCCTCAATCCACCTTTTCGTGCTTCTTATTGTTTCTATTTCCCAGTAGTTTAGAGAGCTGTAGAAGTTTCATGTCTCTTGAGAGGATTCTAAGCAAGATGCTTGACATGGCATATTCCACAACTGTCTGTAAAGATTAGAAAGGTAAAATAACTGAAAGGGCTTATTTTTTTAATTCGTGTTTTGTGACCTAAGAACATTAGATGGCAGAAGAGCCAGAAAGATTCATATGGCAGATTATTCCCATAATCACAGAGACAGAGTGAGTGGGAAATCAGGAGATGATCAGATGTGAGCAAGCCCGTGTTGAAAGTAAACATTCAAGAAAGGAGCTGAGTCTTGTGAAACAGGTAGTTGGAGATTAAGTGGCAATTGAAATTAATTCTGCTGAAAGGTATTCTCTTTGAATCACATTACGTTAATGATGTTATTTGGGATTCCCACAGAGAGAGTGCTTAGGGGAACTACTGGGAGAGTAATTCCTGAAGTCTAACCAGGTATGATGAATTTCTGGTCTCTGGCTCTGGCCTTGAAGATGAAACCATTCTTGTGAAGCATTACTTACACTTAGAATAAGATCTATATTCTTTATCATAACCCTTCATGACTTGCCCTGTCTGGTTCTCCAGCTTCATCCCATAGCATTAAGAAGACCCTATTCTGACACTTCAGCCACATTAGCCCGCTTTCTGCTTCTGAAGCAAAGTAATATGAAATCGCACAGTGATTCATTTGTCTGTGTCTTCAATCGACAGACTATAAGCTGTTTGAATGGCAGAAAACATGCCTGTTCTGGTCACCTCCATATAGCTTATGGATTTTATAGTGGCCAATGCATTGTAAGTGCTCAGGACATTGTTGTTGAATGAACAAATTAATGATGACCATAAGATGGCATTTACCATGGCCAAGGACTAAAGCACAACCCACATTTAAGTCTTAAACATAGAATTTTACTGCAGGATGACAGAACAATATGAATTGTTTTCTTTTATTCAATAATAAATTCTGTGAATATAACTTTTTGTTCTGAGGAGAACGTAAATGCCTCTTCACAGTTTCTTTTCATTTTCTAAAGTAATCTCTTTCCTGATTCCCACAAATGTTTGTGAGTTTTTGTGCTCCCTTCTCTGCTCACTTCCTTGTGTTTTGCTGAAATTATATAGAGTGGCAACTGTAGGTCTTTGCTGGCCTTGCACTAGTCTAGATTCAGCTGGGCAATGGGTGAGTCATGGCTCCAAACACCAAGCAGTCAGAGCTGGTACTCAGCTCAGAAAGCAGGCTCTATGGGACGGATCAGGCAGCAGGAAGGGCATGGCCCTAAGGACACACTGGCAATGAGCTCTGGCCCTCCAAGCGCAGCTGCACAGAAAGGTCCCAGCATTGCGTGTATGTTTGGGGGGTGGTATTTCTCTGAGGACACCTTTTATTTAACTTACACCTGTGCTGACACCATGGCCCTTGAGTAGTGAAGCAGAGCAGTGTCCTGGGAGCCAGGAGAGTACCTTCCCACAAGCAACAGATATGTACAGGGGCAAATCTATTTACCAAGTAGACAGTATCTATTCATTAAGGAAAAGGGGCAGAGCGATAATGAGGAGGGAGGAAGAAAGAAGGAAAGGAATAAGGGAAGGGGTAGAGGAATGAATATGTGATGGTAAAGAGGCAGATAGAGAAAAGGGGACAAAGCGAATGAAATCAGAAAGAGGAAAACTACAAAACTAGAGTTCTCAAATAAAAGATGAGGATAAAAAAAATTCTTAAAAAGTTCAACAAATAAGGAAAGCTGTAAACGTCTCAGGATTCCTGGTTTTCTCTCCCTGGTTGAATGGTGCCCATGGCTGCTTTTTGTCTTGATGTTTCTGTCTTTTTGTTATTTTCAGGGAGAGCTTGGGAATTCATCAAGAACTCTGAGTTGCCTTCAGGCCCACACATTTGGGGTAAGGGATTAGATGAAAGCTCATATGATGACCTAGATAATGTCTTAAAATTACTTCTCAGTTGTTCTCTAGGAACCTCAAAACCCTCCACAGGCCTGAGAGGAGGCTGGTAGGAGAAATCCCCAGGCATTTCACTCTGAGAGACAAGTACAAAGCTCTTCCAGAGTAGGGGCACCGGTGAAGTGAAGGAGACACTTAGTAGCAGACCTCAGGTGGATCCTCATTGTACAATGTAGCATCCAAGCCCTCATTGGGGTATCATGAGAACAGTAAGACTTTCTTTTTTCTTTTTTTTTCTTTTTTAGCATTTTTTAAATTAGTTTCAGGTGCACAAAGCAATGTAATAGTTAGACATTTATCATTTATATCCCTCACACAGTGACAACCCGACAACCCCCTCTCCCCATCCACTACCCCTCTGACATCACACACAGCCATTACATTTCCACTGTCTCTATTCCTAATGCTGTACTCCACTCACTTCTTATAAATATATATATTCATTATTGTTCAGCTTCAGCTTCAGGTGTACAGTGCAACGATCAGGCATCTATATCATCCCTGAGGTGGTCTCCCTAATGAGACAAGTGTCCATCGGATACCCTACAAAATCTTTACAACATTATTGATTACATTCCCCAAATTGACTTTTTTATTGCTGTGGTAATCTTGTGGTTCCCGATTGTGCTTTCTAATCCCCTAACTTTCTCCCTTATCCCCACCCCACCTCCCATCTAGCAAGCCTCAGTTTTTCCTCTATGTCTCTGAGACTGTTTCTGATTAGTTCATTCACTTATTCTTTCCTTTAGATTCCACATATAAGTGAGATCATATGGTATTTGTCTTTGTCTGACTTATTTCACTTAGCATAATGTTCTCTAGGTCCATCCATATTGTTGCAAATGGTAAGATTTCATTCTTCTTTATAGCTGCGTAATACTCCATTGTATAAATGTAGCACAGTTCCTTAATCCAGTAATCTACCTATGGGCAAGGGAAGTAAGAGAAAAAATAAACACGTGGGATTACATCAAACTAAAAAGTTTTTTCGCAGCAAAGGAAACCATCAATAAAACAAAAAGGGATCCTACTGAATGGGAGAAGATATTTGCCAATGGTATATCCAATAAGGGGTTAATATTCCAAATTTATAAAAAACTCACTCAACTCAACTCCAAAAATACAAACAACCCAATTAAAAAATGGGCAGAGGACATGAAGAGACATTTTTCTAAAAAGGACTTATAGATGGCAAAAAGACAGTGACTTTCAAATGTCCAACGTACCTATGGGTGAGCCATGAAGTATGCCAGGGCTCTACTGTCTACCTATGCCTGAAAGAGGCACATTGGGGATGGGGATGCCATGGAAGGACAAAGGGACAGAGACAGGAAGCTGGCCTTCCTGAACAGTTCACCCACCTCTTGGCCACCTTGTGTTTTCAGCCACCTTCTACTTCTGCCCACGCCAAGCATGTTTGCAGGGGTTGATCACCTACCACATTGTTACCACGGGGAAAGCATTTTGCTCACTATGACTAGAGAAGCCACTTCATTTATTATCCAAATGAGAGCATTTTTGAGAGTGAGAAAGGGTGCTATGAATAATTAAACTAGGATGACGAGTGTAAATGGGACCGTTCTAGGCAAACCAGGATGCAGTGACACTACTCGTGATGCTTCCTTCATTTATCACAGTGGATTGGAGCAAAAGTTGGCACCAGATGTAAACCAGGCCAATCCAAGTCTTTTTCTAGGTATTTGAAAACTGGAGGTGAGTAGATCTGCCCTTTTCTTTCTGGTGGATAAAGCTATTAACTGTCAACCTGTCATTGGTCATGTTTCCCACAATGTAAGCTGGAGAGACTGAGGAAGTAAGTATGGGACAGAGCAAAAGAATATGGAACAACACATGATCCACACATGTGGTCTCAAGGTCCCTGCATCCCACTTCCATGAGGCCTCATATGTTCTTTTGTCTGTACATCAACTTGCCCTTTGGAGAAAAGGAGGAGATGGTGAATGATATCAGAAAGACTGAAATGTGTCTGAAGGGACTGACTTAAGAGTCACCAACACTCACACTCACCTGGAACTTAAACACCAATGACCTCTAATTTAACCTGAGTCCTCTCTTAGGTCTATCAATTCAACATTGAACAAAAATGTATTGAGAGCCTATTATGTTCCTGTCTCTGGGATAAAGTGGTGAACAGAAGAAACAGAACAGACCACTTCTCTGCCCTCATGCAGTTCACATTCCAGGTGGAGAAAACAGAAAATGAACACATAGATATATAGCTTCAGATAGGGAAAATTGTTAAGAAAATAAATCAGAATAATGGAATAGTGACTAAGGTGGTCAGAGAAACCCTGAGATGTATTATTTTAATTAGCTCTACCATGTGTTCAGTCATTGGAAGTTTTCACACCTGTGCCAAAGACTGACTGGCAACTTCCTCGCTACCTCTGATTCTCTTTCTGTGCAGCTCAGTAATGTCACTATCCAACTCACTTCCCAACCAGAAATCCTTCATCCCTCCCTTTCCTTCCCTTGTAACATTTAATTGTCTACTAAATATTCTTGAGTCTACCTGCAGAATATCTCAGCAGTTGTCAACACCTGTTATCACGGCATAGGACAACAGCACCTGGGTGACTGTTAAGTACCCAAGAGCAGAAACCAGTTTTCATTTTCTTCAGTACTGTATCTGCAGGGCCTAGCCTGGCACAGGGAGGGCTTCCACATACTGTTTTGTTGACCAAAAAACATTTGATTATGGAAATTACTTGAATTGGTTTCCTATTTTCTGTAGGATACAAGCTAAACCATTTATGAATGAACCTTAGCTTGCCTGTCCATCTTCACCTCCAACAATTAACTTTAGTCACTCTGACTGTTTCTACACCTGCCTGCTCTTTCACAGTCCCACATATTTTGATACCTGCTATATTTAATGCCTAATTCATGTGGGAAAAGTTTTTTTCACTGCGACGATGCAACTGAAATATGGTCCCCTTTATGGAGACCTTCTTGAATCTATAACTACATTCCCATATCACAAAATATTATAGAACCTATAACTGTGTATTGTTATTATCTCCTTGCAATGCTGTCTCACTTATTGTAAATTACCCCAGACAAGAATTTTTATTCTTCCCATTGCCAGCTTCCCAACATTTATCACAGTGCTTGGCACAAAAGTAGGTACACAATAAATGCTAGTTGAAAAGAGAACATGACGCTGTTGCTGCTTTATTTCTAAAACTAAAGGTCAAAGGCATTGATGCAGTGGATCTACGCTTTCAATAAATGATTGGCTAGAGAAGCACTAATTAGTGACAGCTAGTAGAAATCAAAATAATCAGTCACACAATATACCCAAAGGTGCTTTGACAATCTTCAGTTGTATGGTGCTTGCTACATATTTTTCATCATCATTTGAGATAAAATAAATTTGTCTCCAATCATGTCATAATTAGTGTGCTAATACACACACACACACACACACACACACACACCAGCTGGCCTTAATTAATTCTGGATTTTTTGACTATCAAAGACCAAATAATTCCTATACTACACAAATCATTTCAAAGTAAATTTAAAAGATTAGAGCTAATTTGCTCACTTGTTGTTATGAAGCAAATTTGACTTTGATTGTCAAATATGATGGTAAGGGCAAAAAGAAGAACATTACACCCTAATCTAATTTATGACAATCAATGAAAAACTATTTTGTCAAACATATCTTAACCATCCTTATTTGTCTACCATGACCAAAATGACTCATTCTCCAAATATAAGGGTACTTTAACATATGCACACTATAATAATAAAATTTAACTCCCTGTATGCCAGTTTACTCATCTCTAACGTGGGAATAATATCTTACATATCCACCTTGTTTTTCTTAAATGAGGATTGAGTTAATATATGTAGTCCTTTAATACCATGCCTAGTGCTTATTAAATGCAATATAAATGTTAGCGATCATTATTGCTAGTAGTAACACTAGTTAGAGTTGTAAGCACTAATGTGTCTCATGCACTATTCTAATTAATTTGCATATATCAATTGCAAATGTTAATTATTTTACATATATTATTTAATCCTTTTAACAACTCATTAAGGTAGGTATTAATACAAGCTAAATATGGCTAAAAGGCATCAATTAAAGGCATTTTCTGAATTAAAGACATGAAAAGGCACTTTCCTGTAGCCCTGCAAGTCTCTCTCTAGTTTGACTATCTCCTTACGTTGTCTCTCAGAGTGGAAGGGAACAAGTGTTAAAACTGATCCTCCCATTCATTAACTCCTCACTATGTTTACTTGTTTTACTCTCTAAATGATTGATATTATGTAATACTAATTTCTATAATTACTAATATGTAATATTATAAAGCATATTTACATTTTACATGTATTCCATACTATGTACACATATATATCACTTTGTAAACTTAATTATTATAATAGAATGAATTGCAGTTGTAAAAAATGTGAATAGATATTGTATTACATACATATAGAGCATATAAAAATAAAAGTAAAAACAACGAAATGAAATGAAAAAAATCAATGTTTATATTTTAAATATATTTGCATATTAAATATACATCAAACCTTTTCACACAGTAAATATATTCATTAACAATACAATTTTAATAACAATGTGCTTGAATATACATCGTTTTTTTAATAATATTTTTTACTCTTGCTGATATAGAAGTTTAAGAGTCTAGTTCTAAGTTCAGTTTATATTGATCTTTGGTTTAATTCCTATAGCGTCTGAAAAAGATGGCTGACAAAGATTCATGAATCTAAATGAAGAAGGTCATCATTGGCTGTGCATAATTAATCATAGTACTATTTTTCATTCCAATTATGCAGTGGTATTTGCTGAAATTGGACTTGGATATTTCTATGATTCCTGAAGTCAATCAGCAGTTCCTACATGCTAATGAGAAGATATTCCATTTTGATATTTTAGCAAATTTGCTCAACACCCATTGAAATTCTATATTTGGAAAATTTCTAAATATGTAAAAATTACAATTTCAAGTTTTGTGTGTATGTGTCCATGTTCAGACATAATAGATTTTATTATTTTATTTATTTAACTGGCTTATTAGCTATACTTATTTATTTTGTGTTTTTAGTGGTTGCTTTTGGGCTTACAGTATGCATCTTTAACTTAGCACAGTCTACCTTCAACATTATAGCTTTTCACATATTGTGTGAAAACTTTACAACAGTACATTTCCATTTTTCCTGTCCCAGCCTTTCTGCTACTGTTATCATACATTTTGCTTCTGCATATGTTATAAAGTACATAAAAGCTTTTATTTGCTTTAAGTAGACAATGATCTTATAAAGATATTTTTATTAAACAAGAAAAATGATTTTATATTTATTAACACATTTGACCATTTCTAATGTTATTTGCTAGTTTATGTAGATACAATTTCGATCTCACATAATTTTTTCTTCATTTAGCAAAAGACTTCATTTAGCATTTCTTATAGTGCAGGTCTGCTGCTTGTAAATAATTTCAGCTTCGGTATCCATCCTTAAATCTTTATTTTATATTTATCATTGCAGAATATCTTATTGGGCATAGAATTCTAGGTTGATATATATATTTTTGTTTCTTAGAGTACTTTAAATATGTTTCTCCACTGTATAAGGAGAGGTTTATTGTATTTTTCTTTCAAGGTTCATGTTTCTGTGTCTTATTTAACAAATCTTTGCCTAATTCAGGTCACTAAGATCAGCATATAGAACCTAAGACTATAAATCCTCTTGAAGAAAATACAGGAGAAAAATCTTGTGACCTGGGTTTCCTTTGCATTTCAAGAAACTACTAGTCAGATAATGAAAAGACAAATCACAAATTAGGAGAAAACATTAATAAGACAAATATCTTTACCTGGAATATATAAAGAACATTTAAGTCTAAATAAAACAAGCAAGCATAAAAAAAATAATTTAAAAAATCAGGCAAAATATTTGAATACAAATTTTAGCAAAAAATATATATGAATAGTAAATAAGCAAGAGAAAAGATTAACAATATCATTAAACATCAGAGAAATTCAAATTACGACCACAATGAGACACTGCTACTACAGAGGCACTGCTACTACAGAGGCACTAGAATGTGAACTTAAAAATACCAACAATACCAAGTGTTGAGAATGATCTGGAATCACTGGCACTCTCATATGGTGCTAGCGGGAGTGCAATTTGATGGTTTCTTATAAAGTTAAATATGTACTTCTAATGGGAGACTAAGGACCCCTACTCCCAGATACTTATCCAAAAGAAATGAAACATGTCCACACAAAACCTTGCATGTAGAAATTTATAGAAGCTTTATTGAAAATAACCCCAAACTGGAAATAACTAAAAAAGGTAAGTAAACAAATTTTGACACATCAATACAATAAAACGGACTGGACCAGTAACACATGCAATCACATGAATAATTTTCAAACACATTATTTTAAATGAAAGAAGCAAATAGGGTTAAATAATTTAAAATGACAAACAAAATGATATAAATTAATTTGTTGATATCAAATTCATATTACAGGAGAGAGAAAGAGACTGGAGCAGAAAAAATTAAAAATATATCTCTGAAATGTTTTCAATTTGGTCACATGTGATAAAGAGACTGACTCCATTTATGATGTTTGATTGATGATTGCTTGTAATCCTCACCCCTCGTCTTTCTGCCTCACATCCGGGCAAGTAAATAAAGAAGCTCAGATGTACCCTCCTTTTGAACCAGTGGGAAGTTCAAACCATGCAGCTCTGGCGTTCATGCTGGAACACTCATGCTGACCCTGATCTCTAACCACTATGAAAACCCTAAGACAATCCCTTTCCCCGTGCTCTCTCGATCCATTTTAGACCTGCTTGGGTGGGCAGCCTACACTGCTCTCCTCAGAGGGTTCATTATGTGGGTGATAAATCTTCCCATACCTCTTGATGTGTGTGTGTGTGTGTGTGTGTGTGTGTGTGTGTGTGTGTGTGATATTCAGGCATGAATTAGTACCAATCCTTTTTTTTTTTTTTTCAGGGGGTACTTTTCTGTGGAAAACCAAAACATGACATTAAAAATTTACAAATTTTAGCTCATTGAATTCCAAGCAGGTTTCTAACACACACACACACACACACACACACACACAC